>NC_086008.1:2957500-3278750 GCF_030014385.1 Trichomycterus rosablanca
ATGATTTTAAGCATTAAAACACTTAATAAAAGCTGGTCATATTAAGTATTATAAAATATATTTTGAATAAACAGTTTAAAAGAATATTTTGGATTTTTTTTTTTACTTTATTTTTGGAGAAGCATCCAAGTTTTTGATACAGATACAAAAACCCTTTACAAAAACCTGCAGTCATGCAAACAGGACTAGCACAGTCCCTTGCACATCACAGATATTTGTCACTTTAACACTACAGCTGATTTAAAACCATGTATAACAGTTTTTATATTGCAAAAAAAATATTCCAACATGTTTGGGCTATTCCCCCTTTTTGAGGACTATACGGAGCCTAAACATTGCAGGGAAAGTCCTACCGTCACCCTGGGTCCAAATTAAATGGATGTGTCATAAGATATTGTTTTTCTATATAAATACAGAATAAAATGAGTTAGTATGATTGTTTGATCACAATTCTTATGCAGCTCTACACCTTTACCAACATTCATTCACCTTTAACAAGTCTGGAGAGGGTCACAGTGGGTCAGGAAAACACCGTGGTAACACTGGGTGAGGGGCAGAAATACAACCTGGACGTGGTCCCAGTTCATTTTGGGCTACCAAACACCCACTAGGGGGGAATTTACACCTACTGGTGGATTGGCTTGGGAACAAATACCCTGGCGTAAACCTTGAAAGCGTCGCTAGATTGTAATCTAATCAAGTTACAAGTATGTTTTCACATTTTATTTTTAATCATTCATTTCAACCCGTGTGGCTGCTCTGAAACTACGGAACAGCCTGCCACTATTTATTAAGCCGTCCCCTACAACTGATCGTTTTAAATCCAACTTGAAGACCTATTTATTTTCACAGGCTGTATTATTTACATTGATTTTTATTTCCTAAATGGGTTTTACTGTATTTTTTGTAATCGATTTGCTTTATTATTGTTCTGATTTGACTGTACAGCACCTTGGATGACACTGGAGGTCTTTGAAGGCCTTTTATAAATAAACCTGACCTGACTTGCATCCTGGTCAGGGTAACAGTGGGTCCAAAGCATAAACAATCCCAGAAACAAGAGCATCAGGTCCTTTTTCCCAATTTTTTTTTTCACATTTGGGAGCGATTTAGAGCAATCAATCCACCTGCTGGCACATTTTTCATGGGAATAAAGACAGTACCATAACAAACCCAGAGACATGCTGAGAATTTTTAATTTAAAACATGATTATTTAATCAATTTCACTTGGATTGAATCACAAGCCAAATAAATTTAAAAAAAATCTGAACAGGAATACATTTTTTTTTGTAGTAAACAACAAAACGCTAAATTTTATAAACACATTTTCTAAACAAAGAAACTCATTTTAATCGTTTATATAATTTATATAAAGTTAAACAAGTAGTTGAAACAAACAGTTTGCCGGTGCCACGTTTTCAACAATGCTAGCTGCTTTTGTTTCCTCATTTAAGATTACAATTCCCATATTTAGTCTTAAACGTAAATAAAAATATATAGTTTGCATAAATGTGTATTATTAATCCTTCCTAAACTTCGCCTTTAGTTTTAGAAAAACGCTATAGCGTATTTAAGGCGCATGGGCTGTAAAGTAGCGTTAGCAGTGGATAATTCCACACGCATTGTTAATTAATTTCCTAATTAATTAACTGTGTAATCGAGATTCCGTTTAACAAATGAATTTAAATTAAATGTAAATACGGCAAAACATTCGAATAACTGATTTCACATCAACGTATAAACCGGAGCGAACGAGTCGGAAAAGATTGTGCACGTTCGGTTTCACTTTGCTAATTAGCCATGAGCTCCGTGTTATTAATAATTTCTGTAATAAAAGCTGAGCCTTACAAGTCATTTCGCTTCATTTCATTCTTCCTAAGGTTAATTAATAATCTAATTTGTGTATTTCTTTACTAAATTCGATAAAACGACGTTAAAATGTGATAATGTGTCGAGTTAGCGGTTAGCCGCGTTCGCCGCTATAGCGTGACCAGCTAGCTCGTTAGCTTAGCACAGTCGGCTAGTTGAGTTCATGCTAATCAGTTGGGTAATACTCACAGAGTCTTGGGCTGATCGTCATCCGACATCCTGCTCTCGATCTGTTCCACGCCGTCAGAGAAACAACAATAAAGCGGTTTACGGGTTTTTAAAGCAGGTTTAAAGGGTTAAATGTGCGTATTACTGGTTAAAGAGAAATGACTAGCAGAAACTTCCTCTACCGTTACTGCACTCGCAGCCTAACGACGTTGCAGTAAGTCTTCCTCTCTCACTCACACCGGCTTATTAAAGCGCTACTGATACTGTCGCCTCCTGCAGGATTGGAGGGTGAAGATGTCGGGGTGTGATGAGCTTCATTAAGAGTTCTTTAAGTGTTTGTTTCATACAGATTATTTTATTCAAGACAGAAATTTCTTCTTCAAATCAGATACTTTTTACAAAACAGATTTCCCTCTGGCAGGCGCTACAGAGCCCTGCACACAAAATCAAACAGACACTAACAGTTTTTTTCCAATTGCCATCAGTCATTAATAACTAAAACTGAACTGCTGTTTACTGTTGTTTACATGCCACGCTGCACTTTATACATGCTGTATAATACTGAAACTGCATCTTACCTTTTTTTTGTTTGTTTATTAGGATTTTAATGTCATGTTTTTACACTTTTGGTTACATTCATGACAGGAAACGGTAGTTTATCTTCACACAAGGTTCATCAGTTCACAAGGTTATATCGAACACAGTCATGGACAATTTAGTGTCTCCAATTTACCTCACTTGCATGTTTTTGGACTGTGGGAGGAAACCGGAGCTCCCGGAGTAAACCCACGCAGACACGGGGAGAACATGCAAACTCCACACAGAAGGGACCCGGACCGCCCCACCTGGGGATCGAACCCAGGACCTTGTGACAGTGCTACCCACTTAGCTACCGTGCCGCCCTTGCATCTTACCTTACTTTACTATTTATCTTATGCTATTTTAATATTTTCTGTACATATGCAAATTCTGCTGAACATGTCAATTTGTACATTGTCTACATATAGTCTTGTCTGTATATTGTATTGTTTGTAAATTGTAGAGAGCTAACAACAGCCGGAAACAAATTCCTTGTGTGTGTAAACATACTTGGCGAATAAAGCTGATTCTGATTCTGATTCTGATTCATGTTTTATAAAAAAAGATTTAAAAAAGCAATCATTCACTCTGATGACAGGGCGGCACGGTGGCTAAGTGGGTAGCACTGTCGCCTCACAGCAAGAAGATCATGGGTTCCATCCCCAGGTGGGGCGGTCCGGGTCCCTTCTGTGTGGAGTTTGCATGTTCGTTCTCCCCGTGTCCGCGTGGGTTTCCTCCGGGTGCTCCGGTTTCCTCCCACGGTCCAAAGACATGCAAGTGAGGTGAATTGGGGACGGTAAATTGTCCATGACTGTGTTCGATATCACCTTGTTCCTGTCATGAATGTAACCAAAGTGTAAAACATGACGTTAAAATCCTAATAAACAAACAAACAAACATTTAGCAAACGCCGTTACACAAATCAATACACATTCATTACAAACAATATACGTATTAACTTACATAAAGACTCTTTATGTACAAATGTACAATTTGTTTGTTTGTTTATTAGGATTTTAAAGTCATGTTTTACACTCTGGCTTCATTCATAACAGGAACGGTAGTTACTCATTACACAAGGTTATATCCAACACAGTCATGGACAATTTTGTGTCTCCAATTCACCTCACTTGCACGTCTTTGGACTGTGGGAGGAAACCGGAGCTTCCAGAGTAAACCCACACAGACACAGGGAGAACATGCAAACCACACAGAAGGGACCCGGACCGCCCCACCTGGGGATCGAACCCAGGGGATCGAACCCTTCTTGCTGCGAGGCGACAGTGCTACCCACTTAGCCACCGTGCCACCACAGATGTACAAAAATTAGAAGATATCCTTGTCATATATACATACACAGACGTACAGTACAATGAAATTCTTTCTTCGCATATCCCAGCTTGTTTGGAAGCTGGGGTCAGAGCACAGGGTCAGTCATCGTACGGCGCCCCTAGAGCAGACAGGGTTAAGGGTCTTGCTCAAGGACCCAACAGTGGCTGCATAGCAGAGCCCGGATTTGAACCACCAATCTTCTGGTTGATAGCCCAAAGCTCTACCCACTATGCTTACCACTGTCACCGTACAGAACAGGTCACTTGGTAATGTAAACAACCACTACATATGGGATCATAGATTCACAACATACTGAACCATTGATTAATCGACAGGGCAGATTGTTGCTGAGCTGTGATTGCTCCTAGATGCTCCTAGGTCTTTCCACAATAATAAGGCTTGAAGTTGACCTGGGTTGATTGATTAGGGTAAAGATTTGTGGCATCTTATGTCAGTGCCACATTCTGCTGCTAATGAATGCCACGGTTGGGCCCTTGAGCAAGGCCCTTAACCCTCAATTGCTTAGACTGTAAGTCACTTTGGATAAAAGTGTCTGCTAAATGCCAAAAATGTAAATGTAAATGTTTGTCTGTAGAGACATTTACGTTATTTTCTACATATTTTTGGCCTTATGGCGTACATGATGTAAAATTGACCTGAACAATGGCTGTGTCCCAAATTACTTACTTAACCCCTAAGTAGTATGCTAAATTTCTAATAACCTTTTATTCTTATGTGCTAATTTAGGTTACTATGTAGTGTTCTAGTATGCGGTTTATAACGCTGCCAAACTGTCACTAGGCGGGAATCATCTAATCAACTTGGAAGAACTAGCCAATCAGTGTAATAGCAGCAAATAGATTCAGCCAATCATAACGATACTGAGAAATCAACCAGCCAATCAGCGCGAGGACAAGACCGGCATAGAAGCTGGTGTAAATGCGGCAAGGCGGAGAGACGTTAGAAGATGGCGGAGAGAGGAGGGGGCGGCTGCTTGAATCTTATAAAACGGAGAAATAATTCGGTTAAATGAGTGTTAATCTTAATGTAGGTGAGTTAATATGTTTTATTTTGTTATCTAAAGTGCTTTTTATGACTAATATGCTTGATAGTTTGTTAATATGGTGCATTTCTGGCAGTGTCTCGCCTGTTGGTGAGTGGTTGAATCCCAAATGGCTACCGAGCAGAGACTCAGTGCAGACTGAACAGGATTATTTGTGTTTTGCAAATATAAACACAATCAGCAGTTGTTTGGGATTCGATCTCAATTAGTTTGAGCTTGGGTTTATGTTTAATAATGGTAAGATATTCGTGTTGTATTGCAAATCATTTTTAAAGGCTGATTTAAGCTGATTTTCTTTATGCAGAGTGACTCAGTGCAATGTTGCTGTTATTTTATCATGTTTGAATCCTATTTATCCATCTAAGCTTTATTCTTATGTTTCTCCATTTTAATTAAGGTAAGAAGTCACCAGAGGCCCATATAGAACTACAGTTTTATGCCAAAGTTGAAAAAAGGTTAATCGGAAGGTTGCCGGTTCAAGCCCCATCACCTCCAAGTTGCCACTGTTGGACCCCTGAGCAAGGCCCTTAACCCTCAATTGCTCAAAATTTTGTTCGGTCATAACTGTAAGTCGCTTTGGACAAGGTGGAAATTGTAGCCTAGTGATTAAGGTACTGGACTAGTTATCAGAAGGTCGCTGGTTCAAGCCCCACCACTGCCAAGTTGCCACTGTTTGACCCTTGGGAAAGCCCCTCATCCTCAATTGTCATAACTGTAATATTTGTGCATAGCATCAGGTAAACCATGGCAATTAAACACCCACAGGTGATGGCGCTGCCAGTGTGAACACTTGGTGTTGAGCAAGTAGCAAGTCGAGCATATGTATATATGAATATATTTATAATAACAATAATAATAATATCATTAAAGGTGAACCGTGCAACTTTATGTTATTTAGGAAGTTTGTATCAAACAAGTAGCCCTGGCTCAGTACTCTTGAAGTAGCTCTCGGTCTCGAAAAGGTTGGTGACCCCTGGTTTAGACTAATGTTGATGTTATAAAAGTCATGTTAATATAACACAGGAGTCAGTATCAGTCTGGGCATTTCCTAAAGTTAGTGAATGCAAATGCAAACCTGTTGCAATACTGAAAAAAAAATCTAGTTAGTTATTGAATCCTGGAGGTTAAGTTGATGTTTCTTTTTTTCATCTGTGTCTCTTTTCCAGCTCTGGCAGAAGATGGAGGATGCGCACCGTGCTTAGACGTGGACAAGCTTTAAGCTGAATGCATTGTGATTTCCAATAATTGAGACAGTGATTTCTAAAAAGCTGTCTACATTAATGAAAAGAACAATGTAGTCGGCTTGGCATATGCAACAACAGTACGTGACCAGCACGTGAGCGATTTGAGCCGTGTGAGCCGTTAGCTTTCAGTTTAGTACCTAAATACTGCAGGCAGGATAGCGTCCTAGTCCTTTTAGCTGTTTAGTAAGGCAACTTTGTTCTTTTGAGAAGTGTGGACAATGGATATTGGTGAGTTTGTGCCCCCTCTCCCGTTGGAGCCCCCTGATGATGAAGTGTCAGGTAGCGGTATATGCAAAGCCCCTCCACCACCTCCCCTGCAAACGTCCAGTGACGCCGAGGAAATGGACGTTAGCTCAGGCGGTGATGGACCCACGCTCGCCCCGGCCGAGGACAGCGACGCAGCGTTCATCCTCACCAAGGGCTCCGTGTCGTTCAGCGGCCGTACGGACACAGACCCGTGCCCCGGCACAGGGCGGCACGCGCCCCCCGTCACCACGTTCCTCCCCGACCTAAAGCTCCTCAGAGACGTTAAGATCAGTGTCCGTTTCGGAGGAGACGCCGTTAGTAAAAGTAAAGACAGAAAAGTGCTGTACACAGGAATAGGAATAGATCAGCAGCACTTAGAGAACGGGCAGACGTACGCTAGCGTAGAACAGGAGGCAGAGCAAGGCACTTCAGGCGTAGGCGCCCTAGATAGGAAGAGCGAAGAGTCGGAGGCCGAGCAGGAGAACAAGGTGGAGTACGCCGTGCTGGACGAGCTGGACGATTACAGCGAAAACTTCCTGGAGGACGGAGAGCAGAGCGGGTACAGCTCCGAGATGATCGTTCAGCAGGAACGAGCCAACGAGGACGACCTTGGTTACTCCTACGAGGTACTTCTGACACCTCTGCTGCTTTTTGGGTTATTTTGTGAGCTGTTGTGATGAACTTCAATTGACCTGCTTGGCATTTTAGGCACACGCGAATATTAAACATCTCGATCATTGCCTCGTCTTTTATCCTTGCAGTAAAGTCTGATACAGCAGCAGGGTTGAATGTCACGATGCAGTTTTTCAAGGCGTTTTGGCTTCTTTGGCGAATATCATGGCATCCAGAATGTGCAGATTATTAGTTTACCATGGTAACTCGACATCACTTAACTGTTATTTTCAGACGCTGCTCGTCTCTAACCGGCCTTTTCTTTCAGGAGGACTTCGACAACGATGTAGATGCACTTTTGGAGGAGGGCATGCCCGTTCCCAAGAAGATGCGCCTGGCTGAGGATAAATATGCAGGAGAGAGCGATCATCAGTCTGACAGCGAGCAGGGCGTTCAGCCCATGGTGACCAAAATTAAGACTGTTCTTAAGAGTGAGTTTTTATGCCTTTTACAGTCAAAAGCCTTTTTTTTTCGCTGTCTGACACGTTTATCGACCACCACTGTGCTGTTTTTGAACAGAGATATTATCACAGGGTTTATAAGGTCTTGAGGATGAAACCTGGAAAACAACCTTAAAAAATGGTGAGGGATTGTGGAAGTTGTATAAAGCAGTTTCTTTCCAGCCATTTCAGACAGGCAGCCTTGTTTATACTACTCAAAATACGGTGGCAACAAATTCTAAACTTTTTTCCACCAATCAGCCCTACGTTTCTGTATTCAGCTTATCGTAGGATCTGTTACATGTGCTAATTATCTAAGGAAACGAAGAGGCCGATAAGCTAGCACGTAAACCTCCGATCATACACCGACCAAAAAATAAGCTTTTAATATCGAATACCAAACCACAGATCATGAAATACATCAGAAACAAATGGCAACTTGAATGGGAATCACAACACGATAATAAACTTCATGAAATATTCCCCAATATCAGCACACACCACAAATCTATTCCAATTAACAGAATGGAGCAATCTATATGGACTAGATACAGCATTAACTCATTCACACCTATTGAGAGAAAGGACCCCCACCAACGTGTGAAATGTGTCATACCATCATAACAATAAAACACAACATTATCGAATGTCACAAATACTGTACATCAAGGACTCAATCAGGAATCCCAAGAAATATAATAAAAGTTTTCAACTCTAAACACTATAAAAAAAAAAAAACAATAACATTTCTTGCAAATACTGGACTAATCACAAACGGACAACATCAAAAATCTAACGAAACACCTCTCGGCCACGATTATTAACTTCATGTAGATATGGCGTTAAACCCCTCAATCAACCAATCATTCACGAATATAAAACTGAGCACTCGCATATGAAGATAAATGAAACAAAAACGAAACAAGAAAGATTATGACTTGGAAAAATAAATAAATGAATAAATAAATACTAAACTTCAATGATCCTGCCATGAATGTAACCAATGTGTTAACATGGAGTTAAACCATAAAATAAACAAACAAAACATGCTCTAATTAAATGTTATTGAGCCGGGGTTTAATGGACGAGCCATGTGTACTATCCAGGGTATTCCTGCCTTGTGCCCAGTGTTCTCCAGTGGAACCCGGACCTACCGTCACCCTGACCAGGAGGAAGTGGTTGATGAAAAAGAAATGGAAAATATAAAACGAATCATTTAGAAGAACAAGCTAACCTATCAGAATGTGGGCGCCTGTTTCTAGACACTTCTTTGGAGATTCTTGGCTTTATTTGATAGCAAAATCCCTGTGCAGTTCCTTTCCATGGAAAATCAAGTCATCGTATCGGTATCACACAGTGGAAACTACTGAGAGCACTGGTGACGACTGACTGTGGCTGGGTAAACTGGGGGGGTGAGGATTTGTCACTGGAAAATATATGCGAGTTATTTTCCTGCTGTATGAAACACTGACGTTTAGTCCAGTTTTCCTCATCATTATTTTATAAATTCTAATGAACATGGCTTAACGAATGCAGAATTAAATAAAACACTAAGGAAGGTTTGTGGAATTAACAGGATTCACATTGATTGTTGTCATTATTAACCAGTTTGTCGTTGGTACTAGTCTGTTCTCTTGGTGTTAATTAAGGGTTTGGGTTTTCTGTGCAGGTCGAGGCCGCCCACCCACCGAGCCTCTCCCTGACGGCTGGATCATGACATTCCACAACTCGGGCATTCCGGTTTACCTCCACCGAGAGACCAGAGTGGTTACCTGGTCCAGACCTTACTTTCTTGGCACTGGAAGCATCAGGGTAAGCAGTGTGTCTTGGGGAATATTCGTATAAGCGCAGGGTCAGCCATCGTACGGCACCCCTGGAGCAGACCGGGTTAAGGGTCTTGCTCAAGGACCCAACAGTGGCTGCATAGCAGAGCCTGGATTTGAACCGCCAATCTTCCGGTTGATGGCCCAAAGCTCTACCACTGTCCCAAATTTTATTCACCATAAAATTAATAGGTTCCAAACTGGGAATGTTTGTTTCCAGATGTCATTGACGAATGTGTCCCTCTGTTGATGTCACATCCTTGGTTCCGATAAACTCTGGTGCAAACATGGGCCGGTTCTCAGAATAGCACCAAGGTTCCAAGAAACCCAAAAGGAACCAGTTCAAGATCCAGTTGTCCGATTCTTAATCATTTACTGAAGGATCTGTAACACAGTTTTGTATATTAAAACACACATCATGGCTAAAAGTAAAATCACAGGCGCCTAGGTGGCGGAGCGTAATATTCCTCTAGCACACCTGCGCAGAGATTCCGAACTCCTCGGTTCGAAACTCGTCATTGCCACCGGTCGGCTGGGCGCCATCTAGCGGGCATAATAAGCAGTGCCTGCAGCAGACGCGTTTCTGTTAGGGTGGGATGACCGGACTATGTGGGTGGGGTCTTCAAACGCTGTGTAAGGACCCTAATTAGCAGATAGAGAGGCGCCTGTGCAGAATGAATAGGTGAAAATGGGTTCTGCTAAGGGCTGGTCACGGGTAGGAGGACGCGTGAGCAGCAATATACCCTCCTCAACCGCAATCGGGGATCCTCCAGCAGCGGAAGACGAATCTAAATAATACAGATTGATAAAGGTTGTTTCATCAATAATGACTATCTGTTTGTATGGGCTTTGTAATAACATTTATGCTATAATATTTAGCTTATGGTACACAATGTTTGGGTGTGAGTAACTGACCCTTCATCTGACCTTCTATCTGGCCTTCAGAAACACGACCCTCCTACCAGTAGCATTCCCTGCTTGCACTATAAAAAAATGAAGGAACAGGAAGAAAGGGAACAAAACGGAGAGGTCACACCCAACGCCGAAGTGTCCCCGGCCAAGGCCGCGGAGGAGGGAGAACCTCAGGAGACCGCCGAAGAGCCGGACTCCACGGCCAGAGAGGACTCCGGCCCGGACGCCGCGGACCCCCAGGCGGAAGGAAAAGAGAGCCAGGCGGGTAAAACTGCACAGGGGGCTTTGGGCCAGGTCAAGGCCAAGGTGGAGGTGTGCAAGGACGAGTCTGTCGGTAAGACGGTGATCTGTTAGAATTAAGCTTTCAAAAACTGGGAGTATGTTTATAACAGGTTCAATATCTGATCAATATATTCAATTGTATTACATAAACAACTCAAAATAGTCACTTTATTATAGGCTTTTGTTTAGAAGTATTATAGTATTTGTATTTATGTAAATTTTGATTTCACCTTGACCAGAGGTGGAAAGAGTACTAAAGTATTGTACTCAAGTAAAAGTACTATTACTTTAATGAATTTTTACTTAAGTACGAGTAAAGTTACTAGTCTAAAAATGTACTCAAGTAAAAAGTAACTCATTTAAAATGTACTCAGAGTAAACATTACTTAGTAACTTTTTTAACAGGAGAGGGTGACAAGTGGATATAAATCTCACAGTAGTTGTTTTTTATTGAAATATATTAGAAAAAATATACAACAAATATACAAATACAACATTTAAAACATTTAGGGATGTGTAATGTGTCATTTTAGTACAGACCATCCCATAAAACGTTTTCAAACTGTGTGTGATGGGTCGTTCGTGAACGATCCGATTCTATTGAACGGCTCTTTAAAACGAAAGGAACCGAGTCGTGCCTTTAAGAGTCGTTATTTATATATATATATATATATATATATATATAAAAGGAACCGAGCCAAAAGATCCGACTCCCCATCGCAGAATTTACTGCAGCAGTTTCCCAGACGGGATTTTTTTTTTTGCCTTTATTTTACTCAGTAATGGAAAACTGAGAACTTAACATATGAAGATAAATAAAACTAAGATGAAACAAGAAAGACTAATAAATAAAACTCTAATGATCCTGCCATGAATGTGACCAACATGTTAACATGGCGTTAAACCATGAAATAAACAAACAAACTCCGTAACGGATGTTATTTAAAATGTAGCGAATTACAATTCTTAATACAAAACATACTTAAGTAAAAGTAAAATTACTGGTTGTAAAATCTACTTTAAAGATTTAAAAGTTACCTTCCACCTCTGACCTTGACTTAACAGTGCTTTAAAAACGAATAAACCCTTCCCTAGACATCGGGGAGTTTCGTGGCTACCTGGAGAAGCGCTTCGACTTCGAGCAAGTGACTGTGAAGAAGTTCCGAACCTGGGCGGAGCGCCGGCAGTTCAACAGAGACATGAAGAGGAAGCAGGCCGAGTCCGAGAGGCCGATCCTCCCGGCCAATCAAAAGCTCATCACGCTGTCGGTGCAGGACGCCCCAACCAAGAAGGGTAACGGGAACCTGACTTGCTGAAATCCTGTATAGATGTAGCTTGTTGGTCGGGGTCGGGGTTGTAAATCTCATGCTTGTCCTGTCGCGACTCTAGAGTTCGTCATCAATCCGAACGGAAAGTCAGAAGTCTGCATCCTGCATGAATATATGCAACGTGTGCTCAAGGTCCGGCCCGTTTACAACTTCTTTGAATGTGGTAAGTGCTTCACGTCGCAAACAGACTGACCACCATGGTTTTAATGTGGAGTTTGTAAATATCTGTACTCGTTTGATTTCTCCCAGAGAACCCAAGCGAACCGTTCGGAGCCTCAGTGATTATAGACGGAGTTACGTACGGCACCGGAACTGCAAGCAGTAAAAAACTGGCCAAGAATAAAGCTGGTATGTTGATCTTTCATTGGTCAATTCATGCTTAAAGACTTGTGGTCACATGAGCGTTCGTGTTCTGAATTTCATGCACGAGTTCTGGTGTGACTATCGACCCTCGATTCCACCCCCTTCCGTGTATTATCACTGCCATGACCATAGGGTGACTGGTCAAAACTGGTCTGAACCTCACTGATACCTTCTCTAATTGCTCTGATTTCCAGTTCTGATGCCTGCCAGCCTGCCCGCCCACTGTAGGTACTTTCGACACTGGGCAGGAGCTTGCATGGGCATTTTGACTGGCACGTGACTGTGCAGCTCTGTACAAAAGGGTTCGATTCACTGTTGCAGGATTAAAATGATCTGCGCTTCGAGCCACACTAGATCTTCTGTTGGTCCATACCAGACGCCACAGCCTTTATGTCCTCTGGCAGTGATGATTTTTGGTGCTCAAGGACCTGTCGCTCTTCAGACCACTGTCGGTGGGTACTCGTGAGCTCTCCTTGCTTTTTCGGAGGTACTGACTGATCAGAACAATTTGCCTCTTATTAAAGTCATTCAGGTCCTTATACTGATCAGATCTGCTGTGAACCATCAGTCCATTATTTAATAGATCCCTGGGTGGCAAAGGTGGCTCGGTGGGCAGCAAGAAGGTCCTGGGTTCGATTCCCAGGTGGAGCGGCCCTTTGCGTGTCCCACAGTCAAGTCGTGCAAGAGAGATGAATCGGAGATGTAAAATCGTCCATGACTGTGTTTGATCACTTGAACTGATGAATCTTGACATTAAATGACGTTTAAATCCTGATAAATAAATAAATAAATAATAGATCCCTGACCCTCACATGCTTAGTTATCGTGAAATAGACATTCACCAAACATTTTTGGGGGGGGTCGTCCTTATTTTTCTTGGCTCGTGTGTGTTTGTATTTACTGTCTGGCATTTGTTGAGCAGCTCGTGCAACACTGGAGATCCTGATCCCTGACTTTGTGAAGCAGACGGCTGAAGAGAAGCCATTAGAGGGCGACGAGTTAGAGGTAAATAGGACGTTATTGCGAAGATGTCGGATTCTTAGGTTATTTTTCTTTAGAATTCTAATAAGTTCTTTATTTTTTCCTCAGTATTTTAACCATATCAGTATTGAAGATTCGAGGGTGTATGAGCTTACCAACAAGGCAGGCTTACTTTCACCCTACCAGATCCTTCATGAGTGCCTTAAGAGGTGAAGCGTCAGTATACAGAACCGTTATAACAATAAACAATTCTGACTCTGTGATATGAGCATGCTATTAGCTATAGACCAAACCATTTCTGCATCTCCACAGAAACCACGGCATGGGCGACACCAGCATCAAGTTCGAGGTAATCCCAGGAAAGAACCAGAAAAGTGAATACGTGATGGCCTGCGGGAAGCACAGCGTACGCGGCTGGTGTGAGTACCCGGTCAATCCTGTACTTTGTTATATATCTGGTGATGCAGCGGTGTAATGTACTCAAGCTCGCGAGGTTCGAATCTCAGCAGACCTGGCTGGGCATCCACACACACACACACACACAGTTGACCGTGTTTGAGGGAGGGAAGGTCAGACGTTGTTTTTTTCATGCAGTAACTGAGATACAATCTTGGGGACTAGTCTGGGCGTCTAGTCTGGCGCCTAGCATGGCTCTCTGTATATGGTACAGCTCTGGGTAGAAACACTTGCAGGTGATTGGCTGTGTCTGAGGGTAATGGTGGCCTTTGCTGGCTGGTCACTGGTGCCACACTGGTGTGTGAAAAGCAGGTGAAAAGAAGTGGTTGGCAACTGCACGTGTGTCGAAGGGAACGTGTTACATACAGCTGTATACATCGGTCAGGGTCTGTATCTTTACATTTTACATTTTTGGCATTTAGCAGATGCCTTTATCCAAAAGGTGACAGTATCTGAGCAATTGAGGGTTAAGAGCCTTGCTCAAGGGCCCAACAGCAGCAACCTGGCAGTGGTGAGGTTTAAACCAGCTACCTTCTGATTACTAATCCAGTACCTTAACTGCTAGGCTGCAAAGTAAAGGAGATGCAGCTGGGGAATTGGATATGACTAGATTGCTAGGAAAAGGGAAAAATGCTGACAAAGAATCAGACAAATCCAGATGTTGTAATAAAACTGCTTTCTTGTCATGCTGATGTGTGTGTGTGTGTGTTAAAGGTAAAAACAAGAGAGTGGGCAAACAGCTGGCGTCTCAGAAGATCCTCCAGATGTTGCACCCACATGTGAAGAACTGGGGCTCTCTGTTGCGCATGTATGGCAGGGAGAGCAACAAATTGGTAAAGAAGGTAAAAAAAAAAACCCTCTGATTTATATCCTATTTACCTATTTACACATTCCACAGTCAGTACAGGACTATCCTGGCTCTGAAAAACATGTGAACACTTTATTCTAGTTCTCACTTTTCTCTCTTCTCATGTGTTTGTTAGGAAAATTCAGACAAGAGTGTGATCGAGCTTCAGCAGTACGCCAAAAAGAACAAACCAAACCTCCACATTCTCAACAAGCTCCAAGAGGAAATGAGGAAACTGGCTCGGGAACGGGTGAGTCTGGAACCTTCTGAACCAAATGTTTTATACCGAATTACTTAATTATTCTTATAATACATGGTGGTATATTGTAAATCACCTTCGAAACACACACTAGTGAGCTGCCTTGCTGCCTACTACCTACCTGAGCAGCTAATAAGACATCAAACTCATAAGGCAGATTATTTAGACGCTCTACTTAGACCGAGATAAACCGTCGTTCAAACCGACGCCAGCTAACGTCTCCCTCCGTGTACCGAAAACGCTTAAACTGTCCCTGACGAGCCTGAATTTACAAATAAACGACACTTGTTTAATTCCCCTTTATACACATTAAACATCAATGAGAATTTATTTACATTTGACAAGAACTCCGTTGGTTGCCCCGCATCATATTCGTCCACCACGTTCGTCTCTTTTTGTGTGAGAAAAGTCGTGCCGCACTGAATGCTGGGATTGATTCACCCTCGTTATTCAGTCAGATCATCATTACTCAGAATTATGCGTCTCGGTAGAACAATTTTAAGGAATCTAAGAATTTAGACACGCCCTCTTCTCTGGAGTGTAGGATGATGGAAATGCGTCAGGAGAGAGATCACTGGGTCACTGTCTGGATCATTTAATTTCATCCCGAAATGGACCGAAGACAAAATAAGCAGACCGAAACGTAACACCTATTTTTGCCATTAAATGACATGGATGTAAAAACGTTAAACAAAGTCTAAAAACCCAAATAAAATAAATTTCCTCCTTCCAGAAACGTACAGTTGGTGATTTGGTTGCTTATAAATTGTCCCCTGGTGTAAGTCAGTGAGTAAATGTGTGAGTGTGCTGCCATGTGATCACTTGGCACACTGTCCAGGGCAGGGCTGCCTATACGTTCGTGGCTCGAGATCGACTGTGTCAGTCGACAGGTCATTGCGATCTACTTTTTAAAAAGTGGCCACATTTCATGTCGGTCACGTTGACCTGTTTGAATGAGGCGCTATCTACCAGCGTGCACTGGTGTATTGGGCACCCCACAGGTCCAGGGTGTTTTCTGGTTTTATGCCCGGTGGCTAAGCGGGTAGCACCGTCGCCTCGCAGCAAGAAGGTCCCGGGTTCGATCCCCAGGCGGGGCGGTCCGGGTCCTTTCTGTGTGGAGTTTGTCTGTGTGAGTTTCCTCCGAGTGCTCCGGTTTCCTCCCACAGTCCAAAGACGTGCAAGTGAGGTGAACTGGAGATACAAAATTGTTCATGACTGTGTTTGATATGAACTTGTGAAGTGATGAATGAACTACCATGTCTGTCATTTACATTTACATTTTCAGCATTTAGCAGACGCTTTAATCCAAAGCGACTTACACAATAAGCTGAACACGATGAGCAATTGAAGGTGAAGGGCCTTGCTCAGGGACCCAACAGTGGCAACTTGGTGGTGGCGGGGCTTGAACCGGCAACCTTCTGTTTACTAGTCCAGTACCTTAACCTAAGCTATCACTGCCCACTGTCATGAATGTAAAAATCCTAATAAAACAAATAAAACCGTTTCTGTCGTGGATGTAACCGAAGGGTGTGAAACATGATGTTAAAAATCCAAACAAACAAACAATTATACCTTAATATAAAATCCTGTATTGATTTATAGTCTTCTCAGTGTTTGGGTTTGTTGGACAGTAAAATATAAGCACATTATATAGATACGTTTAGCTTTTGTTCACTACTGTTTGTTGATATTCGTGTGTTCTTGGTAGGAGGAGACGAGGAAGAAACCCAAAATGACGGTGGTGGAGTCGGCCCAGCCGGGCAGCGAGCCGCTGTGCACCGTCGACGTCTAGGAAAAGCAGCGAGTCGTTCCAGTTCTGACACAAGGTCACCTCGTGGCTACTGAATTATGCATTACAGTTTAGTGCTAGACGGCAATACCAGTCATGTTCTCTCTCTCTCTCGGACGCTCCGGCGCAATAGCGACACCACAGGAGCGTCAAATTCCTAAAGTCGGTGCGGGTCGGTCGTGTAATTGGACCAGAATAAAAACGATTCCCTGCGCACAAGACTCGTTAAAGGGAGTCCTTTATTTTGATAAACGAAGCATGTGCGCATGTATTCTGAAGCGGACGCGTTACATACGTTGTTTGCGTTTGTGTTTTTATTTTTTGTGGCTTTTTAGGTGATTTGATTTAATAAAGGTTTTCCTATTGAGCTGTTTAATGCATAATGAACTGTTTACTACCTACCAGATTGTGTGGATGATGCTGAATTGGTTAGTCAGCGTGCACTACCTGACACGTCTGATTAAGTGTTGCTGGTATTGTTAGTGAGACTAACAAGTGTGGTACCAGACAGAAGCTTGCTCTGTGACGGTCAACTCATTTCACTGTACCATAGTCTGTGTCTTACTGGACCTAAACAATACCACTGTGTAAGAGGATAAAAAAAAAAAAACACTTTAAATAGCAGCGTTTGGATTTTAAAAGTCATGCAAAATGTGTTGGGGGTGATTTTTTATTCTTTTGCTTTGCACTTAAGTTATTGAAGTCTCCAAAATAATCAGCATACAGGCTGTAAGCATTAATCTACAGTTTAAGTCAAATGTTTATGTACATTATCATAAGAAATGTGAGTCGTTTTAGTCTTGGAATTTGTTCGATTTGTTTGATTTACTGTTTTTCCATGATTCTTTGCCCTGAACAGTTTTGTGCAGGTAGTTTGTGTGTATAGTATCATAACATCCCTTATCTTTGTGGCATGGCCTTACAATCCTTCCTTTTTTTTAATAGAATGCCTTTATTTGTCCAACCTGCACATCCCAACTTGTTTTGGAAGCTGGGGTCAGAGCGCAGGCCTGGAGCAGAGAGGGTTAAGGGCCTCGCTCAAATGCCCAACAGTGCCTGCATGGCAGAGCTGGGATTCGAACACTCAACCGTTCGATTAATAGTCGAACGCTCTACCCACTAGGCTACCACTGTCCCTTAGTCAGTGATTGACTACAGCTGGTGACTTTGTGCCCATAGAAATGAGGCAAGTTTGAATGCAGCCTTAATAGTGCCGCGCGCATCAATAATGAGAAGCTCTTTACAATTCTCGATTGTTCCACACATCAGTAATGTGATGATAGAAATAGAAGCCGTTTTTATGCGGCCCAGGTCTCGAGATCGTCTATAAATGACGTCCATTACAAATCTGCGTAAACATTTGACTTAAGTCGTATGAAGTGCCCTTGTTAGATCACTTAAACTAGTCATATCCGATCACCCCGACTCCTGACTCCTGATGGCAAAGGTGAGATTTGAACTCGAGAGTTTGATATCTCGGCACTGGTGGGCTAACTGGTTCACGTGGCCCGAGCGAGACTTCAATTACCTGTTTACCTGCAGGGCAAAATGAATAGAAATCGTCACCGTCAACGGTTTGTGCTACTGAGCTCCACCTAAAATAAAATCATGATTTTGAACGGCAGAATAATGCTTATCAGTTTTAGTCTCCTGCTGTCTGCTGCACTGCAAAGAAACCACAAGCACAAAGGCTGTTTGCAAAGGAAGTGTTATAATTTACCGCATTTGTTACCGTATTAGTTATTGTACTCGGCTCTTGCTTTCACGAGATGTACGTTTAATAATGTGCTTCTGTAGGAAAAACGTGGTCATGCGTTAACGTCGGTTCGCATTCGTTTGTGGTTTGCCGAGAGAAAAGCCAAGTGTGTCGTTTTGGTTCTGCACTTGTGAAGCTACCTAGTCGTGTGTTTGCTGTGCACTGAGAAAACGCTGTTCTATTATTGCTATTTTGCAAAAAAAAAAGCTTCTTGCATGAGCTGTTTTTCATACTTTTGGGATGTAACGTGACGTCTGCTTGATAGAAAAGCCGAATCGATCAGATTTAACTCTATACAATCAAGAGAGGAAGAAAAAATGAGTAGGTACCGAGTAGGAGTTGGGTGATGGGGCAGAAAATTTAGTTTAGCAAGTCAGCAACATGAGGAACGTTGCTTTATCCTGGTCAGGGTTGCACTGGGGGCAAAGCATATTTCTGGAGAGCCAAAAAAGCTTTTTAGTTTACCTCCAAAACCAGGCCTGACAGTTTAGTAGGATAGTGATGTTAAATTGGGGTGAAAACCTCAAAAGAAGGAATAAATCATTGCATTCAGTACCAATACAGAGCAGCAATGAGGCTTTAAAGCCACAAACACCAAACAATTTTAAAGCTATCATGATAAAATAACATTGCAGTATTAATATCACGTGGTTTTATCGCTCAGCCCTGCTTACATTTGCATTGTCGGCGTTTAGCAGATGCTTTTACCCAAAGCGACTTCCAGTACACCAGTGCGACTTACAGGACTGTGACCGGGTACACCAGTCTAAGCAATTGACGGTTAAGGGCCTTGCTGAAGGGCCCAACAGTTTGTCCAGTACTTTAACCACTAGGCTACACCTGCCCTAGTTGCCCTAGTTTATACCTGGATCATGTTGGAGATCCTACAGAGAGAACAGAACGAACCAAAGCTTTTATGCATTTTTATAGAACTGCTGTATGACGCTACATAGAATAAAGTTTATTAAGGGTTTGTGTGTGTTTATAATGTCGACACAGACGAGTGAAGAGAAAAAAAACCATAAAAAGCTGCAATAACTGCTGGAACGAAGTGACACGGTGTGAACCTGCTGAGCTGATGCTGTGTGATGATCTGAATGTTTACTATTTCCATTCCGGGCTGTTTTACGAGCTGTGCAGGGTGGCGTCGCTCGGAGAATGTGCTTCTTACTCCCGTCCACCGTTTACCGCCCGTCCCGTGTTGCCAAGTGTGTATTAGCTGTGTGATGAAGATGTGCTTTTTACATTCGCGGGCTAGAAATAAAAAATTACGCTGCCTACAATGAGAATACATGAAGTGCTTTGTTATGTGAATCATGATCACTGACTGACGGTGATTTCTTTATGCAAATAAATAAACTCGTGACTGAATACGGCTGATTGTCTCTTTCTTTCCTGCTTTTATTTGACCACTCGTGGACATTTTTGGATTTTACAGGGTACAGGGCCGGCTCGGTGGGTAGTACTGTCGCCTTACAGCAAGAAGGTCCCGGGTCCTTTCTTTGTGGAGTTTGCATGTTCTCCCCGGGTCTGTGTGGGTTTCCTCCAGGTGCTCCGGTTTCCTCCCACAGTCCAAAGACGTCCAAGTGAGGTGAATAGGAGATACAAAATTTGTCACATTAAACCAGTGAACTGATGAATCTTGTGTAAGCAGTAACTACCTGTCCGGTCATAAATGTAACCAAATAAATAAATAAGCAAGGTACAAAATTGAACTGAACAAATACAGTTACATTAGACTCACCAGAAACAACATTCTGATATTTCAGCCAAAAATGTAAATGGTAATTACAGTGAATAAAAAGGTTTAGTCTAGTCGTGTCCAGTCACCCTGACCGCGTCCTCTATACTGATTCGACCCTTCACCGCTGACTGAGGACGCCTCTCAACTGACACATGCCCCCTCCGGCACGTACAGTCAGTACAGACTGCATTTTTCACCCGCACGAGTCGAGTTCATACACTTGACGGGCACTGTGTACGGAGGGCCACACCCCCATCAGCATTATTCCTCAGCCCTGTGCAGGCGCCATCAGTCAGCCAGCAGGGGCCGCAGTCGCACCAGTTATGACGACCCATGATCCGACTTTTTTACCCTCTAACCCTGAACAACAGCCTATCGTTGTTCATGCAGCCGCCCAGCCCAGTCGGAAGGCAGAACTAAGATTCGATACGATGTATTCGAAACCCCAACTCTGGTGCGCTAGCGTACTTTAACTGAGCGGCTGTCAAAGTCAGTCTTCCATTATTTTAATTATTTATAAAAAAAAATTCCCAGTTCCCAACCATTAGATGCCTCTCCTTCCATTGCATAAAAACTACTAGCTTGACACAGTGTGGACCAGCTTGCTTTCTACCATTTATTAATTTTATTTATTTATTAGAATTTAACGTCGTTACTGGATGGGGACACATAAAGCTCTACAAGATATTTTTGAATGTGAAATTAACCTAGAGTGCAAGAGCATATATTTTGGACTTATACCTCAAGAGTGGGGGAAAAACGATAAACACTTAATAAATGCATTATTAGTGGCTGCCAAGAAAGCTCTTACCAGGAAGTGGTTATCCCAGGAGAGTCCAACCCTGAATGCATGGATGGACATCACATTGGGAATTTATCAAATGGAGAGGATAACAGCATTCTTAAATTTTGGGAAAAATGGGTTAATTATGTGACACCCCTCAGGCCTGATTTTATTTTCACAGAGTGATGTATAGGTTATATATAAAAATTCACTCCCTAATTGTACATAGTTCATTCAGAAGTACTTTTATTATTATTATTGTCACTATTATATTTCTAGGGCCTGTGGTAGCCTAGTGGGTAGGGCTTTGGGCTATCAACCGGAAGATTGGCGGTTCAAATCCTGGCTCTGCTATGTAGCCACTGTTGGGTCCTTGAGCAAGGCCCTTAACCCTGTCTGCTCCAGGGGCGCCGTAAGTTGGCTGACCCTGCGCTCTGACCCCAGCTTCCAACACCAGCTGGGATATGCGAAGAAAGAATTTCATTGTACTGTACATCTGTATATGTATATATGACAAATAAAGGATATCTTCTTTCTATTACTGTTATTATTATTGTTTTTTTTCCCTCCACGAATGGGAAGAGAGAGATAGAGAAAGGAAATATTGAAAAAATGTATAAAACTCAAAAAACAGTTTGTACTGAAAATTTAATGTCGTATTTTACACACTTTGGTTCCATTCATGACAGAAACGATAGTTAATCGTTACACAAGATTCATCAGTTCAAGTTTAATATCAAACACAGTCATGGACAATTTTGTATCTCCAGTACACCTCACTTGCACGTCTTTGGACTGTGAAAGGAAACCGGAGCTCCCGGAGAAAACCCACGCAGACACGGGGAGAACATGCAAACTACACAGAAAGGACCCGGACCGCCCCACCTGGGGATGGAACCCAGGACCTTCTTACTGTGAGGTGACAGTGCTACCCACTGAGCCGCCGTGCTGCCCTACTAGCCGTGTAATGATGGCTTCGATTCCCAGGTGGGCCGGTCCAGGTCCTTTCTGTGTAGTTTGCATGTTCTCCCCGTGTCTGTGTGGGTTTCCTTCCACAGTCCAAAAACATGCAGTCAGGTTAATTGGAGACACTGAATTGCCCTATAGGTGAACGTGTGTGTGTGTGTATCTGACCTGCGATGGACTGGCGCCCTGTCCAGGGTGTTACTGTGTGCCTTGCGCCCATTGAAAAGCTGGGATAAGCTCCAGCACCCCCCGCGACCCTGATTGGATAAGCAGTTAAGAAAGTGAGTGATTTGGCTGATCGGCTCTATTTGGAAGGTTAGACTCGACGGGTTGAGCAGTTTAAATAAATAAATGGTCTATTTATTCAGATTTATTAACCCATTATTAACCTCACAAAACAGTTTTGGGAAAACACAAGTTGTTTGTACATTAGGCAGGAGCGTCTAAAAAATAATGTTTGGTGTGCGCTTTGGTAGTCCAATGGCAGTCTGGGAAATATAAGTAATACCTTAAAGCATTGGCAATACCAGTACCAGTCCAGTATCTCTAAAATGAACACAAAATGCCTTTATTAAGATAAAGTTAATGAAATGATCCAGTTTTCCTGGTGTTCTTCCCTGTATGGCACATTTTAAACTCATGCCCGCTCCTTCTGCACCCATTCCACTCATGATCCGAGTCCGGTGCTACCACAGAATCTACACCGCGGTACAGGAGGAACGCCGGTGCGCCCTCACTTCTCTGTGGTTTGGGGCTTGGCGGCGTTATCGTTGGAGCCGTAGTCGACCCTCTCGAACAGCAGGATGGTCTCGCAGTGCATGGTCTGGGGGAACAGATCCACCCCCATGGCTCGCACTGGACGGAATGGATCTCCTCGGACCCGGTTGGACGGCGCTCTGCACAGACTGGGACGACACCGGGAAAAAAGAAAACCATTTAGTCATATCTCAATCACAAGAGCCCTGCACACACACACACAGGATCACGCTTTGCTCCTTGTATTCCTCTGCTCGTCTATCCTGCACGTACCAGAATGTGAGAACTTCCCTCTCAGTGGATCAGACACAGCAGCGCTGCTGGAGTTTTTAAATACCGTGTCCACTCACTGTCCACTCTATTAGACACTCCTACCTAGTCGGTCCACCTTGTAGATGTAAAGTCAGAGACGATCGCTCATCTATTGCTGCTGTTTGAGTCGGTCATCTTCTAGACCTTCATCAGTGGGCACAGGACGCTGCCCACGGGGCGCTGTTGGCTGGATATCTTTGGTTGGTGGACTATTCTCAGTCCAGCAGTGACAGTGAGGTGTTTAAAAACTCCAGCAGCGCTGCTGTGTCTGATTCACTCATACCAGCACAACACACACTAACACACCACCACCATGTCAGTGTCACCTGCTCTGTGGGGGTCCTGACCATTGAAGAACAGCGTGAAAGGGGGCTAACAAAGCATGCAGAGAAACAGATGGACTACAGTCAGTAATTGTAGAACTACAAAGTGCTTCTATATGGTAAGTGGAGCTGATAAAATGGACAGCGAGAGTAGAAACGAAACAAGGAGGTGGTTTTAATGTTATGGCTGATCGGTGTACAAGTTCATCTGTGAAACATGGTGGAGGTAGCATGGCTGCTCACTAATATTTACTGACAATATAAAATGAACCTGAATAAATCAGGAGGAACTTTAATCATGCAGCAATACAACGATCCAAAACTACCAAATCAACAAAGGACTTAATGAAGGTGGAAGAGCAGAAGCTCAGTTAGACGCTGTAGAGGAGACTGAAGACTAGAGGAGACGTCTGCCACCGTCTACCATCAATAAACTGATATTATTTAAAAAAAAAAAAAGCAAGCAAATCATTACTTACTCGACGAAGTTGTTCATGGCTGCTTTAGCATTACACGCTACGTACACCAGCCTCTTCAAATGTTCCGCTCGTCTAATGGCCAGAATGACTTTGGAATCTGGGCGGATATGATAGAACGGTATTACACCCTCTCTACTGAAGCCTGAATGAAGTAATGTGTGAATTAAGGCTAGTTGTTCTTACGTAGCCCTGCTCTGGGAGGATCCACGATTGCAGTGACGTTAGGAGACACGACAGCGTTGAGCACTGTAGGGAAAATGTCCTCCGCTTTACCACAGTGGAACTCGATGTTGGTCAGACCTAACAAAAAACAAATCAATCAATCTATGTACATTTACACCGATCAGACATAACATTAAAACCACCTCCTGTCCATTTTATCAGCTCCACTTACCATATAGAAGCACTTTGTAGTTCTACAATTACTGACTGTAGTCCATCTGTTTCTCTGCATGCTTTAATAGCCCCCTTTCATGCTGTTCTTTAATGGTCAGGACCCCCACAGGACCCCCACAGAGCAGGTATTATTTAGGTGGTGGATCATTCTCAGCACTGCAGTGAGACTGACATGGTGGTGGTGTGTTAGTGTGTGTTGTGCTGGTATGAGTGGATCAGACACAGAACACCTCAGTCACTGCTGGACTGAGAATAGTCCACCAACCAAAAATATCCAGCCAACAGCGCCCCGTGGGCAGCGTCCTGTGAGCACTGATGAAGGTCTAGAAGATGACCGACTCAAACAGCAGCAATAGATGAGCGATCGTCTCTGACTTTACATCTACAAGGTGGACCGACTAGGTAGGAGCGTCTAATAGAGTGGACAGTGAGTGGACACGGTGTTTAAAAACTCCAGCAGCGCTGCTGTGTCTGATCCACTCATACCAGCACAACACACACTAACACACCACCACCATGTCAGTGTCACTGCAGTGCTGAGAATCATCCACCACCTAAATAATACCTGCTCTGTGGGGGTCCTGTGGGGGTCCTGACCATTAAAGAACAGCATGAAAGGGGGCTATTAAAGCATGCAGAGAAATATATGGACTACAGTCAGTAATTGTAGAACTACAAAGTGCTTCTATATAGTAAGTGGAGCTGATAAAATGGACAGTGAGTGTAGAAACAAGGAGGTGGTTTTAATGTTATGGCTGATCGGTGTACATCCATAGTTTTAATATAAATCACTGAAATTGGTTTGTCAGTTACCGTTAGCTTTAGCGTTCACTTTAGCGTCCTCCACAGCTTCCTGACACAGTTCGATCCCGATCACCTTCTTCACCCTCTGTAACAAACATCAGAACAAATTATTAGGCGCTTATCAAGGGCTTAGATCGGATTTATGTAGCCAAGTCTAAGTGGTGGTCCATAAACACTCTTAGCACTTGGTACTGGTGCCAAAATCCTGAATGGTTCAGCACTTTACAGCACAAAATCACAGGTTCTCGGCCAAGAGAAGAGCTCGTTCATGTAGTTTATAGTAACTTCTGACTTCTGTTTCTGGATGATGAAACACCCACTGTCACATGTTGGGCTCTCAAACCAATGGAAACACAAAAAGTTGTTCTTAAAAGGTTGCTAGTAATTAAAAGGTTGCCGTTTCAAGCTGTTGGACCCTTGAGCAAGGCCCTAAACCCTCAAATTACTCAAGTTGTATGTAAGTTAGGGAAGTTGTAGCCTAGCGGTTAAGGTACTGGACTCGTAAGTAGAAGGTTGCTGGTTCAAACCCCACCACTGCCAGGTTGCCACTGTTGGGTCCTTGAGCAAGGCCCTTAACCCTCAATTGCTTGGACTGTATACTGTAAGTCGCTTTGGATAAAAGCATCTGCTAAATCCCAAAAATTAAATGTAAATGTAATTTTTGGATGAAAAGCCAGCCATTTAATAAGCTAACCCATCAATTCAAATAACTCAAGTGGTACCCTCAGAGGTGATATTGGCCTAATCAGTGACTTGTAGCGCTTTTCCATCAAAAGAACCCTGGTTCTGGTTCTTGAACTGGTTCTGTTCAGGTTTCTTCGAACCCTGGTGTTTATTAGAGAACCGACGTGTGTTTCCACCAGTTTTGGGTTCTGTCCGGGTCGCTTTTAACATGTCATATCACACAGTTCATCTCTTTTGATGCGCTTTGAAAATATCAGCAGTAAACTGGATTAAAATGTAATCAGATGAATTTCAAAAGTTGGAAGTGCAGCATTAAGCTCCATACAAGACACCAGCACAGCGGTTTTACAGCTTCTCATGTAAAAGCACCCGAAGCTCTACACTTTGACACGCCCACAGATGACGTTACGGTTCGCTCTGAAGAACCCAGTATTCTGTGGTCCCAGATTAGACGCTAGTTCGCTGTCTGGAACCTCTTTTTTTCTGTGGAAACATGCAGAACCGGTTCAAAATCAAGTTCGCGAACCGGAACCGGCTTTGTTTTGCGTCGGTGGAAAAGGGGTATCAGTAGACCCAAATGAGCGTGTCTGAGGGAGTTCGGATCATATGGGGCTCTATGCTGTCTGAATGATGCACCAACAAGAATAGTGGGGGAACACATAGGGCATAGCGTGACCCTCCCAAAACCATACGGGTCTCCTGAGCAGGCCAAACGACTAAACTGTGCTGCTCTCTGGCCCTTCAGGACTGAAGTACATCCCTGTTTTAGAAGGTTTATAGTCAGTACTAGAGCTCTGTATTGGGATGTGTGTGTGTGTGTGTGTGTGTGTGTGTGTGTGTGTGTGTGTGTGTGTGTGTGTGTGTGTGTGTGTGTGTGTGTGTGTACCTTTGCCAGAGAGATGCCGATGGTTCCTGTTCCACAGCACACATCCAGCACAGTGCTCTCCTGGTCCAGCTGTGCCCATTCGCCCACGGACGAGTACAGCACCTCCGCTGCCGGTGTGTTAGTCTGGAGGTACAGAAACCACAACACGATCATAAGAGGAATTAGGATTCACGTGCCTAAAGTATTTGGACGCCCCTTCTATTTATTGAATTAAAGAAACTCCAGTGTCCTGCACAGAGCCCTGACCTCAGCCTCACTCAGCAGCTCTGGAGTGAACTGGAACCTCAACTGAGGCTTATCATCAGTGCCCAGCTGTAGAAATGCTCTTTTACATCAATGGGCCCAATGGGTCATGAAGTGTATTATAGACCCCACACACCTGGAAGAAGGAATGAGGGGAGATGCGAAATCTGAGGCCGAGCAGCTCCTCGTGGATCCACGCGTCTCCAGCCACCAGCTCACACGGCAAATCCTCTGTGCCAGCGCAGGTCCTGTGTGACATGAATGAATGAATGAATGAATCGTGGTTTCCAGAAGCGCTAAGGTAGACCAGACCAGCCGAATTATAACCGACAGTTCTGGATTTAACCAGAAACAGCAAGGTGAAGCGAGTAACAGGAAAATGAAAAGATATAAATTCTAACACGACGGTACTGTTTGCTTTCATCACTCGTACCTCTGACCGATCCTCACGAAGTGCAGGGACGTGACCCCGCTGTCTTTCCCTTCTCCGTCTGTGAAGAACTGCTTCATAGAGCTCTTCAGAGCTTCAATCTCCTCCACCGAGAGCTTCTACATTTCACCCAAAAGAAGATAAACCTGTATAAAGTCTGATTTACCTGGTGGGATTTTGTTTAAGGGTCTTATCTCCACTGTCCAGACTCCTTTCCATACTGTCCAGAGTCTTATCTCCACTGTCCAGACTCCTATCCATACTGTCCGGAGTCTTATCTCCACTGTCCAGACTCCTATCTATACTGTCCAGAGTCTTATCTCCACTGTCCAGACTCCTATCCATACTGTCCAGAGTCTTATCTCCACTGTCCAGACTCCTATCTATACTGTCCAGAGTCTTATCTCCACTGTCCAGACTCCTATCTATACTGTCCAGACTCCTATCCATACTGTCCAGAGTCTTATCTCCACTGTCCAGACTCCTATCTATACTGTCCAGACTCCTATCTATACTGTCCAGAGTCTTATCTCCACTGTCCAGAGTCTTATCTCCACAGTCCAGAGTCCTATCCCCACTGTCCAGAGTCCTATCCCCACTGTCCAGTTTTATCCACACTGTCCAGAATCTTATCTCCACTGTCCAGAGTCCTATCCCCACTGTCCAGTTTTATCCCCACTGTCCAGAATCTTATCTCCACTGTCCAGAGTCCTATCCCCACTGTCCAGTTTTATCCACACTGTCCAGAATCTTGTCCCCACTGTCCTGAGTCTCATCCATACTGTCCAGAGTCTCGTCCCCAGTGTCCAGAATTTTAACCCCACTGTCCAGAGTCTCATCCCCATTGCCCAAAATCTTATCCATACTGTCTATCGTCTCATCCCCACTGTGCAGTCACATCCCCACTGTCCAGTTTTATCCATACTGTCCAGAATCTTGTCCCCACTGTCTAGAGTCTCGTCCCGTGTCCAGAATTTTAACCCCACTGTCCAGTCTCATCCCCATTGCCCAAAATCTTATCCATACTGTCTATCTTCTCATCCCCACTGTGCAGTCACATCCCCACTGTCCAGTTTTAACCATACTGTCCAGAATCTTGTCCCCACTGTCTAGAGTCTCGTCCCCAGTGTCCAGAATTTTAACCCCACTGTCCAGTCTCGTCCCCCATTGCCCAAAATCTTATCCATACTGTCTAGCGTCTCACCCCCCACTGTCCAGAGTCTCGTCCCCACTGTTTATAGTCTTGTTCCTCACTTACCCCGGCCGGTGTATTAATCCAACACCATATCACACCATTGCAAACGGTTCGAACTTGCAGGTGTGAATCTCAGCAGACCAACTGAGCCGACCGAGCATCCATACAAACACAACTGGAGTGTTTAAAATAGGACTATCAGGGTCTATTCTTACTGCTGCTGCCGACTGACCTGGGTGCCAGTATTAGTGTGTGTGTGTGTGTGTGTGTGTGTGTGTGTGTGTGTGTGTGCAAAAAGCAGCTGCAGATTGGCAGGGCGTGTTGTGATCTGGCTCTCCCTGACCAGATCGGGAATTGTAAATGACTACATTGGGAGATGAAGGGGGAAAATACAGGAAAAAAACACAAACATGTAGAGAATTGATTTATGGGTGAGTCTAGGGTGCAGAGTGGCACATCTCTGGTGTTTTGCCAAGAGACAATTAACACCATATGAAGGTTGTGGTGTCATAATGACAGATGAAGCACATGGTAGAGAAATGAGTGAGCTCTCCATCACTGCTGTTAAAAATCCTGCTGTGCTACCTGTGGATTAAAGAAGACCATGGCCATGATTTGACTGGTCCTGCTGGTTCGTACTGTTAGCTGCCTCCAGTGACCCTCGTATGTCTCCGGGCTGTAGACTGCATACGGACTAGTCCTGCACCCAAGGAGAAGAAGAGGAATAGCTTTATTGTTCTGTAAATATATACCCAGACGTACAGTACTTTTCATTCATTCATTCATTGGAACCCTGAGCCTGGCCCTTAATCTTCCAGGGGTGCAACAGTGGCAGAGCTTAGTTTGATCCTCATAACTTCCTGATCTACAGAGGTTCTGGCCTGGTGATCAATAGAAATAAATGATCGTGTCTGAGGGAGGGAGGGGTGGAACAGTGGTGACTACTGTCTGGTCCAGACGTCGACCCGAACAGCAGAAGAATATGGACAGAGGCGCATAGCCGTCTGCTCTGAATGGTTTTATTCATATGCACTCAATGTATGGTAGAAGATTCGAGAACACCCGACGTGCCGAGCGTACCTGATGTATTTCTGGAAGGCCTGGACGACGTGCTTGGCTTCTTTAGGAATGTGGATGGTGTCAGAGGGACTCACAACAGCACACGTGCCACCTTTGTACTTGCCCAAGCGAAATCCTACCGTCTTATCTTCTCCATCAGCGCCCGTCCCGATCACAAACTCACACTTGTTCCTGTACTCGGTCTGCGGGGAACAAATGCAGATTAAAAGACGACTCATCAGAATTAATTGCTCTGTCCACTGCTTATAGGTCCAGTTATTGTGCTCCTTACACCAAGTCATGCATCCTTCTGCATTTGTATTTAGTATGAAAGATTCTGGACAGTGGGTATAAGTCACTGGACAGTGGATATAAGACTCTGGACAGTGTGGTTAATACTCTGGACAGTGGGTATAAGTCTCTGGACAGTGGATATAAGACTCTGGATAGTGTGATTAGTACTCTGGACAGTGTGGTTAATACTCTGGACAGTGGGGATGAGATTCTGGACAGTGGATATAAGACTCTGGACAGTGAGGTAAAACACTGGACAGTGGAGTTAAGACTCTGGAAAGTGTGGACGAGACTCTGGACAGTGGGGATGAGAATCTGGACAGTGGGGATGAGAATCTGGACAGTGGGGATGAGACTCTGGACAGTGGGTATAAGTCTCGACAGTGGGGTAAAGTCTCTGGACAGTGGGGTTAAGACTCTGGACAGTGGGGTTAGGACTGGACAGTGGGTATAAGTCTCTGGACAGTGGGGTTAAGACTGGACAGTGGGTATAAGTCTCTGGACAGTGGGTATATGTTTTTGGACAGTGGTGTTAAGACTGGACAGAATCTTGTCCACCACCTGTATAGAATGTAACAGGACCATAAATCATACCTGTAGAGGTGATGGCCTGATGGGCTTGAGTGGGCAGCACATGCCCTTATTTTTCTCCTTCTGTACGAACAGCCACGGCAGCATGGCTTTATTATTATTCCCAATTTCCCTGCAAACACAGAACAGAGAAACCATGAAGATGCAGGATAGCACCCGAGGAAGCACACGACCACCATTCCTGCTAAAAATTATAATAAAAATATTGATGAATTATTTACAAAAATGGAACTGGAATGTTCTTCTGCAGTAAATAATCCTAACAGTACCTGGCGAGCTTCTGCAGGACGGCCTCCACCTCACACTCTTTCCTCTTCAGCTGCTCCTCGTACTGGACCTGCCACAGGGGCGTCACCGCGTTGGCAATCTGGGTGCTGAGAGGCTCTTCCTCGCCCGCGTCCCGCTCGTCGGTAGGGCGTTTGGAAGCGGGCTGCACGTGGTCCGCCGCTTCCCCGTCCTGTCTGCGCTTCTTGGCGATGGGGTCGGCTTTGGGTTTGGCCAGACGCACACTCAGCACTTTCCCCTTCCACTGCATGCCATGTACCAGCTTCATAGCCTTGTCCCGATCGTCCTTCATTAACATTTGGGTTAAGATTACTGACAGTTTAGCAACATATAGCCAATTAAAATTTATTTGCATAGTACTTTTTACAATAAACTTTACAGCATCCAGGACCAACAGACCAAAAAAAAACCCTGATAAGCAAGCTGAGGGCGACAGTGGCAAGGAAAAACTACTTTAAAACTACAGGAAGAAACCTTGAGAGGAACCAGACTCATCAGGATTCCCCATCCTCCTTAGAGGCCTGGAAAATAAGTATTTAACACCAGTGTACAGCAGAGCGGGAGAGTCCTGTAGCAATCTTTGGCAAAAAAGACTTATAATTTTTGAGTAGAGATCGTTAGAACAGGTTTACTTGATTGTGAACAGTGTTGTCTAAGTTTCGGCATCTCCTGCTTTCAAGTTGGAAGCATATAAGTTCCTTTATGTAATTGATTTATTAAAACACATAAATTCTAAAATACTTTTGATCTGATAGGATCCGATAACACATTCTGTGAAGTACATTAGAGTTCAGAAATGCTGCTCACATATTAAACAACACCAACCTGATTCTTGAAGGTGACGAAGGCAAACGTCTGTCTCCCAATCAGCTTGATCTTGTGAGGATTCAGACCGTGCTTGTTCAGGAACTTCTTCAGGTCGTTGAAGCCGGTGAACTTGGGCAGGTTCTGGATCTCCACTTTAAAAATCTCAGAGGTAAACAGATCCTCCTTGATGTAGCGGTAGACATTGGAGTTGCTCTGTTCTTTTCCCTCGCTTTCTTCGACAGACGGTTCTTCTTGTTTTGTCTCCTCCTGGGGTTCAGGTTCGATCCTGGACTCCTCCTTAGTGGATGATGAATCATTTGGGACGGTGCTGTCTGGTGCTACATCTGCCATGATGATCTAAGAGCAGAAATAAGCAAAAAACAAGAAATAAGTCCAAATAGTCAAGGATTGCATTACTTTTATATATAGACTATGTGGTCAAAAATATGTGGACAGCCTAATTATTAAGTTCGTGTGTCTTAGATACAAATAGGAGACCACAAGTACATACAAGTTAAATTGTATTGTGGAACTTTCTACACCACTAAATTATTAATTTAAGCAGCTTAAATGTATAGTTTTGACACATAGTTTTTAAAAAAACCCACAATAAACGTATAAACCTAATTCTGTTCATGAAAACTGATATATATTGCAGAATTCACTCAGTTCCAAGACTGCTACGAAATACACGTTCAAGTTTATGGGGACCTAAGCTGTATATTTAAAATATATAGGATAAAACTCTCTCTTTTACTGAGAATAAACAAAAATGCACTAATATTAAAATGCCATTCAGGATATAAAATAAAGCAAACATACAGAATACAGAAACCATCACCGAGCAGCCATATTCCAATCTAACTGACTAAATTCACAGCATAAATCATAACCAGCCACCAAAATAAATACAAACCTTGATATTCAGAAGTGTATAAATGAAATAAATGAGTAATTTATTCAGTGTTTCTACCAGAGAATCTGCAGCACAGTGGAAACACACATGCAAGCTGCCATGTTACATGCATATTGAACACGTGTCAAATACGAGCAAAATATATAATTTAAACTGTCACATTTAATTACATTTATTCGAAAATTAAATACATGAAAAATTCGATGCTAATTTCTAATTGTTTTAAGTCGAAAAGCATGTTGGTGAAGTGTTTTTTTAATTTTATTTTACTCTTAAAGTGACTTTTATTTTGAAATTCACATAGCTATCGCTAGTTTATTCACCATCTCAAAACGTTTTAAAAGTACAAGCTGTTAATAAAGCCAATTACCTCCAGAGAATCCGAGTTAATAAAACTATATAATATAATATAACTGGTTTGTGTTTATAAACTAAAATAATAGCAAACAACTGTTTAAAGACGAGACGAAGCTTTTTCAGAAGGGCGGAATCTCAAATTCATTTACAGTCATAGCCAAGTGCACTAAATAGGGTATAAAACCCGTTCTATTGTTTGGCATGTAGTGCACTTAGATATGATTATAAAGCAAATTAGGACACAACCAAGAAGAACAAACTAGCTAAAAACAAAATTTTTAAAATGAGATAAGAAAGGTCTACTGCGCTAGCCCACCACAGCTAAGATCCAGGTTCAAACCTCAGTGGTGCTATCAGCCAACTGTGCATCTACACAGACATGATTGGCTATGTCCAACTGGAGGGAATGGGGATGTCCAAAGCCCTGTGATGTATCAGTGCTCTGTCCAGGGTATTCCTGCCTTGTGGAAACAGACAACACAAAATGAAACAGATCTTTATATACATTTTTAGATTTTTATATCTTATTTTTGCATTACATTACTTTATTTTTATTCTTTCCTGTACTACATTGTCATGTCCTTGTGTGATAATTGTGTCGCTTATGATAATTGTAAATTGCTGCTAGAACACTGCAATTTCCCTTTAGGAATCAATAAAGTAATCAATCAGTCAATCAATTTGTCAAAAGACCTAACAAGCTTGTGGTCAGAAATCCACAAACCTAAGGCCATACAGCCTAGGCATCCTCATGTAAGGTCAGTCACCTAAGCTCTTTTGACTGAAGGCTTCCCAGATGAGTCGAGACTGTTATAGAAGCAAACGGATAAGAGGAATGACTCTATGTGAATACATATGGTTTTGGAATGGGATGTCAAACAAGCCCGTGCCCATTTATTAGACCACAGTTCACTTTTATCAGTTCGGGGTAACACGGTGGGTATCACTGTCGCCTCAGAGCAAGAAGGTCCTGGGTTCGATTCCCAGGTAGAGCAGTCCGGGTCCTTTCTGTGTGGAGTTTGACTGTTCTCCCCGTGTCTGCGTGGGTTTCCAATGAGTGCTCCGGTTTCCTCCCACAGCACGAAGACGTGCAAGTGAGGTGAACTGGAGATACAAAATTGTTCATGACTGTGTTTGACATGTTGTGTAACCTGTCCTGTCATGAATGTAACCTAACCACAGTGTGTAAAAGTGATGTTAAAATCTTAATAGTTCGCACTGCTGCTTTAAGATTAGGTACATAATGAATGAGAATGCGGCCCTGAAAGAGGTGGGATCTGCCTGAATACGGGTGGGAAACGGTGTCACAAGGAAGACACGTCAGAGCTAGCCCGAGTCGAGCTAACGTTAGCCGGCTAGACGAAGTTTCGGGACTGAAAAGCAGCGAAATTAGATTGAATTAAAACAGGGGTGAATTAATTTGTAATTTAATGAGAAATGGGGAGCGGGTTCAGGAGTGAGGAGGTGTGTTTAACCCAGCTGTTCCTGCAGTCCGGATCAGCTTATGAGTGCATCAGTGAACTGGGAGAACTCGGACTGGTCGAGTTCAGAGATGTAAGAATTATTATCATTATTTCATTATTTATTAATTACTTTATATCAAACTTTGCTTTTAGGACTCAGACAAGTAGCACAAATACTTTAGTTCAGGTATAATGTTAGAAGTATGAGTGAACTTGTCTGGCACATTAAGTTTGCACTTAACTTTATAACTCAGCTTCTAAACATGTAAACATTATTTAGTTTTATCCTTATTAAAATCTGAATAATATGGTTTTAATGGTTTAGATAATGCAAAATGTACATTCACCAACCAAGCAGCACAATTAGTAAAGCTTTAATAAGCTTTCTCACAAAAGTTTGGCATATGTCTGTGGAAATTTGTACCCATTCAGTCAAAAGAGCAACTGGGCACAGATGTTGGTCAAGAAAGCCTCAGTTGATGTTCCATTTTGTTCCAGAGCTGTTAAATGGGGCTAAGATCAGGCCACTGGAGTTTCTTTAAACCGAGCTTGCTTAGAAGGTCCTGGGTTCGAACCCCAGGTGGGGCGGTCCGAGTCCTTTCTGTGTGGAGTTTGCATGTTCTCCCCGTCCCGTGTCTATGTGTGTTTCCTCCGGGTGCTCCGGTTTTTCCCCTACAGTCCAAAGACGTGCAAGTGAGGTAAACTGGAGATACTAAATTGTCCATGACTGTATTCGAAGTGTGTAAAACATGATGTTAAAATCCTAATAAATAAATGTATAAATTATAGAGCTTTGGCGGCACGGTGGCTTAGTGGGTAGCACTGTCGCCTCAGAGCAAGAAGGTCCTGGGTTCGATCCCCAGATGGGGCGCCCTGGTCCTTTCTGTGCGGAGTTTGCTTGTTCTCCCCGTGTCCGCATGGGTTTCCTCCGGGTGCTCCAGTTTCCTCCCACAGTCCAAAAACATACCAGCAGGCTAATTGGAAACACTGAATTGTCTAATAGGTACCTGGCCGCTAGATGCACAAACCAGTGCATTGTAGTGCCGGTCCCAAGCCCGGATAAAATAGGGAGGGTCGTGTCAGGAAGGGCATCCGGCGTAAAAATTGTGCCAAATCGATGCGCGGATCATGATCCGCCGAGAGCCGACACCGCAACCGAACGGGACATTATAAGTAAATTATAGAGCTTGCTTTGTGCACAGGGGGACAGTGATGCTGGAGCAGGAAAGGGCCTTCCCTAAACTGTTGCCACAAAGTCGGAAGCAATGGTTGTGGCTGAACCAATGTAAATCACGCCAGCACACTAACGCTGAGATACAGATTTGAGTCTCGGTGGCACTATCAGCTGTGCTTAGTGTACGGAACTTGGACCCATCGTGACCCTTTGTTAGATACTGTTAATTCCACGCTTCCACTTCTTTCAGCTTCTTTTAGCGGCTTTGCGGTTTCAGCTTCGATTGTAAGGATTTTTTTTGAAGGTCAGACTATTTTCCGCTTGGTTTTACTGTGTGTGTTCATTCTTCATCTTTCTGTTTTAGCTCAACCCGAGTGTAAACTCCTTCCAGCGCAAGTTTGTCAATGAGATCAAGAGATCGGAGGAAATGGAAAGGATTCTTGGTAATGTGGTTTGTTCCTTCTCATTCTTGATTATAAGCACCTGCAGCTAAGTTAGAGTAACGTACAGGTTGCAGAGTCACGTTTCTGTGGTTCTGAGTAAGTCAGTGAGTGATACGTGTAGTATGGTATTTGCATGTAAAAAGCTTCTTCATGCAAAGCAGCGCTAGAAGGGAGATGAAGTTCCTCCCACCGAGGCCGAGACCTGGACCGAACATTTACATTAATTCGGTTGCAGAAGCTTTTAGCTGCTGACAAAACACAACAAAGCATGTAAACAGAAACAAGTAAGAACTGACATCCAGCTTTGAGTGTCCACACATACACACACACACTTAACACACGACATACACACACTATATGTGCACTCTGCATACATACATAAAACACACTACATACACACTCTGCATACATACACACACTAAATGCACACACACTACATACACACACTATGTGCACTCTGCATACATAAAACACACTACATACACACTCTGCATACATACACACCCTAAATGCACACACACTACATACACACACTATATGTGCACACACTACATACACATTCTATGTGCACACTCTACATACATAAAACACACTACATACACACATTATATACACACTCACTGTACATGCACACATACATACACTACATACACACTGCATAAATGCACATTTAACATACACTACATACATAAAACACACAACGTACATAAAACACACTACATACACACTCACTCTACATGCACACTCTGCGTACATACACCAACTACACACTACATACACACTCTGCGTACATACACCAACTACACACTACATACACACTGCATACATACACACACACACACTACATACACACTAATTCTACATGGACCCTCTGCGTACATACACACTCAACATACACCAAATACACACTCTACATACATAAAACACTCTACATACACACATTACATACATACAACCACACTACAAAAGTGTTTGTTATATGCCACAAATGTACACACTCTACATACACACACTTGTCACACACACACACACACGCTACATGCGCACTTTGCACATACACACACACACACACACACTACGTACACTCTAATTCTACATGCACACTCTGCATACACACACACACTCAACATACACCAAAAACACACTCTACATACTTAAAAAACACTACATGCACACACTGCATACATACACACTCACACTACAGTCTAGATGCACACTATACACCCATCATCCTTACCACCCGGACCTTACATACATGCAATACATGCATGCACACCCATTTCACAGCCATGCTACATACACATGGCTGCACACACGTTTCTGAACCCATGCTGGCCCAACAACACACCACCAGATTAATGCCCCCCCCCATAATGCCAAAGATGTAAATGTCTAATGATAAGATGAAGAGGCCTTAAGGCAAAATTATTTGCAAATCATCATTGCTTTCTGTTTTTATACCTTTTCTTACTGTTCCAACACTTTTGGAATTGGGTTTGTACATGACATGTTCTGTACAAGTGTGTGTGAAACTAATTATTGCTTTAATGGTCATTAACAGGATTTTGTAGCTGAGGAAAAGCTCAACAAGCAGCCGGTATAAACTGTTTATTATGGTTTAAGAGACTCAGGATAAGAACTTTGTGTGTGTGTGTGTGTTCTCAATGACAAGCATTGAATGTTCTCATTGTTGAAGCCAGTTAATCACAGGACTTGCACATGCTCTGTAAACAATGGTTTTGATTTGGATCCATAAGCAGCAGCACCACGAGGGTCTGTTTTTGCGTGATGCCACCTCCTTAAGTTCCTTAGATAGCAACACTGGCATTGATTGTTGACTTGGTGTGTGTGTGTGTGTGTGTTCTTACAGGATATCTTCTGAGAGAGATCAAGAAGGTGGACATCCCTCTGCCTGAGCATGAAGTGAACCCTGTGGCACCGCTACCCAAACATGTGATGGAGATTATGGTAGGATCAGTAGGGTGCATTCATGCCATGCTTGAGGATAATTAGGGAGATTTTAAGGAGTTTTTCTTCTCAGTTGTTAGTAATTGGTTTGATGTAGTGGAGCTTTTACTGAGCCTTTGAAGGCCAATTCACACCAAGTTCATCTGTACTTGCCTTCTGTAAGTCGCTCTGGATAAGAGCGTCTGCTAAATGCAGAAAATATAAATGTAAATGTACACAGGTAAAATTTAAGACCGCATTAAAGACTTCCTTGTCGCCGCTCAGGTGGCGCAGCGGTAAAAAGAAACGCGCTGCAACCAGGGCTGGATTCTGAGAAGCGTGGTATCGAATCCAGCCTTGCTTTACCGGTTCGAAGCCGAGTGGCTATATGAGCAACGATTGGCCGGTTGCTCATGTGGGGGGTGGGACAAAGAACCGGATGTGGGTCTCTCTCTGTCAGAATGCGATCGCGTTCTCTGCCGGCTGATTGGAGGCGCTTACACAGGGATGGGAGAGGGTGCCCTTAGGGTGTGTCTCTCCGCATGCAACGCTAGGTGGCGCCAAACTCGTCAATGTGTGGGTGGCAAAGATGCATCTGGCTGCTGCTCGTGTTTCGGAGGGGATACGGGTTAGCTTCAATCACCTCCGTCAGGGCAGGGTTCGGCATAGACAGAGAGGAAGCACGATGCTAATTGAACAATTGGATGCGCTAAAAGGGGAGAAAAAGGGGTAAAAATTTATTATAAAAAAAAAAAAAAAAAAAAAAAGACTTCCTTGTCGCAGTCTAATGCACAAGTAGGGCACCACTGCTGATCTTAAGATTTTGATTTTGAATCTTAGGCAGTGCTTCGAACCTGTGTGGGTGTCTGAACAGGTTACAATTGGCTGTGCCTGAGGGGGGGGGTCAATTAAGTCTCTTTACACTGAGGCATTAGACAGGGCACCAGTCCATCACAGGGCTAAGGCCACCCTTATCCTCAAACATAGCCAATTGTGTTACAAGCACTGTTTGTCGTTTGGGTTCGGATCTGAGCGGCAGTAGGCTGGCGTACTTGTTTTCAGAAGACGGATTTTAAGATTGGCTGATGCGACTGATGTGTGTCCTGCTGTGTGTGCTGCTGTGCAGGAGCAGCTTCAGCGACTGGAGCTCGAGCTCAGTGAAGTCATGAGGAACAAGGAGAAGCTGCAGAAGAACGTGCTGGAACTGACCGAGTATTCACACATGCTGCGCATCACACGCAACTTCGTGCACCGCTCCGCAGAGGTGGGTCTGATCTGCCAAAACGCCCAGCGGTCAGTCCTTCTTTTCACCCACAAACTCGGTGTCATGATTTATTGAGCGCTTCATTTGAAAACCACATGATCATCAGGTCAGCACTGGTAACTGAAGCCACATGATGCATAATCCATGTATAATTTATTTACCGTGGTGAAGTAAAAACATTGTGTTTTGCATATATATATATATATATATATATATATATATATATATATATATATATATATATATATGAGCTTGTTGGACATCATATTTTAAAAAACAGGCTTCTCACAAGACTTTGAATTATGTCTGTGGGAATTTGTGCCCATTCATTCAAAAGAGCATTTGTAGCCTCACGGTTAGGGTACTGGACTAGTAATCAAAAGGTTGCTTTGTCAAGTCCTAACACTGCCAGATTGTCACTGTTGGGCCCTTGAGCAAGGCCCTCAACACTCAATTGCTTAGACAATATACTGTCACAGTACTGCCAGATTGTCACTGTTGGGCCCTTGAGCAAGGCCCTTAACTCTCACTTGCTTAGTCAATATATTGTTACAGTACTGCCAGATTGTCACTGTTGGGCCCTTGAGCAAGGCCCTTAACTCTCAATTGCTTAGACAATATACTGTCACAGTACTGCCAGATTGTCAATGTTTGGCCCTTGAGCAAGGCCCTTAACTCTTAATTACTTAGTCAGTATACTGTCACAGTACTGTAAGTCGATTTGGATAAAAGCATCCACTAAATGCTGAAAATGTAAATATAAATGTATGGCTGGGCACTGATGTTGGTCAAGAAAGCCTTAGTGGATGTTCCATGAGCTTAAGGTCTGGGCTCTGGAGGACACAGGAGTTTCCTTACACCAAGCTTTTCTTCATGTCTTTGTGCACAGTCATGCTAGAACAGGAAATGTCCTTACTGAACTGGTGCTGCATAGTTAGAAGCATATCATTTCCTTCATATCGTTTATTTATTACAGCTGTTATCAGTTGTTGTGGCTGAAACGCTGAATACTCAGATACAAGTTCTTTTCTCTCCGTCTCCGTGTCCGTCGTCAGCGTGACTTCCTGTGAAATGCGCTTTGTGATGAGCCCACATGAACCAGTCTGTTTTTTTTGGTGTGATGTGTAAACAGAGAGAGCCCTTGGCGGTGCAGTATGAAGAGTTTCCTTTCCTGGAGAAAGACTCCGCCATGGACTACGCCAGCATGCAGAGGCTGGGGGCCAAACTCGGGTAAGAAACGTTTATGCGCACAACACGTACGCATCGGTGCCATCCGTTTTAGGACTGACCAAGAATTAGGTTTTCTCATACCTTCTAAAGTCCACGCTTCAGCTGCTCCAGTATTTATGGGTCACTATATTTATATAAGGGGTGGGGGGGATTTAAAATAGAATAATGATACTACTCACAAATTATGGGAAAATGATGAGGGAACCCTGAGCTTTTTTCACTGCAATGAGACGCTTCCACCCAGGGGTGATAGGAGACAATAACACCCGAAGTGTGTTGGAAATGGAAGCGGTGTGTTGGAATGACGCACGGAACGGTATCGGTTTGAGGCCCGGTGGTTGGGGACCACCGACCTAGCGGTTCATTACGCCAGATAATCTTTCTGATGCAGTCCTCCTTATTTTATCTGGGCTTGGGACCGGCACAGAGAGCGCACTGACGAGGTGCAGCGGGGGGTGGGGGTGGGGGGGGGCTTAGCGGGGCTCTGCTAACACTCCCCAGCAGTGCCTGTCGGGCATCTACATACAGACATGATTGGCTGGGGTGGCTAAGGCACTGCGATGGATTATCACTGTCCAGTGATTCCTGGGAAACCAGACCCATCCCGACCATGACCCGGATAACCCTCGCCCTTCCAGACCGGTATCTCAGCTGACGTTTAAACCGGTTATTTTCTCTTTGCTTGCAGGTTTATCTCAGGCCTGATCCCGAGAGTGAAGATCGAGGCGTTTGAGCGAATGTTGTGGCGAGTGTGCAAAGGCTACACCATCCTCAGCTACGGCGAGGTCGAGGAGAACCTGCTAGACCCCAACACTGTAGGTCACACTGCTAAAGCTCTTGCTGTTTCTTCCTGTTTGTCACTGCTGAAACACACAATCAATCTAACATCAGTGTCTGTGGATCCTGTTAACTTTTTGTTGTGTTTTCGCATTTTAGGGCGAGTCCACCAGAAGCGTAGTGTTCCTCATTTCCTACTGGGGCGAACAGATCGGTCAAAAAGTCAAGAAGATCTGTGACTGGTAATATATATTTACGTTTATGACATTTTGCAGCTGCCTTCATCCAAAATGACTTACAATTGTGACCGAATACAATGCAAACGATCAGGGGTTAAGGGCCTTGCTCATGGGCCCAACAAGTGGTTGCCTCAGCAATTTAGCACATGGGCTTAAACCAGCGTCCTTCAGATGGACGGTCCAGTATTTTAACCACTGAATTAACACTCCTGAAAAGACACATTAAAGCCCAACACTGCTGAGATACGGGTTTGAATCTTAGCTGTGCTATCGGCCGGTCAGGCGTCTGCACAGACATGATTGGCTGATCTGAAGGGAGGGGGTGACCGAACAGTCTCGCCATTTGGTGGTGCATTTGCTAGTGCTCTCTCAGTAAGGAGGGTTGCATCAGGAAGGGCATCCGGTGTAAAAACTGTGCCAGGTCAGGTATACGGACCAGAATGATCAGCTGTGGTGCCCCTAAATACAGGAGCATTGACCTTTGTCCTTCTTTTGGACATTGCCTATGTGGGTACATGGCCAGGTTGGTAGCACCACATGGGATTCAAGCTCAGCAGCTTGAAATCTCAGTGGTATTAAACTACCATGTTAGACGACAGTGGTAGCCTAGTGGGTAGAGCTTTGGGCTATCAACCGGAAGATTGGCGGTTCACATCCAGGCTCTGCTATGCATCCACTGTTGGGTCCTTGAGTAAGACCCTTAACCCTGTCTGCTCCAGGGGCGCCGTACGATGACTGACCATGCGCTCTGACCCCAGCTTCCAAACAAGCTGGGATATGCAAAGAAAGAATTTCATTGTACTGTACATCTGTATATGTATATATGACAAATAAAGTATATCTATATATCTTCTATATGTCTTCACCCAAGCACCAGTTATTCAACAGCATACACCTATGAATTCATACCTGACGTGTGTGTTGATTCCTTTGATTATTATGAACAAGAAGATGGCTTTTCCAAGCCTTTACACAATTTATTTACAGGCTAATAGTAAAATAAATAAATGTACAAAAAAGTCCTGCAACTAGAAAACAGTTTAACCAGTTATCTTACAAGCAGCAGCAGATCAGTGTTCACATTCCCATATGTGCTTGTCTGTATAGCACCTGGCTGTGTTTTGCTAATGAAATGTTTTTATCAACCCCAGCTACCACTGTCATCTGTACCCGTACCCCAACAGTAATGAGGAGAGGGCTGATGTAGTCGAAGGACTTCGCACTCGGATTCAGGACCTGCACACCGTAAGTTTCCCTGATTTCTCTGTAAGTTTCTCTTTGTTGCCATCTGGTCGGCGCTATAGGAGTATCAAGGCCCGCACTTTCACTCCGGAAAAGCTTTTACCCCTCCACCATAAAACACTGAATGCTCTTTTTTAAAATGTATACAGGTGTAAGTTTTAAAATGCTCTTTCATTATATTTTATTTAGGCATTTTCTCCCATTTTCCTCCCGATTAGCCTCTATCTGATAATCAGGGTTCTTGCACAGAGCTTGAAGACCCCACCCACATAGTCCGGTCATCCTGCCCTAGCAGACATGGTAGCCAACTAGATGACGCCCAGCCGACCGGTGGCAATGCTGAGATTGAACTGTTCAGTAGGGCGGAGATCAGGGTGCTAAAGCTTTTCTTCACAGCCATTGAAGTCCTTCAGTGTGCAGTGAAGCGGAGCTGAGTGAGTCCGTGCTGTGGCATGTGATTGTGCTCATGATTAGACTGTGTGGTTAGTGAGTTAGCATTCACAACACGTGATGGTCACTAGACTTCTGTTGACAAAAGGGGAGGCTGTGCATGTACACACACACACACACACACACACACACACACTTTAAACTCAAGTTTTAGCAGTTTAAGCCTGCACAACATGCACCAAGATCCAATAATTAAAAACAAACGATGTTTCAATTTCCTTCCTATAAACTTCAGATCTGATGCAAATGACTTCAGGTCTGACACATTTGAAATCATTACATTTCTTTTCAATGGTAGGTGCTTCAGCGGACGGAGGACTACTTAAGGCAGGTATTGAACAAAGCCTCAGAGTCAGTGTACACCTGGGTGATCCAGGTCAAGAAGATGAAGGCCATCTACCACATTCTCAACCTCTGCAGCTTCGACGTGACAAACAAATGCCTGATTGCAGAGGTGTGGTGCCCCGTGAATGACCTGCCTGCTTTGAGAAGGGCTCTGGAGGAAGGATCGGTGAGTTTGGTCCGTTTTTCTCTGTCCCTGAGCTCTCAGTAACTCTGCTTTTTCCAGAAAGTGCAGGTTATTAAGTCTTTGGTGGGTTGAATTGCGCTATACAGAATCTTACAGCTGGAGAAAAACCAATAATCAATGAAAATCAAACCAGGAATGTTAATTTAACTGCATAAAATATTTAAATCTAAGTATTTAAACATTAAAAATGTATTTATTTGGATTTGTTTTTATACTAAGTGTTCATATTGCTGCTTTGATTGTTTAGAGCGCAAAAATAAGGCCTGTCTGCCCCCCTTGCTGTTTCTGAGGTACTTCAACAATTTGGCTCTTATTAGAGTCACTCAGGTCTTTATGCTGATGGATAAGGAACGACCATCATTCCAAAATTCCACAGACCCCTGAACCTCACATGCGCACAATAATTATAAAAACTGCAGCATATCCATGCACATTTTGGTGGTGGTTCTAATGTTTTGGCTCCTCAGTGGATCTGTTTTACATTTGCATTAATAGCTTTATTGTGGCCGCAGTACAATATAATGTTATTTGTTTAAGCAGTCTTAGATATTACGTCCCATGTTTGGCTAAAAACTAGCAGTGCCACTAAACACAGAGCTACTAGTTTAAGTGATATAACTCATTTTGGCAGGTATATTACACCTGTAATCCTCACGCAGTCTGACAAAATGTCTTTTTTATTCATATTTGCACATTTAGAGAAAAAGTGGTGCGACCGTCCCTTCCTTTGTGAACCGCATCCCCAGCAACGACACCCCGCCCACTCTCATACGAACCAACAAGTTCACTTCCGGATTTCAGAACATAGTGGACGCCTACGGAGTGGGAAGCTACAGGGAGGTGAACCCAGGTGAGCCATGGCAAGACACACTGCTTGTTTCTGAGCATGAATTGCTCGTCCACACTAAAACCTCTCTGTTTACCTATTCAGGTGACTTTTGTGTGTTCACTGTCCTTCTGTATAACCTGATCACCCCTGAACTACAGTTTACAGACCAATAAATCTAAATTATTTGCATGTATACTACTGATGACTGACTTGTTAAGTTGTTTGGCACATTTGGCAGACTTACAGTTATGACTGAATACAATTAAAAAAAATTAAGCACTAAGGGCCCAACCAGCATCATTCTGATTACTAGTGTTGTACTTTAATCGCTGAGCTACCAAATTGTAGGTATTTATATCTATATATGCCATATTGGGTTAAGAAACTGTATTATGAGACTCTGTCCTTTATTCTAGCTCCGTACACCATCATCACGTTTCCGTTCCTGTTCGCCGTGATGTTCGGTGACCTCGGCCACGGGCTGGTCATGCTCCTGTTTGCCCTCTGGATGGTCCTCTGTGAGAACGATCGCAAGCTGAATAAGACCAGGAACGAGGTGAGCTTGGATTTGTGATTGCTGGTCGTATTGTTTATATACGCGAAGTGAAATGCTGTTGTTTTTGTGTGACCCAACTTAGCCATTGGGGAGCAACCGAAAGGAATCATTTATTTATTAAACTCTTGATTGGAACTAAACTATAAACTAACATTGATGCAATGCTCCTTGAGGGCACTGATCCAAAAACCTGCTGTAGTTTCACATGTTCTCTTCTCTTGGTTTCAGATCTGGAACACATTTTTCGAGGGTCGCTACATCATCCTGTTGATGGGTGTTTTCTCAGTGTACACCGGGTTCATATACAACGACTGCTTCTCCAAATCTCTCAACCTGTTCGGCTCCGGGTGGAGCGTCAAAGCCATGTTCGAGCAGGGACCGTGGGAGTGAGTTGGAACTAGACTTTTCATGACCTTGCGACTCGAGACTCAGCGTATTAGTCTGCTGCGCCGCCCGTTTGCATTTTATCTGTATGGGTTTTTGTGTTTGTGTTTAGATAAACATTGTAGTTTTTATTTTACCGTTTCATTTCTGGAGTGGATTTAAGGTTTTTTTACACGGTCCTACATTTTTAATTTGGTTTGTATTTTTTTATTAGTTATAAAAATATCAACGTTTCCTAGGCATGGGAGGGACGTGGGTTAAAAATGGGCTAAAATTACTTGTTTTTACATTTTCTATTTATTCGTTATTTTACGGGCGGCACGGTGGCTCGGTGGGTAGCACTGTCGCCTCACAGCAAGAAGGTCCTGGGTTCGATCCCCAGGTGGGGTGGTCCCGATCCTTTCTGTGCGGAGTTTGCATGTTCTCCCCGTGTCTGCGTGGGTTTCCTCCGGGAGCTCCGGTTTCCTCCCACAGTCCAAAAACATGCAGTCAAGTTAATTGGAGATACTGAATTGCCCTGTAGGTGAATGTGTGTCTGCCCTGCGATGGACTGGCGCCCCATCCAGGGTGTTACCGTGTGCCTTGCGCCCATTGAAAAGCTGGGATAAGCGGTTAAGACAGTGAGTTAGCGAGTTAGTAATTATTTTACATCTTATATATCTTCTCTCTCTTTCTGTCATCACTGCTGCCACACCCCCACCCAATCAAGAAGGGCCATAGTTGTCATGCGTCCCCTCAACACGCATGTAGCTGCCATTAGTTTGATTTCTTTCTTCTGGGGCGGGGTCTCACGGAGCTCAGTATTGCGTGCGGAGAGCCATGCACTGCACTTCTGTACTTTTTACTGTTCTGTACTTCTAAGACATATATATATTCTTCTTATTACCCCCTCTAGCTCCATACACAAACATTTACTGAAGCAACCGCAAGTGCAAATACATAAGGCCTTAAACATGTTATTCACATGTTATTCACCACCAAACAGGAGTGAACGATATACTCAAAATCATCCATTACTTTACATAAATATGTACTTTTATTTAATGTTATACAATATATCACAATATACACTGATTACAGTATATTGATTTGAATGAAATCCCACTCCACGTGAAAATATCAGCCTATACACACATTTATATCATCAGACACTATATATTGCCTCACCCTACCACACAATAACAAGAAAGACTTTTGTTTGTGATAAGTTACAGTAGCAATCTACCGCTGGGACCCAGGGTTCGAATCTCCATCAGTGCTACTGGCCGGTTGAGCATCTACATACAGATATGACTGGCTATTTTTTTAGATGGCCGAGGCCTCTTCATCCAGTATTTCCAGGGAAACCGGAATTAGACTGACTGAAATAAAATAAAATGGATTAGACTGACTGAAATAAAAAAAAACAACAAAAAAAAACAGGTGCTCCACATCCATGCAGCTCAGTGTAGAAACTCAACAATGGCAGGTAATAAGAAGCGGCCACAGATTGGACACGTGTCGAAGGGTGTGTGTAATTATCCGGCTCTCTTGAGCAGATCAGGGGTCAGATCGGGCAGTGGAAATGACTAGATGGGGAGATCTAACACACCTAATTAAATATGAAAATATAAAAGCACTGTGTGCTATGTGTGTTGAAAGCAGTATTTATATACTGTATATACAGTATATAGTAGATTGACTCATTTCTGGTTTCTGTTCTAGGATGGACACAGTCCACTCAAACAGTTTCCTGACACTTGACCCTAATGTTACAGGGGTCTTTAATGGTCCGTATCCTCTGGGCATTGATCCAGTAAGTACATTATTTTCTCTTCTCTCTATTATATTATTATCATTTTAAAATTCCTCTATAGTATCCTGTCTTCTGTTTTGGTTCTTTGGTCCTAATAATGGCTTGTTCTTTGTTCCTATAACTGTATCCATCCATCTTGTAGCGCGCCAAGATTCTGAGCTCCTCGGTTTGAAACTTGGCGTTGCCACCGGTCGGCTGGGCGCCATCCTGCAGCAGACACTGATTGGCTACTGTTTCTGCTAGTGCAGGATGACCGGACTATGTGGGTGGGGTCTTCAAACGCTGTGTAAGGACCCTGGTTAGCAGATAGAAGCGCCTGAGCAGAGTGCATGGGTGAAAAAGGGTTCCGCTAAGGGACAATATACCCACCTAGACTGCAATCAGGGATCCACCAGCAGCGGAAGACAAATTGACTACACTAAATCCGCGTGCATAAATAAAATAGAAAAGAAAAGAATGAGCCAATCAGAAAGTAGATTGAGATTTTTTTTTTTGTCAATTGCAGATTTGGAACCTGGCATCAAACAAACTCACGTTCCTGAACTCCTATAAGATGAAGATGTCTGTGATTTTGGGCATCATTCACATGAGCTTCGGGGTCATCCTGGGGGTCTTTAACCACCTGTAAGTTACCACGTCAAGTTCGCTGAACTCTTCTGCCTGGTTAGATTTTTCCTCTTTTGTAAACGCAGAATTCTGTGTATCATTCTGCTCGTAGGCACTTCAGGAGGAAGTATGCTCTGTACCTGGTGTTCCTGCCTGAGCTGCTCTTCCTGCTCTGTCTCTTCGGCTACTTGGTTTTCATGATCACTTACAAATGGTTGGTGTTCACGGCACAGGAGTCGCAGAGAGCTCCCAGCATCCTCATCCACTTCATTAACATGTTCCTCATGCAGGGAGGCTCGGGCCAGCCTCTTTACCCGGGACAGGTGAGGATCGTGCACGGACATACTGTGCAATTCATGGAGTTGTGGTTGGTGTTGACACGTGTTCCATCAACCAGTGTATTGTGGATGGTAGTTTTAATCCCATTTAATAATTTATGCAGTTAATTTGTACAGTTAGCTCAAGGATTATTGGATCTAATTTCTTATATTAACCTCATATTAATGACCATAGTTTTGAAATGGTCTGGTGTCCTAATATTTTTGACCATAGGGGGTATGTGGGTTTATACTGCGCATATAGGTTTATTTTCTTGGATTTCCCCCTTTATCTTGCAATTTAGTCATTTCCAATTCCCAATAGCACAACCCCCAATCTAGACAGGGAGAGCCAGATCACTACATTTACGTTTTTGGCATTTAAAAAACCCAGACATTTTTTTCCAAAGTTTATATACAATCCAAGGAGTTGAGGGTTAAGGGCCTTACTCAAGGGCCCAACAATGGCATATGTGGGGTTTGAACCTGCAACTGATTACTAGTCCAGTACCTTAACCACTGTGCTACTGTCCCTACATGCCAGCCTGACACGTGTCCATTCTGTGGCCGCTTCTTATCACCTGCCAGTGTTGGGGAGCCATATCAGGTACGGAGAGCCCCACTAAGCTCCCCCCTTCCCCGTGATGTCTCGGCATCCTCTCTGGGGTGTGCTACTGCATTTTGCCCAGTGATTCCAGGGAAACCTGACTGAAATGACAAAATGGTACACCACATCCATATGGCCCTGTGTAGAAATTCAGCAATGGCAGGTGAAAAAAAGTGGCCATAAATTGGACACGTGTCGGAGGGGGACGTGTCGTGTCGGAGGGGGCGTTCCCGATCCCCCCTAACCATGCAGGCACTTGAACCACTCTTTGAGACTATCACAGCGGCAATCAAACATGGTCAGTTATGTTTGTGTGGATGCCCATACAGTTCGGTGGTCTGCTGAGATTCCAACTTGTTTGTTGTGTTTGGTTTGGGTTTGAGGCTCTACTAGCTGACTGGTATTCATGGGTCTAAGAGACCTACACCTTCTAGGTTTATATTCATTTAGCAGTTGGCACTATACGAGTCGAAGGGGGCGTGTGCTAGGTACAGTCCTTCCTGGCCAGCGTGAGGGTCCGCAGCAGTGGAGGAGATGCAGCCAGAGTTTTTAGTAACTTGTGTTTGCACGTGTCTGCATTTCAGACCGGACTACAGATCTTCCTCCTGCTCGTTGCGGTTCTCAGCGTTCCGGTGTTGTTATTAGGGAAACCCTTGTATCTCTACTGGCTTCACAAAGGACAGAATCACATGGGCCAGTACAGGGTAAGACCACAGTATGGCGCTTTCCTCAAGAAACTGGACTTTAATGTGACTGAATGACAATTTAGAACACAGCCGATTAACGAACACCCAACTTCTTTTTCTGTGTCGTGTGTGAAGGGATACGAGCGAGTACGGCGGAGCAGCGACGAGGAGATCTCTCTCATGCGCGCCCATGATTTAGAAGAGGGCACCAGCCTGGACAGTCAGTCCAGTGATCCAGACAACCACTCTGAAGAGGTAAATCACTCCACGCCTCAAAGTTTCGCTGTTTTTATCGCACTGGCCCGTTTCCCCCCAATAATCCAGTCAGATCTAGGGGTGGCACGGTGGCTAAGTAGGTCATCCCAGGTTTCCCTGGTTGCTCGGGTGGTCGGGCAGTCCACCATGCCAGACCACCGCTGCTAAGACTCGGGTTTGAGTCTCAGAAGCGCCACCGGACTGCTTTTGTGACCTCCAGTTCCCATGTCTGAGAAACGGGAGACTAGACAGGGTGACGCCTCATCAGCGCTGCAACAGGCTAGACAGTGCAGTATGGGGAAATTGGACATGTCTAAATAAAATAAATAATAATAAAAGTTGAACAGGTTTGGAATGTTGACACTAACAACCATTAACAATTTTAAACAACCATTATTGTCACTATTATACTATTATTATTATTATTATTATTATTATAAGAATACAGTATGTTCTGTATCACTATTTATTATACGTATCCACAGTTTCCAGTCCATCGTGGAATCTCTGACCCTGTTCTCGTGTGTTTACACAGCTGGATTTTGCAGATGTGTTCCTGCACCAGTCCATCCACACTATTGAATACTGTCTGGGCTGCATCTCAAACACGGCGTCCTACCTGAGACTGTGGGCACTGAGCCTGGCACATGCACGTGAGTCTTTCTTCTGATATCCTTTATTAGCCTCAGCCCTCGCCACAATTATTGGCACCCCTGCATGTACTACTTAATTCTGTACAACCTCCCCTCACCAGTCATATTTTTCTCTTCTCCTATACCATCTAATAAGGCTGGGTGAGACACAGCAGGGCAGATGATTCCTCTTTACAGAATCACTCCACATCGTTCAGGGTCCCAGGTTTTCTCTTGCGCACGCTTCTCTTTAGCACCCGCTACAGGTTTTCCATGGGATTTAGATAAGAGGACTGACACGCCCATAGCAGATGCTTGATTTTGTGTTTATAAAAACGATTTTGTGTTCTTCTGGACCTTTGTCCTGCTGGAAGGTCTAATGACACCAAATTTTTTGTTTTTTTTATGCGTTTTACCCCGTATTTCTCTCAGTTTAGTGTAGCCAATCTGCTGCTGGGTACCCAGACGGCGTCCAAGGAGGGTGTATATTCGCCTGATATATAGTCCACCAATCCCTTCTTATTCTCCTGTACTACAGTGGATTTGAGCGTGAGGTCGGCTTCGCGTATGGAGAGCTCCTCCACTTTCTGTACAGGCATCCTGGCAACCAAGCATTGATGACCCCACCCCTTAGTCCGGACTTTCCCACCCAGTGGATTGGAGGCCTGTTTTGTCTGCTGTTAGACAATTGTGCCTGCTAGAGGGCGCCCAGGCGGCTAGTAGCAGAGCCGAATTGAACCCGGGAGCTCAGAATCTCAGCGCTGGTGTGCTAGCAGATTATGATTTTGAGTTAACATGTTCTGGTATTTCATGGTCCATGAAATACCAACCTAACAAGGTTCCTAGAGCCTTTGTAGACAAACAACTGAACAGTTAAGTAATGAGTTTGTGTATTTGTAGCATCAAAGCTATAAGAGCAGTGTGTGTGTGTGTTTTGTGTGTGTGTGTTCAGAATTATCAGAGGTGCTGTGGGCCATGGTGATGCGTGTTGGATTGCAGGTGGACAATGGCGTTGGTGTGCTGTTACTGGTACCCGTGTTAAGCCTCTTTGCTGTCCTTACTGTGTCCATCCTGCTGGTGATGGAGGGACTTTCTGCCTTCCTGCATGCGCTGCGCCTCCACTGGTCAGTGCCACGCGACACACATCAGACTTTAACACAACGTATAGAAATTCCATATTACTGCTACAGCATGTTTAACCGACCATCTAATGTCAGGTGTCCACACAGTTTAGCCATGTGGTGTATGATGCATGTCATGATAATGAATAAAAGTGTAATATCAGAACTGCTCGGTCAGTAAAACACCTGTTCTAATTAAGAATTGAAGGGCGGCACGGTGGCTAAGTAGGTAGCACTGTCGCCTCACAGCAAGAAGGTCCTGGGTTCGATCCCCAGGTGGGGCGGTCCGGGTCCTTTCTGTGTGGAGTTTGCATGTTCTCCCCATGTCCGCATGGGTTTCCTCCCACAGTCCAAAGACTTGCAAATGAGCACTACCGTTCCTGTTATGAATGTAACCAAAGTGTAAAACATGACGTTAAAAATCCTAATGAACAAACAATTAAGAATTAAAAACACATCACTGAGAAATCAGATTTCTGACAGACTTGTGTACATTTGGATGGTTTTCCAGTAATTATATTGTCATTATCTGTATCTGGTCGGTCTTGGACATCACCACAACATCATTCTGTTTCAGGGTGGAGTTCCAAAACAAGTTCTAGTTCCTGTTTAGTTATTTTGTGGTGGTTTTCTTAAAATGCTAGTATATCTAATGTTTTTATCTAAGAACTCCTAAGAAATGTCAAATATTTTGATGTTTGAGTTTGTAATGCTTCTGTTCATTTCACTCTCAAGGTTTTGATTATTTATTTCACGTCTAACACAGATTTGTTTGTATAGTTGGTGTCATTTGAAAGCTCCTACATGCCAAACTTCTACCTTTGATTTCTGAATTGTCTATTTTAGTGTCTTTTAAATTTAAGCTGTTATGGGTTAATAAAATCTTTGTTTTCTGGAAATCCTTCCTTCTATAATTCTTTTAGTCAAATTTAATGGGTTAAACTACATAAGAACGTCCTTTAGATCTTCTCTCAAGGAGTGTCTTGTTAATTATATTGTCATTATCGGTATCTAGTCATTCCCGGACATAATCACGTCATCATTCTGTTTCAGGGTGGAGTTCCAAAACAAGTTCTACAGCGGTGCCGGGACCAAGTTCGCCCCGTTCGCTTTCTCCCTCCTGCACACGAGTTTTGAGAGCGAAGGACTGCTGTGAGGACTGTGATTTCACTCCGTCCTGAGGAACGGAGTCGTACAGAAGCGCCCGAGTGATCTGGAACAGATCGAGCCTCGATACTGTAAACGTTCCTGTTCTGATGAATGTATATGACGTGTTTGTTGCACTGACTGCCTTAGAAGTCCAGCCACATGCCGAGATCTGCCGGGACACCAGATCAGAGGCAGGGACGGGCGATTATAGGCACTGGAACTAAGCTGATTTCAGTTGAATGATTGATTGTACTATATTGGTATAACTGATCGGTGTTTTGCATTGTGCCTAATTGCTTTGTGAACTCTTTTTAACACATGAACTGGTAAACTGACGGCTGAGAACTGAGGTGAATATATTAGCTAGCTAGAACATACCTGGTTTTTTTCCCCTTTGACTGCTCCTGTATCCACATATCAGACTTGACACAGTTTTTACTCTGGATGCCCTTCCAGACGCAACCCTCCTATTTCTATCCGGGCTTGGGACCAGCACTGACTGTGCAATGACAAGTGCACCTCTCAATGGCATGGCTGTTTTGGCCATCCCACAATTACAGTTAAAAAAAAATTCTATACACACCGATCAGCCACAACATTAAAACCACCTCCTTGTTTCTACACTCACTGTCCATTTTATCAGCTCCACTTACCATATAGAAGCACTTTGTAGTTCTACAATTACTGACTGTAGTCCACCTGTTTCTCTACATATCTTTTTAGCTTGCTTTCACCCTGTTCTTCAATGGTCAGGACCCCCACAGGACCACCACAGAGCAGGTATTATTTAGGTGGTGGATCATTCTCAGCACTGCAGTGACACTGACATGGTGGTGGTGTGTTAGTGTGTGTTGTGCTGGTATGAGTGGATCAGACACAGCAGCGCTGCTGGAGTTTTTAAATACCGTGTCCACTCACTGTCCACTATATTAGACACTCTTACCTAGTTGGTCCACCTTGTAGATGTAAAGTCAGAGACGATCGCTCATCTATTGCTGCTGTTTGAGTCGGTCATCTTCTAGACCTTCATCAGTGGTCACAGGACGCTGCCCACGGGGTGCTGTTGGCTGGATGTTTTTGGTTGGTGGACTATTCTCAGTCCAGCAGTGACAGTGAGGTGTTTAAAAACTCCAGCAGCACTGCTGTGTCTGATCCACTCATACCAGCACAACACACACTAACACACCACCACCATGTCAGTGTCACTGTAGTGCTGAGAATGATCCACCACCTAAATAATAGCTGCTCTGTGGGGGTCCTGTGGGGGTCCTGACCATTGAAGAACAGCATGAAAGGGGGCTAACAAAGCATGCAGAGAAACAGATGGACTACAGTCAGTAATTGTAAGACTACAAAGTGCTTCTATATGGTAAGTGGAGCTGATAAAATGGACAGTGAGTGTAAAAACAAGGAGGTGGTTTTAATGTTATGACTGATTGGTGTACATTTACAAAGAGAAAAATCCCTCACAGCCCACATGGTATTATGTATCACGATTACTGCTGATGTACTAATATTTTTGAAGTTTTAATGAGACATCAATGAAGAACGATCTTTAAATCTGATCCTTCTATAATAAAAGCTTTGGGTTTGATTTTACTTTATTGAGGTTTATTGAGGTAGTCTCTATTTCTTTTACTGGATTCACCTTTTAAATTCATCAATTCATCAGATTATATATCACATTTTTTTCGCCTTGAAGTATTAATAAATAAATACATGATAATGGGAGCATTTTTCCATATTTTAATTAGACCTGTTTAGTTATTTTGTGGTGGTTTTCTTAAAATGCTAGTACGTTTATCTAAGAACTCCTAAGAAATGTCAAATATTTTGATGTTTTGAGTTTGTAATGCTTCTGTTCATTTCACTCTCAAGGTTTTGATTATTTATTTCACGTCTAACACAGATTTGTTTGTATAGTTGGTGTCATTTGAAAGCTCCTACATTCCAACCTTCTACCTTTGATTTCTGAATTGTCTATTTTAGTATCTTTTAAAACTAAGCTGTTATGGGTTAATAAAATCTTTAATTAAAAAAAAAATGTTTTCTGGAAATCCTTTAATGAGATAAACTACATAAGAACGTCCTTAAGATCTTCTCTCAGGGCATGTCTTGTTCTTACAACCTTTCAAACAGCTGTAGTGCTGAATTTGTGTTTTATAATTAAATATTTCAGATATTTATATTAAAATCCTAATTGTTATTCATGATTTATACTCATCAGAATAGGATTTCTGACTGATTTCTGAATTATTTTCATTTTACAATCTATGACCTTCAATTGTGACCCTATAATGCAACCTATCAAGGGTCATTGGTCTTGATGTTTGTTTATTAGGATTTTAACGTCATGTTTTACACTTTGGCCACATCCATGACAGGAACGTTAGTCACTCATTACACAAGATTCATCAGTTCACAAGTTTATATCGAACACGGTCATGGATAATTTAGTGTCTCCAATTCACCTCACTTGCACGTCTTTGGACTGTGGGAGGAAACCCACGCGGACACGGGGAGAACATACAAACTCCACACAGAAAGGACCCGGACCGCCTCACCTGGGGATCGAACCCAGGACCTTCTTGCTGTGAGGCGACAGTGCCGGCTGTGGTGGGGCTTGAACCTGCAACCTTCCAATCTGTAATCCAGTACTTTGTGACTTTGTTTTGCATTGTATGTGGATCTGTTTTGAACAGGCCATCATCATGTGCTGCTTTTTAAAGCATTTTAAAATACCAGACAGGTATTTAAGGGATGTTTAGATTCAACAGATCTGTTAGTAATCATGCCTGGGTGCGGTTGGTCACATTAAACTGAACCCAACTGTCAAGTGAATTTACATTTTTGGCATTTAGTGGACGCTTTTATCCAAAGTGACTTATAGTTGTGATAAAGCCATATAGTTCTGTCTAAGCCATTAAGTGTCTTGCTCAGTGGTCCAACAGTGGGAACCTGCCTACATACTTCCGTGTACTAGTCCAGTACCCTAACCACTAAGCTACAACTGCCTTGTATTTGGTTAACTGGTTGATTTAGTAGCTAAGGGGGCCGCACATTGGCTCAATGGGTAGCACTGTCGCCTCACAGCAAGAAGGTCCTGGGTTTGATTCCCATGTGGAGCGGTTCAGGTCAGGTCCTTTCTAGGTGAAGTTCTGTGTGTATGTTCTCCCCGTGTCTGTGTGGGTTTCCTCTGGGTGCTCCGATTTCCTCCTACAGTCCAAAGACGTGCAAGTGAAGTGAGCTGGAGATACAAACTTGAACTGATGAATCTTGTGTATTGAATAACTACCTGTCCTGTCATGAATGTAAGCGAAGTGTGTAAAACCTGACATTAAAATCCTAATAAATTAATAAATAGTAGCTAGGTGGGTAATTAAGGCGACTGAACAGCATTCTTATCAGTTTATCTTTAATAATAAAAGCAGTTTTATGGTCTGAAACATTTGTGTGACATATGCAAAAATAAAAGAAACTGGGAAGGGGACAAATACGACTTTTTCACAACACTATGTAGTGAATAAACGTGTTGAATGTGATAATTGCACATATTTAACAGGTAATAAGTAACCAGTTACACACAGCACTACAACACGGGCCAGCACCATTGGAAATGGTACCATAATCCATCAAGGCTTATCCTTAACGGTCGTAACGGTAATCCGTACAGCTTGTTTAAAACCAGTACTGTGATCTCGTTCCATGACAAAATCACGAAGTTTTGTACACAGTACTACTGCTTTTAGTCTGTCTTAGCAATAAAACACGATAAACTGTACACTTCGTTTAGAAACAAAGACAAAAACAGTGACTTTGCGCCTGAGAGGAAGGTCACAGTGTTCCGTACACTCTGGTGCCACCACAAACCAGCACACACGCTTACTTAGATTTAACTCCTGCAAATACTACTTTTTCACAACATTATGTAGTAAATAAACGTGTTGAATGTGATAATTGCACATATTTAACAGATATATGGACAAAATAACAAAATAAGCATTTAAAAAAGCTAATTTTCCATCGTGCGCGCGTGCACGAGACAGCCCTGTCAGGGACACGCGCTCTAGTCGTCATGGTAACCCCAAACTTTTCAGTCGCAGCTGTTAGCCCGGCTGCTAACTCCTGATGCTCGAGTTCGAGTGGAAATGGAAACTCGTTCTAACCCGATTTAAAGGCCGAATTTGAACCGCGAATCTGATTTAAAACCGAAGTGAGATAATGGCTCTGGACGACCCGCGGGTAGAATGGATTAAAAACCGAGTCTATTCGGCGTTTTACCTGCCGGAGCCGGGCTGTTTCGAGGAGCTGCTGAGGCGCGGTGATGGCGCAGAGGAGCAGAAAATCATCCGCTTTTTAAACCAGGTCACCGAGGACGAGTCCTCATCTGCACTGCTGTTTTTCAAACGAATACGAGAGGAACAGGTGGAGGTTCTGGTCCCAATAGGTAACCAGTTACACACAGCACTACAACACGGGCCAGCACCCTTAGAAATGGTACCATAATCCATCAAGGCTCGTCCTTAACGGTCGTAACGGTAATCCGTACAGCTTGTTTAAAATCAGTACTGTGATCTCGTTCCATGACAAAATCACGAAGTTTTGCACACAGTACTACTGCTTTTAGTCTGTCTTAGCAATAAAACACGATAAACTTTACACTTCGTTTAGAAACAAAGACAAAAACAGTGACTTTGTGCCTGAGAGGAAGGTCACAGTGTTCCGTACACTTTGCTGCCACCACAAACCAGCACACACGCTTACTTAGATTTAACCTCTGACCAGTGAAATTGTAAAATAAAATTGAATATACACTGCTTTATTAGCTTTATGGAATGCTGTTATCATTAACAGGAATCCATACAACACGAGGAATTCCAGCATGTGGCCGGTGGTGGCTTAACAGTAATCAGAAGGTCACTGGTTCAAGCCCCGCTGCAACCAGGTTGCCACCATTAAGCCTCAATTTGATTAAAAGCGTCTGGTAAATCTGGTAAATGTAAAACGATCATTTGAATCAAAAGTTCATGTACAGGCACCGCATACAGAAACGATTGGCTGTGTCTGGGAGGTGGACCGTGTTCCTGCATTGCGCCCAGTGATTCTGGTGAAATCAGACCCACCACGACCCTGACCAGGATAAAGCTGTGTTAAAACACAAAAACGAATACGTCAGCTGTACAGACCTCACATAATCTGTCTAAAAGAAGCTACGAATGGTGCTTTTATCCACAATAAAGCACTACAGACAACCATAACATGAAAAAGAATTTTACTCTGTTTATTTGATTAAAAATGTGTCTTTCTGTCTATCTGATATTTTTGTCTTTGCAGAGGTGCCTAAATTAGCTCCTGATCTTGAGGAGGATGAAGTCGTGGAAAGTCGGGGTGCATCTACCGTTCCTCCTCCAGAGACCCCCACCTCAGACAGAGCAAAATCTGTAGAGAGTAAGAGTGCTTTTATACCTCTTTTATCAGTCTTCTTCCAAATGAATCTGTTGCTGATGGGACCACAATATTATTATTCCAGGTGACTGGAAGTGTTGATTGTGGACTGTGGAGATGTGTACCTAGTATTGTGCGGACCACGTGGGCCTTACTGGGTCGGAGTCAGCACCCTTAAAAACATATAATTACATGATTACATTTTATCCTGTTGTTTACACTGTGGGAGGCACGGCGGCTCGGTGGGTAGCGCTGTCACCTCACAGCAAGAAGGTCCTGGGTTCGATCCCCAGGCCGGCCGGTCCGGGTCCTTTCGGTGCGGAGTTTGCATGTTCTCCCCGTGTCTGCGTGGGTTTCCTCCGGGAGCTCCGGTTTCCTCCCACAGGCCAAAAACATGCAGTCAGGTTAATTGGAGACACTGAATTGCCCTATAGGTGAATGTGTGTGTGCCCTGCGATGGACTGGCGCCCCGTCCAGGGTGTTACTGTGTGCCTTGCGCCCATTAAAAAGCTGGGATAGGCTCCAGCACCCCCCGCGACCCTGACTGGATAAGCAGATAAGAAAATGAATGAATGAAAGAATTTTTACACTGTCAGCACCTGAAATAATGAAAAAAACCTTCCTTCAAGCAATATTATGCAGCGATGACATGGAGAAAACTTGACTGCTCCTGCTGTAAACTACCCAAAGATAAACAATTACTATTATTTACATTAAACACACGCTTTTATCCAAAGCTAATGAGGCTTTAGGGTCTTGATCAGGGGCTCAACGAGTAGCAACCTGGCAGTAGTGGGGCTTGAACCAACAGTCATTTCATTAACAGCCCAATACCAAACCTGCTTGTCTATTACTGTTACCATGGACTGGTGTTATTGCTGTTGTAATTGTTAATCTGCCCAGTGGACTATCCTAATATTGTTGCTTTGTTTAAAGAGAAAAAGAAAGGACGGGCGTCTGCTGAAGGCCACAGGACAAAATCCCCAGACCCCACAGAGGATCCTGCAATTGAGAAAGCTGTGGAAAAAGTCAAACTGGACGAGCTTTCAATCTCTGTAATAACCCTTTTATTTTTATTTTCCAGTGTGTTTCGTTTGTGCCTCAAAATTAAAACTCTGCATGCAGCGAGTACAATATAATATTCATATGATGGTTAAATATGTGTATTTTCTCACCCTTTTTGCCCTCTTTTCAGAGAGTCGAGTTTCAGACAGTGTACCACGTGGAGCTACACGTAGCAGTCGACTTCATCCCAAAGAGGTTCATGAAGTCCAATGTGCTCTACTTTTTGAGGAACACTAAAGGTGCGTACAAATAGCTAATGTACCAATCAGACTGATATATGGTGATTTAGACTGAAGCACACAATAATAAAACTGTGCTCTGTGTTTTTTATGCTTTAGAGACAATTGTTGAGCCAGCGAACATAAACGAGGCCAACGAGCTGATGCCCAAGCTGCTGGAGATTGGCATGCTGAACGGTCATTCCCTAACGACGCACCGGAACATCCTCAAGCATGTGTGTGACGGAATAAATGAATAAATCAATATATTACATGTTCATTATGGTTTATCAGGCACAATAACTGCTGTAAGAATCAATAATATAAAGAAAATTATGTGATTCCATCATGTCTGTGTGTAGACCCCTGACTGGCCAATAGCACCACCGGGGATTTGAACCCTGGATCCCAGGAGTAGTGGGCTAGCATCATTTACCACTGCGCCACCCAGGCACCCATGCATTCATTCATATTTCAACATAAATGTCTATTTTCTGATCATGGTAGCAGGTGGTCGAGCTAGTTGATAGAATCACTGAATTACTTTAATGCAGATCTAGTCAAGTAGCCAGTCAGCCCACACGTTTGTTAAAATATCTAACAATTAAAGGAGGTCTATCCAACCCAAAGTGATTCCCATGATTCCCAGTGGCTGCTCAAGTCCTCACATATTTGCAATAAACTGTATAATTCAGTTTTATGTAACTTACTCACTTATTCACTCAATAAAGTTCAGAAAAGTACAGAACTAAAGTGGCAAACATCATAGGGTGCTCTAGTGGCACCGCTGTAAAAGCTGGCCCACCACTGCTAAGATCTAGTTCTTGAGTTCGAATGTTAGCTCTGCTATCAGCCAACCAGGCACCTACACAGACATGATTGGCTGTGTTTGAGGTTGGGCGAAACTAAAGAAATTCCTCATTGCTGCTGCAACTGTGGCCTCTGCTGGCTGGTTGATGGCACCTACACAGAGATCAGTGCGAACATTGGAGATCAGTGCGTGACTCTCCGTACACGATACTGATCTCTGTGTGAACCCACCTCGTACAGGTGAAAAAACAAGCAGATGGCAACTGCACACGTGTTGTTAGGTACGGCCCTCAACGGTCAGGGTGAGAGTCTGCAGCAGCAGAAGAGATGCATGTGGGGAAATGGATATGATATGGCTTATTGACTAGTTTTTATTTATTGGTAATTCATCCTCTTAACACTGGATATTCATTTCTGGAGTGTGACAAAGAAATTTTAGGTAGATACAAATAGATTTTGTTGGCGTTCGTAATAAATCAATAGATCAGTTGTTTTATGAAGAATTCTGGTCTTTAGATTTAACACAGGGGATTTTCTGTATGCTGACACCCCGATCACCTGAACGTTTTGTGTGCAATAATGGTAATCTTAATAAATAAACAATTTATTTTAATTTCTCATTATTATCTCATAATTATTTTATTGCTAAACAGTGATTCTACGTATCTAATATTTGTAAACGATTTTAAGTAACATTGCCCCATTATGCTGGAAGGTTCCTTAAAAAAGTAAAACATCTGCTTAGCAGTGAGATGACTTATGTTGTTTAGTGCCCTATAATTCTTTTTTTCCCACTTTATTAATTTATAGGTACAAAAGAGAGTGCTTAAAACAGCACAAAGCACAAACCAACTTGTTTCATTCAAAGCTTGGTTGCAAGCTTATTGTCTGTCAATCAAAGTGGTGCAGCATCCTGATTGATGCTTCAAATCATTCTGGTTACATGGATTATCTTGTAGTTGCACTTAAAACATAGAAATGTGTAGAAATAATAGTTATATTTTTAATAATACTGTAACAATCTGACAGGATAGTAATTTTACCTGCTGTTTTAACCCTGTGTCACTTTCAGCCTCTGATGAAACTGCATACGATCACTTTCTAACTTTTGCGTTCTGCTCTGCCTCACAGATGTATATCCCGCTACTCTCAGTGGGTCAGCTTAAACTCACCGATGGAGGCTACCAGCAAGAAGCGCCGGGCCTTAGGACTACAGATTCAGGTTTGGAACCGAACCCTGAGGGGCAGCCAGTGACGTCCCGTAGAATGCTCATGATTCGAGACGAGCTTCTAAACAGCACTCACAAATTCCTGGGCCAAATAGACGTGATCCTACAACAAATGGAGGGTGTGTTGCTGTAAATCTGTTTTTCTTGCAGCTCTTTTTCACAGGATTTTGGAGTGTGTGTGGGAATTTGTGACCATTCTGACAAAAGTGTATTTGTAAGGTCAGGGCTCTATGCAGGTGACTGTAGTTCCTAGTAACACCCCCCTCCCCCCCATTATAATAGCCCACCTTTGTAATAGACCACTGCACCACCACTTCTCCAGTTGGCTAAAATGTAAAAAACCTAAAATGTATGCAGGTGAGATTCAACTACAGATTCCAGATTTGGACATAGACCAGGACGTGGAGGTACTTTTAGCAAATCAGGAGGTGCTAGAAAAGCTGGAGCTGTGCGTGATGAACTGGCAGACCCAAATCAGGATTAGCATCGAGGAGGAGCAAAAGAAGAAACCACAGGTTGGGTTTGTCCATCAAATTCAAGTACAATACAAATATTCTCTCTTATAAAAGCAAACCAATCAGCTATCGTTGTATTCTGTTGGCCCTTAGGGCCCAGGTCCCATGGCAGAGGTCAACTTCTGGCGGGAACGTGCGAGCGTACTGAGTCCTCTGGTCGAGCAGCTCAAGATGCCGGCGGTGAAAAAGATCCTGGAGGTGATGAGCCGTGCTGACCCGGTCACCACGCAGAATCTGGACCTGACTGTGACGGAGCTGAGCAGGTACAACGTGGAGGCAGTTGAGAACACGCGCTTCCTGGGAACCCTGGAGAGGCACTTTAAGGTGAAAAGAGGTTTTTATTTTGATACGCTGCAATACTTGAGGAAGCTGATCTTGAATAAATTCATCTACTATTTCATGTTCATCAATCCTGGTCGCTTTGTCCTGGTCAGGGTCCAGTTGGCAGGTCCGGTTCCACCAGGAAACACGGTGCGCTAGGCAGTAATACCCTGGACAGGGTGCCAATCCATCACAGAGCTCCGGCCATCCCTCTCAAGCACTTACACATACATAATCGGGGAGAAAAACTTGGGGGTGGGACACGTCCCTTCCCTGGAAAATGTTTAATTGTCCTCAATTCCCCCCGCCCCTGTAAAACTGTAAAAATACTTAAATCAGTTCTCAGGTGGCGCAGCAGGATATTCGACTGGGCACCACCCAGACAAAATTGCCAACCGAGTCTTGGTGGGAAAAGACCGTACTAAGTGGGCGGGGTCTTCAAGCGCTGTGTAAGGCCCAAGGCGCCTGTGCAGAAGTGGATGAGTCTCATGTGTGAATCCATTTAAGCACAGGTGAAAAAGAAGGGGTTGAGGACTGCACACGTGACGGAAGGGGCGTGGAGCAGGCAAATACACCCTCCTCAAACTCAATCAGGACCCCTGGCAGTGGAAGACTAATTGGCTATGCTAAATCGGGAGAAAAGGGGAGAAAATGCATAAAAATGCATTGGTATTACTGGTTTAACATTTTAACTTGTAGCATATTTAAAACTTTTAAATCTGCTGTTTACTGCCCACCCCCTTCCTCAACACTAAAATGAAATTTACGCTCTTGGACACGATTGGCTATGTCTAAGGGGCGGTGATGGCCGAAGCCCTGTGATGCACTGGCTCCCTCTCCTGAGTGTTCCATCCTTGTGGAATCGCCGTATCCCTGACCAGTATAATGCAGAAGCTGAAAATGTAAACTAACTAAGATGTATGAAGCTGTGTTGTGTCCATGTTACCCACCAGAATCTGGCCACAGGACTGAATTTCACTGTGTTCCTGGAGACCGTCCCCATGATGATGAACGGGCTGCGGATGGTGTGGATCATTTCCAGCCACTACAACACGGACGAACGGATGGTGCCCCTGATGCAGCGCATCAGCTGGGAGATGGCGGAGCGCGTCGCTCGCGTCGTCGACGTCCGCACACTTTTTAAGTAAGTCCGGTCACTGACACTCCCTGCGGTGCTGGACGCTTGATCAGTTCTTTCGGATGTGTTAGGGTTTGTTAAACAAACTTAGATAAATTACAATAGGAGATAAATAAAGAAGAAACAAGTATTTAACCACCTCCAGTACATATACAAAAATACCCTATATGGACAAAAGTATTGGGACACCCCTTCTATTTTTAATTCATGTGTTTTAGCCACAACAATTGCTAATGGGTGTAATAAATCAGTTATACAAAGAACATTCTATGCTTAACTTTGCAGTAAAAGTTTAGGGAAGGCCCTTTCCTGTTCCAGCATGACTGTTGCCCCTGTGCACAAAACAAAGCTTTACAAAGCCGTGAGGGGCGGCACGATGGCTCAGTGGGTAGCACTGTCACCTCACAGCAAGAAGGTCCTGGGTTCAATCCCCAAGTGGGGCGGTCCGGGTCCTTTCTGTGTGGAGTTTGCATGTTCTCCCCGTGTCTGCGTGGGTTTCCACCAGGTGCTCCGGTTTGCTCCCACAGTCCAAAGACGTGCAAGTGAGGTGAATTGGAGACACTAAATTGTCCATGACCATGTTCGATATAACCTTGTGAACTGATGAATCTTGTGTAATGAGTAACTACCGTTCCTGTCATGAATGTAACCAGAGTGTAAAACATGATGTTAAAATCCTAATAAACAAACAAACAAACAAACAAACAAAGCCGTGAGGAAAACCTCGGTTGAACAGCTTTAAAATGAACTGGATCATCAAATAACTGGATGACCAACATCACTGCCCAGCCATACAAATTCTCTTTTAACTGGGGGGCTCAAACTCCCACAGACATACTTCAAAGTCTTGTGAGGTGCCTTCTCAGAAGAGTGGCTGTTGTTATAGCTGATAAGATCACATAGAGCCCGGTTTAGAGAAGCTCCAGTGGCCTGCACAGAGCCCTGACCTCGGAAGCAATGAACAGCTCTGGAATAAACTGGAACGTCAATTGAAGCCCTCTAAACCAGCATCAGAAGAGCGGCTGTTATTGTGGCTAAAAGATCACATAGCGGTCACTCTATTTAAAAACCATTTGTTTTTTAAATGGAATGTCCAACAAACTCATGATCAGGTGTCCATATAGAGTATGCACCTGTCCAAGGTTTGTCCGCTTTTTTTGGACATTGCTGACTTGAGGTGCTCCCTGTTATAGAAAGTTCCTTCTTCCAGTGGATTGTCACAAACGCAAATACTAATTAATTGCATGTTATTGTAGAGACAAGCGGGAGGTGGCCAAGGCCAAAGCACAGGACGGTAAGAAGGTTTTGGACCTGTGGAAGACCAGCTACTTCGAGGTCCGAGCCAAGATCGAAACGTCTGGCAGGGATTCGCGCTGGGAGTTCGATCGGAAAAAGCTCTTCGAGAAGACAGACTACATGGCTTCAATCTGTCAGGACATCTACAACATTCTGCAGGTTAGAGGACCCTATTAAACATTCTTTCCTATTAGGGATGTAACGATACACTCTACCCACGATGCGATGCGATTCACGATACTGGGTTCACGATATTGTTATTCCCGATTTTTTAAACAAAATTAAATTGAAGGCAAATTATGACAAAGTTTCCTTTTATTATTTCTCTTTAAAAAATTACAATAAAATACTGTATTTGTGCTTATCTTTTATTTATCTAAATAATGAGTGTCCTTTTATGTCTGAGGTAGGTACAAACTATGCAAAACAATGCTGCACATTTCACTTTTTGTGTAAAAAAAAACAAAATTAAATAAAATAAATCCCACATTATATAAATAAATGAATAATACAAATAAAGAAAGTATCCTCACATGAATAAATTTGGCTGGAAAATTCCGAAACCTGGCAACCCTGTAGTGACGTCGACCAGGCGAGGTGAATAGCGCCAGCACCCTCTGCTGTTTAAAGTGAATATCGATTCATTATACATGTAAACTGATTTGAATCGTTACACATGTGAATCGATTTGTAACTGTTTTGTGGTGCATCGTTACATCCCTACTTCCTATTATTCCAAATCTAGTCAAACAAAACAAGACGCCCTTCCCCCCCAATATGAACCCCCACCCCAATAACCCCCCCCCCCATGTTTAATTAATGGCTCTGTCCTTGTGTGGGGGTCAGATGTTTGCTTCTGTAGTTACTTCATTCAAACTGCAAGCCTAAAACCATCCCATAATCACCTCTGTTTGTCTCAAAACAACCTCAATGTGGTTCATTGCCTAACTCCAGGCTGCTATGATACATGCGATACATTGGTGCCCTGGCCAAGATAAAAAACAAAGAAATGTAAACAATATTACAAGTTATAGGATTAGAATTAGAGATGGCTGGATTCTTATGAGCAAGAGGACAGGAAAGATGCTCCTGCTCATTAGCATTTTCAGTCACTGCGAAACCTGAGCCACTGTGACCCTGACCAGGATAAAGCAGTGATAAAACATGAAAATAAATAAATGAAAATGAATATTGCTGTTTGTAATGGACCAGATCTTGGAGGAGTTTCATAACATTTTTGGGGCGGAGCTGAAGGCCGTAACCGGTGACCCTAAGCGAATAGACGACGTGCTGCAGAGGGTGGACAGCCTGGTGGTACCCACTGAGGAGCTGAACTTTGACCCCTTTAACATTCGCAAGACGGGAAGTTGGAAGATGGTCATGCAGGACTTCAAGAATAAAGTTCAGGTGGGATGAAAACGTATACCCATATGCTCTTAACCTCCAGATAGATCGGTTCTACACGTATCTTGCTGTATTCGTTTTGCTGTCGTCCTTTTGATTTAGGCTATTGAAGGAGAAGCCACTAACTTCATTGACCAGTCCTTCAAAACCCTGCGGTCAGCAACAGCAGCCTTCGACATGCTGCTGAAGTTCAAGCATATCCGCTCCAGAGACGCGATCAACAATCAGCTGATGAAGAAGTTTAACGATATACTGGCGCAGTACTGCAAAGAGGTGTGTAGCCAGTGGGATGTATCTCACCTAGACAGTACTAGCCACTAACAGAATATTAGAGTCTTGTACACAGTGCATTGAAAATATGAAATACAATGCAGAGAAAAGGAGCTTGAGTGGTGAGCACTCTTCTATGTAGTATTCGAACCTCAGAAGAGCCACTGACCTGGCCGGGCCTCCACGCAAACACACTTAGCTGCGTTTGATTGAGGGAAGGTCAGACGGGGTCTAAACTGCCTAAACTGCTGTGTTATATTGTTTCTGGGATTGGTCTGGGAACCTGGCAGGTGATAAGAAGTGGCCACAGATTGGACACATGTTGGAGGAAGCGTGTAGTGATAAAATGCAGAGCTCAGTCAGTCGGTCACAGGTGCACCCTGAGAATTGTAGTCTTCTCATACACACACACACACACACACACATACATACACAGAAAAGAAAATCCCCTCTACTGACACCTAGGGGCTTACTGCCGTAACAGCTACCTCCACACTTGTACAATACTATTTAAAATCAGACATACTGTACAGTACATTCACTTCTAGTTTACTGTGGAACATAGCAGCTGACACACTGTAATGGGAATGGTCGTGCCTTGCCTTGCATCGCCACCGACGCTCCAAGTTTAGGTTTCTAGATTTGGAAATGGACCCAATTAACAGGCTGCCTCACTGTTCAAGGTAGAACAATACTCTGTCTAAGGAGTCACAGAGGGCAACCGGAAAATAAGGAAGGTGGCCAAAATAACGGGAAAAAAATTCTAAACATCAGCAACTTACAGCATCGGTAGAGGACAGAAATGAAATTGATTGTAACGTATACACTATATAGGAATATACACCATGGGAACACTACATCACTTTCAATGCTTCAAAACTTCTTATACCAAACATGTCCTGACTGATGAACTTCAGGGTGAAATTTTTAAAGAATCACAAATATTTAACCTTCTATATGGTATTATTAAAAAAAAAAGCAAATTTGTAATCTTGGACTGCTGTCTACTTTAACTAGAGCACGTCTGTAAGTCACTCTGGATAAAAGTGTCAGATAAATGCCGAAAATGTAAATGTAGTCCTGACTAAAGTTCCTTTTTATTGATTTATTAAATTCTTTCTTTTTGAAAGGTGGACATCATAAACGAGATGTTTGTCCAGCAAAAAGACGACCCTCCTCTGAATAAAAACCAACCTCCGATGGCAGGGGCTATCCACTGGGAACGGTCCCTGTTTAACCGCATTAAAAACACCATCATGCGCTTCGAAGAGGTGCCAGGAATCCTAGAGAGTGAAGAGGGGAAAGCTGTAAGTCATCTGTTCGAGTTACGCACTGTAGACGTTTACCAGTTCTGTCCCTGTACAGTTAACCCTGTTCACTTGTTCTGTTCTGACATTCATGATGTTATTTAAAAAATGCGTTTTATTTATAAATGTATTTTATTTATGTGTTTGTTTATGCTGAGCTTTTTAGCATTTAGATTTCAAATACTGATTAATTGCAAATTGCTGCCAAATTAAATCATAATTAGTGCTGCACTCTCTCACCTCTGTAGTTGTTGTCCAGAAAGAGAAGCTGTAAAATTTCAGATAATAACAAAACCTGTGTGATTTTATTGACAGGCCAAAGCGAAGTACCTGGAGGTGGGTAAACGCATGAGGGATTATGAGATGAAAAAGTTCGAGCGCTGGAGAGAGGAGACTGAGCGGACGATACTTCAGCTCATGAGCAGAACCCTGCTGCTTGTGGTCAACAGCTCTGGGAACGTGTGTGGAGACGGACCACAGCCAGATATGGTCAGAAACTTCACTACGGGATGTTAATGCATGTTAATAACAGTCCTCAGGGATCCTCAAACAAAAGGGTCAAGTTAAGGTGTATGAAAAGCTTGAACAGAGTTATAGGATTATAGGGTTATGTCTCCCTGCCATAGGGACAGTGGACAGCACTGAAAGGAATTAACAAAAATTCCAACTTGCGAGTTTGAATCTCATCAAATCCACCTATCTGGCTGGACGTCAACACAATTGCCCAAGTTTGGACAGGGTTTCCACTCATTACTGCTGTAATATGCAATCTCCGGGACTGGTACAGCACCAAAGTGATGGGGCGTGGGGTGTTCTAGTGTAGTTCTTCATGTTCTTCATTGGGACCCAACACTGGCAGGGTTGTGCAAGCAGCAGTAGATTCATAATCAGAAATTGGAAGTGACTAAATTGGGAGCTGATGGCTATGGTTGGACTCTAACCCTCACCATTCCTAACCAACCATTTATTTCATCATTAATCCTCTTATTTATGATATTAAGTGTTTATTTCTGCTTATTTAGTGTGTCTTTGCTAAACCTGTTCATGTGTACATGTTGATGGACTCTTAGGATCAGGAATTGGACAAGGGGGTGCAGTTTGTGGTGAACTTTGCCCCGGAGCTGAAGGAGATCATATCTGAGACCAAGTACTTTGAGCAGCTGGGATACTGTGTACCTGATATGGCCCGTAATGTTGCGTTGCAGGAGGGACATTTTTTAAGGTAGCTCCTCTTTACCTCCTCAACTCGCTTCCTGTTCTGCCCCCCCTCTCACGAACCTAAACCCCCCAATCAATACCAAAAACTTACATCCCCATTATCTTTTCAACGCACATATCACTTTAATCTATCTATAGATAATCGTTTTTGCACTGCCGTTGGAATTACACTGGTTTTAACAAAGACTTTGGTAGCATTACTACGACCCAGCCACCATTGCTTATGCCAGTCTATGTCTAATGTGCTTAGATATGTGGATGAGCTTAAGAATCTGGTCAACCACCACCAGTCCCTGATGGACAGTCTGGACGATGCAGAGTTCCTCCTGCTGGCCACACAGGTTCAAGAACTAAGAAGAGTGATGCACCCTGGGTACAGGAGACTCAACTGGAATTCTCTGGGTAACTCAGATCTCATACATCCATCACATGGGGCTCGGGTGGCACAGTGGTCTAATGACTTTATTAAACAAAACCTACCTGTTATACTTGGGTGTGAAAATGGGCAAGTAGTTCTCTGCAATTGATTGGTACCCTGCCTGGCTGTGCTTCTGCCATGCACCCAATGTTTCTGCATCGGCTGTGGTCCAATAGGTGTTCCAAAGACCAGGTGTGACGAGTAAACCTGACGTAGAGATGAGCAGGGGGTGCGGGTTACAGAATCATGTCCATCTGCCATGCCATAAGATCCAACCTTATTTTAAATAATATCGTAATTCATTTTTTATGGCATCAAAGTGTGAATATGAGTCGAATCTGCATTAGTGTGGAATAAGCGTCAGATCCAGTGTTACAGCTCCACATGTATCTGTGTTTATCTGGATTTTCCTCCCTGTTTCACTTTTAAACTTGTTACCGCTCGAGCTTCTGAGAAATCGTGAGAATCTTTTTATTTCACTGTTTTTTATATTATATTTGTGTTTTTTTATGTGTATTAGTGTCAAAAACAACAAATATATGCAAGTCCACTGGACCATGGATGCATTAACAGGTTTCCCAAACATCCTTATGGGAAAAAAATCCCAAAACCAATTGACGTTGAGTTTCAGGGTACAGCTGTACAAGTTTCCTATGCTTGTAGACACCTCAGAATGCATACCTGTGTAACACCATATCCTTCACTTTCCTGTTCTGAAGGTATATCAGATTTCATCAATCGAGGTAATCAGGCAGCATCAAAGTTTGAGTCCCTGGTGAACCAAATCAAGAAGAATGAAAAAGACATAGAGACCAAACTTCAGTCTATTGAGTCGGCAAACCTTTTTAAATTCCCAGCACCAGAGAGAACAGGAGAACTACCAGGTAATGATTAGTATTTAGTATTTAGATTTCAGAACCCTTGTTGTGATACGATCAGACCTGTTGATACAAAATGTGTGTGTGGCTGCAGGAGTGAAGGAATTTTGTGAGCTGGTTGAGAAGGAGAGAATTAGAGACGTGAACCTGCTCAGGAGGAAGTACTCGGCCATCGGGCCTGTCCTCACTAAGATGGAGAGTCTGATTACCCAGACGAGTAGCGGCAGGTCTAAGCACATGGCCCAGTACTACGCTTACTGGGAGCGCAAAGTCTTTGACTCTCTTACCAGGATGGCGCTGAAGTAAGTAGGTTTAATTTAGGGGTCATAGTTTGTAGACCTGATGCCCTTACTGATGCAAACCCCTTCTTATTTTATTTGGGCTTGGGACTGGAAGTGAGAGAGCACTTACAGATGTACCTCGTAATGGCTGTGCTGTTCGGACATCCCACCCTCAGACACAGCCATTCATGTATGTGTAGTAGATCCCTGACCGGCTGATAGCACAGCTGAGATTTGAATGCTGCGCCACCTGAGCGCCCAAAACATTTACCATTAACTACGTTCTCCATATTAATTATAATAAACGACTTCTTAGATGATGTATCACTGTATCCGTGGCAGGAACCTTCATGTTCTGAACTCTGCGCTGACGGGCTCCACCCCACTGTTCCAAATCGAGGCCGTCCTCTCCGCTCCGGAGATTGTTCTGCTCCCCAAAAGTAACGAAGTGTACAAGCTGATCATGCAGTGTGTGCGGGACTGCGTGGAGAGCACCAAGGTGAGCACCATCACAAAGCACAGTAGAATTAAACTGTTGCAGATAGTAGTTTAGTATCGCATTTGTCAAATTGTACTGCTCATTTCTACACAAACCACATTTCAATAAAAGTTGGGACATGTAAAATGCAGTATAAAGAATCTGGGGTTTGTTTATTCTCCTAAACCTTTATATAGTAATACAAACTCAGCAAAAAATATTGATGTTAAATAGTCATTATGTAAATTATTGTAGTAATTTTAATTATGAATTAATGAATGTGTCATTAATTTTATTTTACTGTGACCTTTTATAAGTGGTTGGTGTTGATATGTTCAACTATGATATTAGGGCGGCACGGTGGCTCAGTGGGTGGCACCTGGGTTTGGGTGGGGCGTGGGTTTCCTCCGGGAGCTCCGGTTTTCTCCCACAGTCCAAAGATGTGCAAGTGAGGTGAATTAGAGATACAAAATTGTCCATGACTGTGTTTGACATTAAAAACTTGAACTGATGAATCTTGTGTAACCAGTAACTACCTGTCCTGTCATGACTGTAACCACAGTGTGTAAAACATGACGTTAAAATCCTAATAAATCAATAATATTAATTATTATTTCATATTGTATTTACAATTGATAATACAAAACATAGATTTAAATTGTTCCAGACAATCATCGATAGAGGGTAAGGGCTAACATGTGCTTCCTATAGAATTTTTGAAGCCAGTTCAGTTGCAGTTCATGCAATATCATACGGTTGTTTAGCGTTATCTGAGGAGGGTGAAAACTGGCCTAACAGGGCCCAAGCTAAAATCCTATAGGCCAGGTTGCTAGCTGAACCTTAATTGCAGACCATTTTTAGCTAAAATCTTCCAGTCTTAACTTGACCATATCCTCTTCACAACAACTATATTGTAACGGGGGCTCAGTTACAGAATCATGTTCTTGTGTCTTACTATTTATGGCCGATAAATTATATGCATGGAGGCTTTCTAAGGGTTTCTATTTATCATTGTCTCTCTATCACAGATTTACCCGCTCCTCTTTTAGCAAACTTGCTTCTCTTGAAACCGTGTTGCTGGGCTTAATCCAGTCTGGTTTTCTGCTGGCACATGAGGCCATCAGTCTTTATTTTTAGATTATTTGGTTTCTTTCTGGAGCGAACCCCTACGTTTGGATCCACGTTATTTTTCATTTTGGGCACTTATTATTATTGTTATTTTGGTTATTCGTTTTATTGGGTTCATTTTCAATTCTTGCAAGCGCTGGGCTGGGCTATGCCTGTCACTGATACATATATACATGGCTAGTTTTAGAAATGACAAAAGGTCGCATAAATGTGAATGTTACGGAGAAAGGCCAGATGTTATGGTTTATTTCATAAGGCGTGTGATAAATGAGTCACATTAACCCTTTTAACTTCCCTTCACAGCATTTTGTGCGCTGGATGCACGGCACCTGTATCGAGTGTCCGCCTCAGCGCCTGGACGGTGAAGACGAACCATTTGTCTTCAGCTTCTACAGCGAGGTGTGCCAGTCACCGCAGGTAAACGAGTGCGCCATGGCAATATCCCAGAGTACCCAGCGCCTCCTCGGCACGGTGACCCGCTACCTGAACAAATGGAAACACTACTGGCCCCTGTGGAAGCTTGACAAAGCCATCGTGATGGAGAAGTTTGCAGCCAAGAAGCCCTCGTGTGTGATGTACGACGAGAAGCTGCAGTTGTATTCACGCATCAGTCAGGAGGTGGCGCAGCAGCCGCTGGTGAAGGATGAACACATGATCAGGCTAAACTTGGAGCCGCTGGCTCGTAGCGTCCGGGAGAACGCTCAGGCCTGGGTTGCTTCACTGGGCAGGCTGCTTAATGACTCCGCCCGTGAGGACCTATCTGCCCTTTGCAGTGAGTTTCAGGTACGTTAAACCTGATACTACACTTTATATTGAAATATTTTATTATATTGTGTTGATAATAATGTTGATCAGCGGGAGGATTGATACACTATATGGCCAAAAGTATTTGGACACCTGACCATGAGCTTGTTGGATAGAAAAACTAAATAGACTGGCCTCTATGTGTATCTATAACAACAGCCGCTCTTCTGAGAAGGCTTCTCACAGGACTTTAAAGTATTTATGTTGGGTTTATGCACTCTTAGTTGATAGAGCATTTGTTGGTTAATCAATGTTCCAGTTTATTTCGAACCCTGGATCCCAGCGGTTATGGGCTAGCATAATTTACTGCTGCTTCACCAGAATGCCTGTGTCTGGGTGCTTGAATGGTGCTATCCAACCATTGCTTAGACCCGGGTTCTACCTAGGTTAAGCAGTGCCACCGGCCTGGTCGGGCACTCTACAGACAGTTGGTCCTGTCTGAGGTAGAAAAGGCTGTTAGCAGTATTGCCTTATTGTCACTGCCACCACAAAACCCTCACTCTGGCCAAGACGACTGCATGAGAAGTGAAAGAATCCTGAAGTCTTCGTGCCTGTAGGACCACTGGGTGGCTTCACAGATTTTTGAGGTGGTAATCAGGGAGTCACAAAGGCCTTAACATCACCAAAAACCAAATAACAGAATAAAGCAGATACACAATTAAATGCAAAGTAAATACACATGAAATAGACAGCTGTCAGAATCATATCGGCATATTTTGGCATTTCATGCATACTTAGTAGTGACTAGTGAAAGGACTATTAAGTGCAGTTTTACTGTTTTTCATTCATATGCATGTATTCGGTATATATTTCAATACAATTAAATTGATAAGACACTTTCTGTTATTGTAAACAGCAACTATCAGACAATCTGAAGAGGCCACCCAACACTCTGGAAGACCTGAAGTTTGTCCTCGGGACAATCTCCAGCATCAGAGACATGTCGCTGTCCGTAGAGATGAGATTCAGAGACATTCAGGAGAGATACAGGACCATGGCCACGTACAGCATCCAGGTGAGCACACTCGTACTCGGTCTGGAATTGAGTGCATGTTAAAAGTACATGTATACAAGCACATGGAGAATCAGTAGGTGTGTTCATGTGCTGTACAGGCGCCAGAGCGGGAGCTGGAGCAGGTCGCCTGCATTGAAAACATGTGGAGTCTTTTGTTTGAGGAGGCCAGGCAGGTGGACCGAAGCTTGGGCAAAGTCAAGAAGACCTTTACGGAGGTGAGAGCTTAATGAAAGCATGGATACTGACCATACATGTGAACACCACCGCTGAGAAACAGCCTAGCTATTGCACTTGTTAGTGCGCTCTCAGTGCCGGTCCCAAGCCCGGATGAAATAAGGATGGTTGGTATGCAGACCGGATCCTCTGTGGTCACCCCTAAATATGGGAGCAGTGCTGTATTACTAGACTGACTGAGTATTCCTTACCGATCAATTTATTAAGTTTACCTATTTTGTATGGGCATTTATTAGCCATTTTATGAGCTACACCTACCATATAGATTTGCAGGTATGCTTTAAAGGTATTCAATTACTCACTGTACAATTTGCCATCGTCACAAACCCATACGTGAACGTAGGAGTACAGTTAAAGACACCCCAAAGACATAGCCACTTATCGGCCAATAGCACGGCTGAGATTGGAACCCAATTTTTATCTGAAATGTGTAATGAGACTCCTGTAACAAAGAAAAAAACATTACCCCCCCCCCCCCCCTCCACTCGTCATGATATACACAGATCAGCCATAACATTAAAACCACCTCCTTGTTTCCACACTCACTGTCCATTTTATCAGCTCCACTTACCATATAGAAGCACTTTGTAGTTCTACAATTACTGACTGTAGTCCATCTGTTTCTCTGCATGCTTTGTTAGCCCCCTTTCATGCTGTTCTTCAATGGTCAGGACCCCCACAGGACCCCCACAGAGCAGGTATTATTTAGGTGGTGGATGATTCTCAGCACTGCAGTGACACTGACATGGTGGTGGTGTGTTAGTGTGTGTTGTGCTGGTATGAGTGGATCAGACACAGCAGCGCTGCTGGAGTTTTTAAATACCGTGTCCACTCTATTAGACACTCCTACCTAGTCGGTCCACCTTGTAGATGTAAAGTCAGAGACGATCGCTCATCTATTGCTGCTGTTTGAGTCGGTCATCTTCTAGACCTTCATCAGTGGGCACAGGACGCTGCCCACGGGGCACTTTTGGCTGGATATTTTTGGTTGGTGGACTATTCTCAGTCCAGCAGTGACAGTGAGGTGTTTAAAAACTCCGATCCACTCATGCCAGCACAACACACACTAACACACTACCACCATGTCAGTGTCACTGCAGTGCTGAGAATGATCCACCACCTAAATAATACCTGCTCTGTGGGGGTCCTGTGGGGGTCCTGACCATTAAAGAACAGCATGAAGGGGGGCTAACAAAGCATGCAGAGAAACAGATGGACTACAGTCAGTAATTGTAGAACTACAATGTGCTTCTATATGGTAAGTGGAGCTGATAAAATGGACAGTGAGTGTAGAAACAAGGAGGTGGTTTTAATGTTATGGCTGATTGGTGTATTTTGTAATTTGGTTCTATTTATGTGCTCTGACAGATTACTAAGGAGCAGATAGAACAGTATAAGCAGGAGCTGAGCATTTTCGCTGAGAGCTTCAGCATGCATGGCCCAGGAGCAGTGGGAGAGGACCTAGAGAAAGGTATGCACTGGATCAGCAGTGATGCCATACACCTGTTTCACTCATCACACATCTCTGACCTAAACAACACCTCGTCCTATGTTAACACTCCATGACACACTGAGTGTGTTATGTATTGCTTTGAATGAAAAAGATTACTAGTAAGCTGATTACTTTTGTGATTACTTGGGTTCTTTGTCTAATATTAAAAGTAGTTGAATTATCTGACACATAGGTGTGTGACAAATGTACCAAAATAGAAGAAATTAGGCGGAGGCCTGAGCTCTTTAAATCTCGTTATTTCTAATACCCATGATTCCATACCTCCAGGCCTGACGCTCATGGGTACCTATGAGGCAGAACTGGCTACGATGGAGGCAAGCCGACAGGAGCTGGCCAACGCTGAGAAGCTGTTCGATTTGTCGATCACGATGTACCAGGAACTGCTGAATGTGCAGCGGGACATGAGCGGTCTGAAGCAGATCTACGAAGTCTACAATGCACAGCAGGTCTGATTCTTAATGGATTATTAATGTTAAGTGTCTGTCTGCTTGTGAATATCATATCTGTTGTGCTTATGTGTACATATTAGCCCAAAGTCCTGAAATTTTGAATGTTTTGTGGCCTCTGTGGCCAACTGCAGCATCAGGGGGCGGCTGATCACGAATGGCAGCACGCGATACTGCGTTATGAGACCCCTCCCCTAGTAGGTGAAAAGAAGCGATCTGCAGGCGCCCAGGTGGTGCAGTGGGATATTCCGCTAGCACACCAGCGTCGAGATTCTGAACTTCTCGGTTTGAAACTTTAGCGACTGGGCGCCATCTAGCGGGCATAATTGGCAGTGCCTGCAGCAGACACTAATTGGCCACTGTGTCTGCTAAGGCGGGATGACCAGACTATGTGGGTGGGGTCTTTAAACGCTGTGCGAGAACTCTGATTAGCAGATAGAGCGTCTGTGCAGAATGCATGGGCCAAAAGAAGGGGTCTGCTAGGGACTGCGCACAGGTCGGAGGAGGCAATCCCACCTCAAATGCAATCAGGGATCCCCCAGCAGCGGAAGACAGATTGACTATGCTAAAATCGGGAGAAAAATGGGAGAAAATGCATAAATAAATAAAAAAAAGAAGTGATCTGCACACATGTCTGAGGGGGCACATGACATCCTTAGCCTCCTCGGTTGGGGTGGGGGTAACAGCAGCGATGAGAGAGAGATAAACTCCAACCGGCCACAACTGAACTGGGTGAAAAAAAGGGGGAACGCTTATTATTAATAGTAATAATAATAATAATAAACGTTTGTCGTGGATGTGCAAATCAGTGCAATGGAAGAACTAGCAGAAATGGCTAAATCTCCTCCCAGCCATTAGCGATTTTAAACTGTAGTCAGCTTTCTGAGCATCTAAAATGTATTTTTGCTGATTAAAACTCTTATCTGTGGTGCATATGTGTGTACGAGTTTACCCGCCCTGCCGTTTGTCTTTCAGGCCGCTAAAACAGAGTGGGCTCAGACTCTGTGGGTGAACCTGAACATCCAGCTGCTGCAGGAGGGCATCGAGGGTTTCATCAAGAGCCTGAGGAAGCTCCCTAAGGACGTGAGAGCTCTTCCTGTGGCCTTTTTTCTCGAGGGACGCATGAGGGAGTTCAAGGAGTCTTTACCTCTACTGCTAGATCTGAAGAACGAGGCACTGAGAGACAGGTACTGATTATTTAGTAAAGCTTAGTACAGGGTTTTGTCCATAATACATCTTACTCTCTCTGTTTTGCTCTGTTCAATCTGGTCCCACTGTGGCTTACAAGATGTAACATAAAGCCTCCACAAGGGAGCGACCATGTGCTGGTTCATTTCGTGTTTCTGTGCTGTTAAAATGTGTTTATTTAATTATTATTATTTTTCTGCTCAGGGTTTGAAAAACCATGCCTTAGTATACAGTATCTAGTTTACCTAAGGACAAAAGTAAGTGGACAGCTGACCATTAGCTCATCGGACATCCTTTTTTAAAACCATGGGCATCACTCTCTGTCTGTCATTTGCTGCCTTCACTTTTTTGTTAAGCAAAAGTCTGTGGGAATTTATGCCCATCCAGGTAAACAAGTCTTTGCGAGGTCAGTGAATTGAGTGGAGTCTAGGTTGGACCTCTGGCAGCCCACTAGAGTTCCCTCAAACCAATTTTGTTAAGCCATGTCCTCCTAGAACCTGCTTGGTGCATGAGGGCACCGCCATACTGGACCAGGAAAGGTTCTTCATGAAACTGTTGCCACAAAATCCAACAATAGGTTGGCTGAAATGGCTAAACTCAATATTTACAGGGTGTCCACGTACTTTTGACCATATGCTGTATCTCTAATAAGGAGCTGTCATGATTTACAGTGCATTCTTAACTCTTTCTCAGGCACTGGAAGGAGCTGATGGAGCGGACGGGCACCAGCTTCGATATGAAACCGGACACCTTCACACTGGAGAACATGTTCGCCATGGAGTTACACAAGCACGGCACCGTCATCGGGGACATCGTCACCTCAGCTGTCAAAGAACTCAGTATAGAGAAGGTCTAAAATACATGAAATTACTCTTTGTTAGCTGCCTATGCACAAAATATGGCCAAGATTATATGGACACTCCAGCTATTGATTGAGTTTAGATGTTTCAGAACCACCTATTGCTAACTAGTGTAAGAAATCAGTTATGTAACTAGATTATATGCTTCAATAGAATTCTGTCGCAACAGTTTAAATAGCGTTTCTCCTGTTCCATGATGACCGTGCCCTCGTTCTCAAAGCAAGGTCCATACGGAGGGGTTTGACGAGTTCGATTTGGAGGAACTCCAACTTGAGATGTCTGTATAGAGCTCTAACCTCAACCCAGTTAAACACCTTTGGGATGAATTGGAATGTTAATGTTAATTGCAATCAATCAATTCTTATGAAACGTCAGCGCCTGACCTCACATATGGACTTTTAACTGAAAGGGCACAAATTCTCACAGACACCTTTCAAAATCGTGTGGAAAGCTTTCCGAGAAGTGTAGTGGAGGTTGTTTTGGCGTCCCTGATAATGTCCATGGTTTTGGAATAGAATGTGTAGTAAGCTTATGATCAGGTGTCCAATATTTGCAATATTTGATCTCTGGTGTCTGTGGTTTTATGTTACCTTGCTAGTTCTGTGTTCTCCAAGCAGATTATACTGTACATCGATGCATGATGATCCATCTTTATTTTTCGACAGGGCGTGAAGGAGGTTGTGGAGACCTGGGAGAATATGAAGCTCAGTGTGCAGCGCTACTTCAAGGGCACACAGGAACGTGGCTACATCCTGGGCTCTGTAGACGAGATCCTTCAGAACCTGGATGATAACGCCATGAACCTACAGAGTATGGCGGGGAGCCGCTTTGTGGGACCTTTTCTGTCCATCATCCAGCAGTGGGAGAAGAGCCTGTCACTCATCAGCGAGGTCATAGAGGTTAGTAGTCATACCTGCCCTTCCTGACACAACCAAAGGCCTGGGACTAACACCGAGAGCGCTCTGACAAGTGCATCCTCCAAGGGTTCGTGTTCATGTCCGTGTAGACGCCAGACAGGCTAATAATAGCTGTCTGCTGCAGAGATTTGAATCCCAGATCTCAGTGGTAGTTGGCTAGTGTGATTTGCCACCCAAGCACCAATGCAGTAGTTACATGTAAGCAAAGCTTTTTTCAGGTCACATAAACATAAAATATTGAAATAAATCGTGTGTCACTGTCCAGGTTTGGATGTTAGTGCAGAGGAAGTGGATGTACCTGGAAAGCATCTTCATTGGAGGTGATATCCGCTCCCAACTGCCCGAAGAAGCCAAGAAGTTTGACGGCATTGACAAAACGTTTAAAAAGGTAAGAAACTACAGTATGTTCGAATGTCATTTTCTCTAATACAATGAGTTCAGATGAATTGAAAAATGTCGAAACTCCCTCTCTCTCCTCAGATAATGTCTGACACAATGAGGGACCCAGGAATTAAAAAGTGCTGCCTGGTCCCGAACCGTCTAGCGGACCTGCAGAACCTGAGCGATGGTTTGGAGCGCTGTCAGAAGAGTCTGAACGATTACCTAGACTCTAAACGCAACGCCTTCCCTCGATTCTTCTTCATCTCGGACGATGAGCTGCTCAGCATTCTCGGGAGCAGCGAGCCGTCCTGCGTACAGGAACACATGATCAAGGTAATAAGTGCGCTACGATGGTTTGGGAAATGTAGGCTCGGACCTCCAGTGGTCGCCTACATACTGTGTGTATTCTGTATGTATTACTAAACAGTAATATATAATAATAATATGTAATAAATATGTCGCTTGGATGGAAGAGGAGTAAATTACGCTACCCCAATACCGCTGGAATTCAGGGTTTGAATTCATCCCCATCCATAGCCACTCATGTCTGTGTAGATGGCTGGCTGACTGATAGCACCTCTAAGATCCTGGTTTAAATCTTAATAGACCAAAGCGCCACCCGAGCGACCTAATTTGGTAATATAATTCGTTTTTCTGGACTATAAGTGGGTGGTGTAAGGACCCTGGTTAACAGATAAGAGTCCGCTAAGGACTGCGCATGAGTCGGAGGAGGCGTGAGCAGAAAATATACCCTCCTCGAGCGCAATCAGGGATCCCCAGGAGTGGAAGACAGATTGACTATGCTAAAATCGAAAGAAAATGCATAAATTAATAGAAAAAAAGAGAAACTCTTTGGAATGTTTCTCCCTTGACAGTCTACACACATTCTATTCGTCCACAGATGTACGACAACATCGCATCTCTGCGCTTTGACACCGGGACAAACGGAGAGACGGTGGCAGGGGCCCTGGTATCAGCAGAGGGGGAGGTGATGGAGCTCAGGCAGCCCATCCCAGCAGAAGGACGAGTCGAGGACTGGATGACGGCGGTCCTCTTAGAGATGAGAAGAACCAACAGGCTCATCACCAAGGAGGCCATCTTCTACTACCAGCACTGCAAGACCAGGTGCAGACCGGCATTCCGAATATTGGGGTTCCTCCTACATGCGACCTCTGCTGTGTGGTTGAGGTGTTAAGGTAGCTTCACGAGTACTAAAGGAAGTCGCCAACCTTACACGTGTTGGAGTGGTGCTAGTCTGTGGCTCTCCTCAGCCAGTGTGGGGGTGTATCGGTGGATTTAAAATAAATAGATTATTTTTATTTTTTTAACCGCTGTATCTTGGTCAGGGTTGCAGTGGAGCAGTTCCACCAGGGAGTACGGAGCAGAGCACAGGGCAATCCATCTCAAGGCTTTGACTACTTTCCCCAGACATAGCCAGCTGGCCAATAGCCAAATGTGGTGAGCTTGGATAACAGACCACCGTAATACACGGGGACCCGACGTGAAAAGTGCAAAAAGAAAGAAAGGAAAAAGGATTTTAACCTTCCAGCTGCACTTATTTACCCTTAATAACGTTTCTTAAACTAATCACCATCTTACCCACCTTTTTTCGGTTCAGGGTGGACTGGATGCTGGACTACCAAGGAATGGTCGTGCTGGCCTCGAACCAGGTGTGGTGGACGTGGGAGGTGGAGGACGTCTTCCGCAAGGTGAGCGCAGGAGACAAGCAGGCCCTCAAACTGTACGCCAAGAAAATGCACGGGCAGATCGACGACCTGGTCAGACGGATCACGCAGCCCTTGAAGAAGAACGACCGCCGCAAGCTCAACACCGTGCTCATCATCAACGTCCACGCCAGGGACATCGTGGACAGCTTCGTCAGAGACAGGTGAAAGAGGGTTACTCTGGACGATGATTAGCTCTTTAAAAAGGGTGTTTCAGATGTGTTTCTGTAATTAAGAACAACGTACGTCCTCAAATGCTTGTTGAATATGTATCAATTACCCTCTCGTGTCGTTCCCAGTATTACAGACGCTCGTGAGTTTGAGTGGGAGAGTCAGCTGCGCTTCTACTGGGATAAAGAACCGGACGACCTGTTTGTGCGACAGTGTTCAGCTCAGTTCTCCTACGGCTACGAGTACATGGGTCTGAACGGCCGACTGGTCATCACTCCTCTCACCGATCGCATTTACCTCACACTCACTCAGGTACACCTGCGCATTCATGTAGACCAGGGGTGTCCACACCTTTTGTGTTGGGGCCAGGGGTGTCCAAACTTTTCTTGTTGGCTCCAGGGGTGTCCAAAACTTTCTTGTTGGGGCCAGGGGTGTCCAAACTTTCCTTGTTGGGGGGTCAGGGGTGTCCAAATTTTCCTTGTTGGGGTCAGGGGTGTCCAAACCTTTCTTGTTTTTAACTCCATCTGATGCCACGAGTGTCCAAACCTTTCTTGTTGGGGTCAGGGGTGTCCAAACCTTTGGGTCCAGGGGTGTCCAAACATTTCTTGTTGGGGTCAGGGGTGTCCAAACCTTTGGGTCCAGGGGTGTCCAAACTTTTCTTGTTGGGGCCAGGGGTGTCCAAACTTTTCTTGTTGAGGCCAGGGGTGTCCAAACTTTTCTTGTTGAGGCCAGGGGTGTCCAAACTTTTCTTTTTGGGGCCGGGGATGTCCAAATTTTTCTTGTTGGGGCCAGGGGTGTCCAAACTTTTCTTGTTGAGGCCAGGGGTGTCCAAACTTTTCTTGTTGAGGCCAGGGGTGTCCAAACTTTTCTTGTTGAGGCCAGGGGTGTCCAAACTTTTCTTTTTGGGGCCGGGGATGTCCAAATTTTTCTTGTTGGGGCCAGGGGTGTCCAAACCTTTGGGTACAGGGGTGTCCAAACCTTTCTTGTTGGGGTCAGGGGTGTCCAAACTTTTCTTGTTGGGGTCAGGGGTGTCCAAACTTTTCTTGTTGGGGTCAGGGGTGTCCAAACTTTTCTTGTTGGGGTCAGGGGTGTCCAAACTTTTCTTGTTGGGGTCAGGGGTGTCCAAACTTTTCTTGTTGGGGCCAGGGGTGTCCAAACTTTTCTTGTTGAGGCCAGGGGTGTCCAAACTTTTCTTGTTGAGGCCAGGGGTGTCCAAACTTTTCTTTTTGGGGCCGGGGATGTCCAAATTTTTCTTGTTGGGGCCAGGGGTGTCCAAACTTTTCTTGTTGAGGCCAGGGGTGTCCAAACTTTTCTTGTTGAGGCCAGGGGTGTCCAAACTTTTCTTGTTGAGGCCAGGGGTGTCCAAACTTTTCTTTTTGGGGCCGGGGATGTCCAAATTTTTCTTGTTGGGGCCAGGGGTGTCCAAACCTTTGGGTACAGGGGTGTCCAAACCTTTCTTGTTGGGGTCAGGGGTGTCCAAACTTTTCTTGTTGGGGTCAGGGGTGTCCAAACTTTTCTTGTTGGGGTCAGGGGTGTCCAAACTTTTCTTGTTGGGGCCAGGGGTGTCCAATCTTTTCTTGTTGAGGCCAGGGGTGTCCAAACTTTTCTTGTTGAGGCCAGGGGTGTCCAAACTTTTCTTGTTGAGGCCAGGGGTGTCCAAACTTTTCTTTTTGGGGCCGGGGATGTCCAAATTTTTCTTGTTGGGGCCAGGGGTGTCCAAACCTTTGGGTACAGGGGTGTCCAAACCTTTCTTGTTGGGGTCAGGGGTGTCCAAACTTTTCTTGTTGGGGTCAGGGGTGTCCAAACTTTTCTTGTTGGGGTCAGGGGTGTCCAAACTTTTCTTGTTGGGGCCAGGGGTGTCCAAACTTTTCTTGTTGGGGCCAGGGGTGTCCAAACTTTTCTTGTTGGGGCCAGGGGTGTCCAAACTTTTCTTGTTGAGGCCAGGGGTGTCCAAACTTTTCTTTTTGGGGCCGGGGATGTCCAAATTTTTCTTGTTGGGGCCAGGGGTGTCCAAACCTTTGGGTACAGGGGTGTCCAAACCTTTCTTGTTGGGGTCAGGGGTGTCCAAACTTTTCTTGTTGGGGTCAGGGGTGTCCAAACTTTTCTTGTTGGGGTCAGGGGTGTCCAAACTTTTCTTGTTGGGGCCAGGGGTGTCCAAACTTTTCTTGTTGGGGTCAGGGGTGTCCAAACTTTTCTTGTTGGGGCCAGGGGTGTCCAAACTTTTCTTGTTGGGGCCAGGGGTGTCCAAACCTTTCTGGTTGGGGTCAGGGGTGTCCAAACTTTTCTTGTTGGGGTCAGGGGTGTCCAAACTTTTCTGGTTGGGGCCAGGGGTGTCCAAACTTTTCTTGTTGGGGTCAGGGGTGTCCAAACTTTTCTTGTTGGGGCCAGGGGTGTCCAAACTTTTCTGGTTGGGGCCAGGGGTGTCCAAACTTTTCTTGTTGGGGCCAGGGGTGTCCAAACTTTTCTTGTTGGGGCCAGGGGTGTCCAAACATTTCTGGTTGGGGCCAGGGGTGTCCAAACTTTTCTTGTTGGGTCCAGGGGTGTCCAAACTTTTCTTGTTGGGGCCAGGGGTGTCCAAACCTTTCTGGTTGGGGCCAGGGGTGTCCAAACTTTTCTGGTTGGGGCCAGGGGTGTCCAAACATTTCTGGTTGGGGCCAGGGGTGTCCAAACTTTTCTTGTTGGGTCCAGGGGTGTCCAAACTTTTCTTGTTGGGGCCAGGGGTGTCCAAACATTTCTGGTTGGGGCCAGGGGTGTCCAAACTTTTCTGGTTGGGGCCAGGGGTGTCCAAACATTTCTGGTTGGGGCCAGGGGTGTCCAAACTTTTCTTATTGGGTCCAGGGGTGTCCAAACTTTTCTTGTTGGGGCCAGGGGTGTCCAAACATTTCTGGTTGGGGCCAGGGGTGTCCAAACTTTTCTTGTTGGGGCCAGGGGTGTCCAAACTTTTCTTGTTGGGGCCAGGGGTGTCCAAACTTTTCTGGTTGGGGCCAGGGGTGTCCAAACCTTTCTTGTTGGTTCCAGGGGTGTCCAAACATTTCTTGTTGGTTCCAGGGGTGTCCAAACCTTTCTTGTTAGGGCCAGGGGTGTCCAAACCTTTCTTCTTGGGGTCAGGGGTGTCCAAACTTTTCTTGTTGTGGCCAGGGGTGTCCAAACCTTTCTTGTTGGGGCCAGGGGTGTCCAAACCTTTCTTGTTGGGGCCAGGGGTGTCCAAACCTTTCTTCTTGGGGTCAGGGGTGTCCAAACTTTTCTTGTTGGGGCCAGGGGTGTCCAAACCTTTCTGGTTGGGGCCAGGAGTGTCCAAACTTTTCTTGTTAGGGCCAGGGGTGTCCAAACCTTTCTTGTTGGTTCCAGGGGTGTCCAAACCTTTCTGGTTGGGGCCAGGAGTGTCCAAACTTTTCTTGTTAGGGCCAGGGGTGTCCAAACCTTTCTTGTTGGTTCCAGGGGTGTCCAAACCTTTCTTGTTGGTTCCAGGGGTGTCCAAACCTTTCTTGTTGGTTCCAGGGGTGTCCAAACCTTTCTTGTTGGGGCCAGGAGTGTCCAAACTTTTCTTGTTAGGGCCAGGGGTGTTCAAACCTTTCTTGTTGGTTCCAGGGGTGTCCAAACTTTTCTTGTTGGGTCCAGGGGTGTCCAAACTTTTCTTGTTGGGTCCAGGGGTGTCCAAACTTTTCTTGTTGGGGGTCAGATGGAGTAAAAAACATGCAAACATGGGGCCAGAGACTGTTTTGTAAATAAATAAATATAAATAACAGAGCTACCTGATCACCAACAATTCCATTCCATTGCCAGTTTCACTCACCAGTTTATAATCTTTATGGGAAGATTATTATACTCCTTTAAAATAAACATACCCACTTCCCTTTAAACTATTATTTTTCCCAGCATGCCTGAAACCTTCTTGCTACATCTGTATTTAAATGAACACTGAATGTGATGTAATGTGGTGTCATGTCATTTCCAGGCTCTGTCTATGTACCTGGGGGGAGCACCCGCTGGGCCTGCTGGTACAGGAAAAACTGAGTCCACTAAAGACCTGGCCAAGGCTTTGGGTCTGCTCTGTGTGGTCACCAACTGTGGTGAGGGAATGGACTACATGGTAAGAGTCGAAGATATAATCCAAGACACTAAACAAAGAACTATTTATTGTTATTGTTTGTTGCGACTCGGTTCTTGCATGATCGTGTAATATGATAATAGGTTAGATCAGTAGTTTTGTACAAGGTTGAAAAAGGGGCTGAGGTGCTGCCAGTGTGGCTTGATTTTTTATGACCCACATCCTTTAGGGTCCAGTGGTATGCTTCTAATATCTTCACCCTGTTTTGCACAATCCTCTCTTATTTGCATATGCATGAAAAAGAGAACTGTGTCTGAAAACGGCTGTACATTGAGAGTTCCAGAGCTTAGGAGCACTGAAAGATCTGCCACTGATTGAGGACAGTTTAATCAGAGGCGTAGAGAGAAACCTACCACTGGAGGACCTTAAGGAGCAAAAGGGAATGTAAGGGTGTAAGAGCTCTCGAAGATAAGCTGGGGCCAGACCATGGAGAGCTTTAAAAGTAATAAAGCAGAATTTTGAATATAATGCGTGATGTGATTGGATGCCAGTGCAGTTTATTTAGAATGGGGTGATGTAGTTTTTTGGATTGAATGGGGTGATGTAGTAGATTTTTTGTTCTGGGTGAGGAAGACTTTGTAACGCTATATGGGCTATGACAAGACAAGAGGAGGCGGACACACACGCAGAGACGTCTTAACTAAAGTTTATTAATAACAAGACACAACAAGGTTACACAAGACAGGTATAAACAAGACAAGACACCAACACACAACCTATGCTACATGCTAAGATTACAAGCCTAAGCTAAACACAAATAAACTAAGCTAAATGCTAATCTAAACGCTAATCCTAAACATACAAGAACCCTGACTAAACTATACTGACCCCTAAGCTAAGGCTAACAATACTAAAGCTAAACATGAACAAGACAAATACAAGACTTAAAAACCTGGACAAAAGCATGGGCAGGGGCATGGACAAGGTCATGGACAATAACTAGGGACAAACCTGACAAACAGAAGCAAACAGGAGCAAAACAGGGCAAACAAATTTAACAAACAAATCAAAACAAGGCAAACAGACAGAGTCAGAGTCAAAATCCAAATCAAAATAGTCTCCACCGAGTCCTGCCAGCTGCCTCCTTATATCATATCCCTGAGGATAATTAGCAAGGGACCAATCCAAAAATGGGTGGTGTTGACTGGAGACAGAGTGCTCCTGGAGAGAGGGGCGTGGCACATAGGCACTTTCCAGGAACACAGAGGAGCTGAATCCGTGACAGACTTATGTATATAACGAAAGGGATGAAAATTTGCCATGATTCATTAAGTTTAGCAGAACCCTTAGAGATACACGTGCAGGGTCTCACAGCCTTTCTCTTTCTTTTCCTGTCACCGTGTCAGGCGGTTGGGAAGATCTTCTCTGGCCTGGCTCAGTGCGGAGCCTGGGGCTGCTTTGATGAGTTCAACCGCATCGATGCCTCGGTGCTGTCGGTCATTTCCTCCCAGATTCAGACCATCCGCAACGCTCTCATTCTGCATCTCAAGAGGTTTCACGTGAGTTCAGAGCGTCTGGATGTTCTTAAGTCTTCTGTATCCCTCTCATTTTTTCCTTTTGAGGGAATCATGCTTCTGTTAAAGTAATGTAATATTAGACTATATGGTCGAAAGTATTTGGACACCTGAGCATGAGATTGTTGGACGTTCCATTTCAAAAACAACTAATATTAAAATAGAATGACCTGAATGTGATTTTTTCAGCTATAACAACAGTCACTCTTTTGAGAAGGCATCTCGCTAGAATTTGTGGCCCACTCAGTCAAAAGAGCATTTTGTATGGCTGGGCAGTAATGTTGGTTAATGTTCAGGTTCATCCCAGAGCTGTTCAGTGGTCAGGGCTCTGTGAGCTTTTCCTCATGTCTTCATGGAGCTTGCTTTGTGCACAGTGGCACAGTCATACCGTAAACTTGCCTAAACTGTTGCTACAAAGTTGGAAGCATATAATTCCCTTTATATAATTGATTTATTACACCTGCATTCAGTAAATTCAGTAATTAAAAGTGGTGTCCCAATACTTTTGTCCGTATAATCTATTATCAAAGCACTACAGCATGTTATAATCGTAATCTTGCATCCTGTGTTTGACATGTTGATAGTTTGAGGGTCAGGAGATCAGCCTGGACTCTAGAATGGGGATCTTCATCACGATGAACCCCGGTTACGCTGGCCGCACTGAGCTCCCCGAGTCGGTCAAGGCATTGTTCAGGCCGGTGGTGGTTATCGTCCCTGACCTTCAGCAGATCTGCGAGATCATGCTGTTCTCCGAGGGCTTCCTCATGGCCAAGGTGACCAAGACATCCTCAAAGCAGATAATAAACCATAATCCTACACACGCTGAAGTTCTGCAAGGCACCAGCGTGTTTATATTCTGGTTTCTGTGCCGCAGGTGCTGGCAAAGAAGATGACGGTGTTGTATAAGCTGGCGCGTGAGCAGCTGTCCAAGCAGTCTCACTATGATTTCGGGCTGCGAGCTCTTAAGTCTGTCTTGGTGATGGCGGGAGAGCTGAAGAGAGGCTCACCTGATCTCAGTGAGGTGATGAGAACCATGATGTGTTTCATTTTGAATCCCTGTGTGCATATTAATTACCCAAGTTAATTACTGTCTTACTTCTTCTCCTCTTCTTCTCTTCAGGATGTGGTGCTGATGCGTGCTCTGAGGGACATGAACCTGCCTAAGTTTGTGTTCGAGGATGTTCCTCTGTTCCTGGGACTGATCTCAGACCTGTTTCCGGGGCTGGACTGCCCACGTGTGCGCTACCCCAGCTTTAACGATGCTGTGGAAACCATCTTGGAGGAGAATAAGTACATCCTGCTGCCCAATCAGGTGCCTCCGTATACACCATTAAGCCTGGTCACAAGCTCTGCCTCATCTTACAACAACAGTTCATGGCAATTCGAAGCTATTATTAATGAACTGTTATTGTATATGTATAAACGTACATGTATAAATAAATTAGATTCATATTAACTGTCTTCCTGACACTGTGACCGGCCTCAGGTTGATAAAGTGGTACAGATGTACGAAACCATGATGACCAGACACACCACCATGGTCGTGGGACCAACAGGAGGAGGCAAATCTGTGGTTATAAACACCCTGTGTCAAGCACAGACCAGGTCTCGGCTTATAATTCACAATTTCCATGTCATGCTCTCTTTTTATTTGATACTTGACCTAGTCTCAGACCTCTAACCTGACCTCTGACTCTGATCCGTCTTGCTGTAGACTTGGGCTGTTGACCAAACTGTACACGCTGAACCCCAAAGCTATGAGTGTGATCGAGCTCTACGGCATCCTGGACCCGGTCACTAGAGACTGGACCGATGGGATCCTGTCCAACATCTTCCGAGATATCAACAGGCCTACAGACAAGAAGGAGAGAAGGTAGGAATGGGGGTCGTAGGGGTCGCCACAGTGGATCAGTTTGATCTGAATACCAGATTTGCCCGTCCTGATGCAACTCTCATTATTATTCAGGCTTGGGACCTGCACTGAGAGCGAGGGGGCATTATGAATGTTAAAAATCAAAAAGATTTGCCCAGATATTCCGCTAACACACCAGTGCTGAGATTCTGAACACCCCGGGTTTGAATCTCAGCTCTGCTACCAGTCGGCTGGGTGCCATCTAGCGGGCACAATTGGCTAAGTGGCTGGGGTCTTCAAACGATGTGCAAGGACCCTGATTAGCAGCCCAAAGCACCTGTGCAGAAGTAGATGAGCCTCATGTGCGAATCCACCAAAGCACGGGCGCAAAGAAGGGTTCGAGGGACTGCGCACGCGTCGGAAGGGGCATGGAGCGGGCAAATATACCCTCCTCAAACGCAATCGGTATCCCCAGCCGCGGAAGATTCACTGACAGCTAAATCGGGAGAAAAAGAGAAAAAAATTTATAAATAAATGCTGCTTAACCCTTCAGGTACATCCTGTTTGACGGCGATGTGGACGCTCTGTGGGTGGAGAACATGAATTCAGTGATGGACGACAACAAGCTGCTGACGCTTGCTAACGGAGAGAGAATCCGCCTCCAGGGTCACTGCGCTCTTCTGTTTGAGGTAAGTGCAGTTGTGACGGGTATAATCGGGCAGGGTGGAGAGTACATTACTTATCAATGCTTGATTTTAGGTCGGAGATCTGCAGTACGCATCGCCTGCCACTGTGTCCCGTTGTGGAATGGTATTTGTGGACCCTAAAAATCTCCGCTACGCCCCCTACTGGCAAAAATGGGTCAGCGACAGGCCTGAGAGTGTAAGTTAAAGTTACAGTGCAGTTTGTTCTTTTAAATAAAAATACAAGTCCAAAAATATAGTTTTAATGCATATCATGTTGTTCAGGAGCGGGCAGACCTGAACCTTCTGTTTGAGAAGTACGTTCCCAGCGCCATCGACATGATAGTGGAGGGAATAGTTGATGGCAGACAAGGAGAGAAACTAAAGACGATCGTCCCTCAGACTGATCTGAACATGGTGAGCTGATCAGGAGCACAAACGATTGTATTTAATAATAAATCTTTATATCTCTATATTTACTCAAGGGTGTATTTGAGTGTTGGGTGGGTAGCACTGTCGCCTCACAGCAATAAAGTCCTTTCTATGTGGAGTTTGCATGTTCTCCCAGTGTCTGTGTGGGCTTCCTCTGGGAACTCCCACAGTCCAAACATGCAGCCAGGTTAACTGGAGATACGAAATTGTCCATGACTGTGTTTGACCTTAAAGTGTGTAAAACATGACGTTAAAATCCTAATAAATTAAATAAATAAAATATTTAAGTGTCACGTAGATGACCAGGTGAGCTCGTAGATGATTGGCTTATAAATGCTACCCAAGAATTGTACTAAATCGTGTCCTGATAAATTGCTGCATCATCCTATAACAGGCCCACCTGTCGAGGAGATGGGCAGCCAGCCGGGCTTGATTACAGAATCATGCCTTTCTGCCTTGCCATATTTGGGCTGCCTGGGCAGTTCAGACATCCCACTCTCAGACACAGCCCATCATGACTGTTCAGGTGCCAGACAGCTCCCTTTTAAGCATATTTTAATGCTTAAACTGTATGTTGTGTATGAGGAAATCATTACAGTACCACAAAATCATTCCCTGTTGTAGGTGGTGCAGTTATCCATGATGCTGGATGCCTTGCTGGAGCCCGGAGACTTCAGTCCTGAGGAGCTGGAGTGCTTCTTTCTAGAGGCTCTTTACTGCTCACTTGGAGCCGCACTCTTAGACAACGGCCGAAAGAAGTTTGATGACTTTATTAAGAAGCTTTCAGGTGTGACTGCTGTTCATGATGAGAAGATGCTGGCCGGTCCTGGAGAGATACCAGGTATGCTGAAAATTTATTTGTTTATTTATTCATTGTTTATCACTGCTTTGTTATGGTCTGGGTTTCAGTGTGTCTGGTGAAGGGCAGAAAGCACAATGGACAGGTCACCAGTCCATGCTCAATATTTCTTACATTTCTAATGTGAAGGACATATTTCTATCATTTTTATCTTCAGCTGTAAGTTGATACTGTGGGCAGCAGTATGGATCCTCTCTTTTGCATGTATAGCATCCTTGGCTCATTTGGAGAAAGCTTTTCTAAATGTCCTTGTTCTGAATGCTTTTCTAAATCTCATGTGAGTTTGGAGGGCTGGCTTGCGATTAAATTTCAAGTTTGGCACCCAGGTGCAGGGCATGATTGGCAGTGCTCGCAGCAGATACTAATTGGCTACCATGTCTGCTAGGGCGGGATGACCAGACTATGCGGGTGGGGTGTTCAAACGCTGTGCAAGGACCCGGATTGGCAGATAGAGGCGCCAGTGCAGAAGCACGGGTGAACAAGAAAGCGTCCGCTAAGGACGGGGGAGGCGTGAGCAGGAAATATACCCTCCTCGACTGCAGTCAGGGATTCCCAGCAGTGGATGGTGCAGCAGTCCAATACTCACATTTAAAGAACATCAGAAAATTTAAATATTCAGTGATTTCAGTCTGGAATAACTTGGTGCATGAAATACATTCATTCATCTTTACTATGTGTATAAAAATGCAGTAATTAACTAAAATTATTCAGTGTGAAAATATATGCAATAACAGAAGCAATTCAAATGGGGCAGTTACTTCTTTTCTCTCTCAAGAACAGGTTTAGCTTTTCCCTGTCTGCATCAGTCTGTGTTAAGATAACAGTACCAGCACATCTGCGTCTTTTTCCAGGTTACCTGCCGACTCTCTATGATTTCCATTTTGATCCGAGCACTAAGAAATGGATCCCCTGGAGCTCGCTGGTTACCAAGTACATTCACAACCCTGATATGAAGTTCATGGATATTCTTGGTAAATATTTCAAATGGTGTTATTACAGCTGACATGAATTAGCTATGACTCCTGTACTGCTCTGATATAAAGGTTTTTATTAAATTATTTGTCATGTACATTTAATTCTCTGTGATAGTATGTTATTTACTGATGTATTCTGGTTATTTCTATAAGAATTTAATGGTTCTGCACAGTAACAGAGGCATTTAATAGAATTCCTGTAACAGGGCGGGTCGTGCCTCACCACTGAGGCGTCAGGTTTAGCCTCACACTTGCAAGAATGCAAAATGAACCCAATTTGCGGGATGCAATTAAAAAATAAAAAACACTCAAATAAAAAACAGTAACAGAAAAAAAGCAGCAAAAAACATTTGCAGTCGCAACGTAGAAAGTGGTTAGAAAAGGGATCACACAAAGATGCAAACTGGTTGTCACAATATGGCAAGCTGCTCAGAGCGCCTGCGACAGCTAAGGAACAAAAGGAAACCAAGAACAAGCCGGTGCGGCAACGAATGAACTTGGTGCTTGGCACAGAAACCAATCCCAGGCCCGAAAAAGTACCACAATGCAGGCTGGGTCCCCAGTAAAAGAAACAGAGTGCTGTCTGGCATTATTTTTTCAAGAGGCAGCAGATTGCCAGCATGTGAGCTGGCAAGTCTGTAAGGAAGAAACTGTAATAAATAGAAACACTTCCACCTGGAGTGAATTAACACGCAACACAGTTTTTTCAATGCTTTCATATACAGACTGTTTGTTTCTGTTTCTCTTTCAGTTCCCACCGTTGAAACCACTCGTACGAACTGGCTCTTAGAGCAGATGGTGAAGGTCAAGAGGCCGGTGGTTCTGGTTGGAGAGTCTGGAACCTCGAAGACAGCCACCACGCAAAACTTTCTCAACAGTTTGAACCAAGATACCACGGTGAGTCCCACTACGGGACTTCTAATTGAGACTCAAGCTTTCCAGTGACGTCACTGTACTCGGTTTCTGAACAGACTTTTAATAATTGGCCATTATATATGTTGATGTACTGTTTTATAGATGGTTCTGACTATCAACTTCTCATCGAGGACCACATCCATGGACCTGCAGAGGAACCTGGAGGCCAGCGTTGAGAAGCGGACCAAGGAAACCTATGGCCCACCCATGGGCAAGAGACTGCTCGTTTTTATGGACGACCTCAACATGCCACGAGTACGTATTTGGGCGTAACGCACCTGATGGGGCTGATTTTCTTTTTTGTCCTGCTTGTCTAGAAAATTATAAAGTAGATTCACTATGTTCTTTATTTATTATGTCCGGGCTTGTTTCCTCTTTCAGGTGGATGACTACGGTACCCAGCAGCCCATAGCTCTGCTCAAGCTGCTCTTAGACAGGGGCGGAATGTACGACAGGGGCAAGGAGCTCAACTGCAAGATGCTGAAGGACCTGGGCTTCATCGCAGCCATGGGTAAAGCGGGGGGAGGCCGAAACGAGGTGGATCCCCGCTTCATCTCCCTCTTTAGTGTGTTCAACATCCCGTTTCCGGACGAAGAGTCTCTACGTCTGATCTACTCCTCCATCCTGAGGGGACACACCAGGGTGAGACGCACTCTGTTTAAACCCTGTCGAATCTTTACTGATTGGTACTCTGGGTTTCTGACACCAGGGTTCAATCTCGGCAGTGCTATTGGCCGGTCGGGCATCTAAACAGACATGATTGGCTGTGTCTGGGGGAGGAGATGGCTGACCAAGTTCACATGGCTTTTACATTATACACATCATTCTTTTCACCTGCTAGAGGCTCCGCTTGAAGGGAATCACTGCCATCCGTGATCACCTACGCCGCCGGTGCAGGTGTGTCAATGCCTGGCTGGTCGATAGCACAGATGAGACTTGAACTCAGAATCTAGTGATGGGTGGCTAGATTGCTGAGCCACTCGAGTTCCCTGTTTTAATAACTGTTGTAACCCTTGGAAAATAGTGTGCTAACTTACAGTGACTTCAAGTCACTACATTATCATATCTTTGTGATGGTTGGCTGTACAGATTGGTCAGCTTTTCCCAGATCTACGTTGTCATCTTGTCTATCCAGCTTCCTTTCTCAAATCCTTAAGTGTTGTCATGTGGGTGCCTCATCATATGCCCAAAGTAACCCCACTTGCAGGATTTAGTGTGGTTCAGTAGCTACTTTTCTGTTCTGGCCATCTGATAAACTTGCTCAGTGGTCGTCATCTTCCTCCATGAGATTATCTAGCTAATATTTTACAACTGGCTTGAAGATTTTAGCTCAATTTTTTTTATTCATTTTCTCCCCATTTTTTGTGCGTCCAATTTTTACCCAATTGCATTATGCTTCCTCTCTACTGGAGCTGACCCCCGCCCCTGATTGAGGAGAGCGAACTAACACACGCCCCCTCCGACACGTTAGCAGTAGCCGACTGCATCTTTTCATCTGCGTGAGGCGAGTTCATATGCAGATCAGCCTTGTGCACGTAGAGCATCAATCAGCCAGCAGAGGTCGTAATTGCATCAGTTATGAGGTCCCTATCCGGCTCCCTACCTGGCTGAACAGCAGCCAAGCGTTGTTCATGTAGCCGCCCAGCCCAGCCGGATGGCAGCGCTGAGATCCGATACGATGTATTCGAAATCCCAGCTCTAGTGTGCTAGTGTGTTTTACCGCTGCACCACCTGAGCTTCCCAGATTTGAGCTAAATTGACATCATGCTGTGATGAAACTTTTTATTAACAGGTTAACTTGTTCCATCTTTATCGATATTACTTTCCTAGCCGTTCGAGGAATGTATTCAGAATATCTGTGACAAGCTGACCGTCTGCACTCTGGAGCTGTACAAATCCATCATCAAGGACCTGCCGCCAACCCCCTCCAAGTTCCATTACATCTTCAACCTGAGAGATCTCTCCAGGGTCTATAACGGCCTGACGCTCACCAACGCGGAGAGGTATTAAATTATAGGTTCTTCCCAAAACATACACTGCCTTTGGCTCTTCATCATTTCAGTTATCTGCTGCTAGAGATTGGAATACACTCCAGAAAACTTTAAAACTACAGGTTTTTATTCCGATCTCAAAATTTAAGAACAGCATTAGGAATATTTTTACTAATATATTTACTTGTTTTACTATGAATTGACTGTTTTACTATTATGATTATAATTTTCCCTTCTTTTCCCCCTGTTGATGATGTTGTATTCCCTCTTCCTCAAGTAGACTCTTCTACTTGCCAGGCTGTTATTGTATATTAAAAAGAACGTGTTCTTAATGACTTGCCTGGTTAAATTAAAGGTTAAATAAAAAAAAATTTAAAAATATATATAGTTACTGACCCTCTGAGAAGTTCAGTCACTTCATGTGTTCATGTGATTTGTGATCGTTTGCTGCAGATTCCTGACAGTGACGCAGTTCGTGCGGGTCTGGAGGAACGAGTGTCTGAGAGTCTTCCATGACAGACTCATCAATGAAACAGACAAAGCCCTGGTGTGTTGGCTCTATATTTTATAAATGTATTTGTTTTTACTTACTGCCTTATCCTGGTCAGGGCAGGGCAGCTGTAGCTAAGTGGTTAAGGTACTGGACTAGTAATCAGAAGGTTGCCGGTTCAAGGTTGTCACTGTTGGGCCCTTGACCCTTAACCCTCAATTGCTTAGATTGTATACTGTCACAGTACAGTAAGTCGCTTTGGATAAAATCATCTACTAAATGCTGCAAATGTATTGTAATGTAATGGTCAGGGTTGCAGTGGGTCTGGTGCCACTTGAAACTACCTTACATTTTAGACAAGGTGCTAAATCATGTCAAAGTGGTACACACTTAAGCATTCACTTGCTTACTAAATGGCATCTAGAGCAAACAATCACACTATATGGCCAAAGTAAGTGGACACCCCTCGGTTTGAGCTAATTGTCATAATCGACATCCAATAGGGGCACCGACAGGTGTCCTCAATCGCTTTATAAAGGTCTGGATTGTGTGCTGACTAGTTCTATTGGGAAACACTGGGCACAAGGCAGGGATAACCTGGAATGGGCACCAATCCATTGCACTGACATAGCCAATGCATGTCTTTATAGCCTTTTCAGGAGACCTGAATAGCTACAAAGGGATGGGGGTCCGGGGGAACTCAACATATATGCCCACGGTTTTGGAATGGTATTATCTGATTGGCACATTTTCTGTTGTCCAAATACTTTCAGCCATATAGGCCATATAGCATACATTTTGCATGTTTTGAGAGGTGGGACAAAAATGAATTATCCCAAGAAAACAAAACCTGTCCATACATGAGGCCCCGATTAAACCCAGGTCCCCAGGACTCATGCAACACCTACACTACTTGCTGCCTTATTATTTTGGGCAGCCTGGTAAATCTCAGTTGTTGCAACACAATGACCAGGCACACATCTGCCCAGCCATTATAGAACATTGAGTCTTAATATCTTAACCTCCGCTGTCTCCAGGTGCAGAGACACGTTAAGAACCTGATAGAGGAACACTTCAGGTCTGATCTGGACTCCGCCATGAGGGATCCCATCCTGTTTGGAGACTACAGAACAGCCCTGACCGAATCTGAACCAAGAGTCTACGAGGACATTCAGGACTATGATGCCTGCAAGGCCCTATTCCAGGTGCTTCCTTTGTCTAGTTCATCTCAACATACATCATCACAACATTACCCAGAACTCACAGTGGTGCTTTTCGTTTCCCACAGGAGATCCTGGAGGAGTACAGCGAAAACAAGACCAGGATGAATCTGGTTCTCTTCGACGATGCGCTCGAGCACCTGACCAGAATCCATCGTATCATCAGGATGGACCGTGGCCATGCCCTCTTGGTTGGGGTGGGGGGATCTGGAAAGCAGTCTTTGACCAAACTGGCTGCTTTTACTGCAGGCTGTGAGGTAGTAAACAGAGTATTTATTACAGATAACACAAATACCTGCTGGTGGAACCTGAAACTTATCAGTGTTCTGGCTTCTCTTTAATGGCCGCAGGTGTTTGAGATAGTGTTGAGTCGAGGCTACTCGGAGTCCAGTTTCCGTGATGATTTGAAGACGCTTTACTTGAAGCTGGGCATTGAGAATAAGAAAACAGTCTTCCTGTTTACCGATGGTCACGTGGCAGAGGAGGGCTTCCTGGAGCTGGTCAACAACATGCTGACCTCAGGTACTGCTACTAAAATCTGTCCTTCTTATTCGCTCTATTTACATTTACATTTTCGGCATTTAGCAGACGCTTTTATCCAAAGCGGCTTACAGTACTGTGACAGTGTACAGTCTAAGCAGTTGAAGGTTAAGGGCCTTGCTAAAGGGCCAACAGTGACAACCTGGCAGTGGTGGGGCTTGAAACAACGACTTTTTGATTACTAGTCCAGTACCTTAACCGCTAGGCTACAACTGCCTCTATTTAATAGTTAGAGCTTGAAGGAGAAGCGTTGGTCTATGATTGTGTTGCAGCACATTGGTGGATTGAGTAGCTGGCATGCCATGAACGATTGCAGTTCCACTCTCCAGCTTTCGTTCATACTGTATAGCCTTTAGTGAAGATCCTGCATGTTCCAGCTCACAAGAGATGCTGAGCTGATTTACCATGAACAAATACACTGATCAGCCATAACATTAAAACCACCTCCTTGTTTCTACACTCACTGTCCATTTTATCAGCTCCACTTACCATATAGAAGCACTTTGAAGTTCTACAATTACTGACTGTAGACCATCTATTTCTCTACAAACCTTTTTACCCTGCTTTCACCCTGTTCTTTAATGGTCAGGAGCCCCACAGGACCACCACAGAGCAGGTATTATTTAGGTGGTGGATCATTCTCAGCACTGCAGTAACACTGACATGGTGGTGGTGTGTTAGTGTGTGTTGTGCTGGTATGAGTGGATCAGACACAGCAGCGCTGCTGGAGTTTTTAAATACCGTGTCCACTCACTGTCCACTCTATTAGACACTCCTACCTAGTCGGTCCACCTTGTAGATGTAAAGTCAGAGACGATCGCTCATCTATTGCTGCTGTTTGAGTCGGTCGTCTTCTAGACCTTCATCAGTGGTCACAGGACGCTGCCCACGGGGCGCTGTTGGCTGGATGTTTTTGGTTGGTGGACTATTCTCAGTCCAGCAGTGACAGTGAGGTGTTTAAAAACTCCAGCAGCGCTGCTGTGTCTGATCCACTCATACCAGCACAACACACACTAACACACCACCACCATGTCAGTGTCACTGCAGTGCTGAGAATGATCCACCACCTAAATAATACCTGTTTTGTGGTGGTCCTGTGGGGGTCCTGACCATTGAGGAACAGGGTAAAAGGGGGGCACAGGTGGACTACAGTCAGTAATTGTAGAACTACAAAGTGCTTCTATATGGTAAGTGGAGCTGATAAAATGGACAGTGAGTGTAGAAACAAGGAGGTGGTTTTAATGTTATGGCTGATCGGTGTACATCAGTATACTAAGTATCTCTTCATGCAGGGATGGTTCCCGCCCTGTTCCCTGACGACGAGAAGGACTCGGTGCTGAATCAGCTCCGTGACGAGGCTATGACGATGGGTTCGGGTCCCTCCAAGGAGAGCGTGTGGCAGTACTTTGTGAACAAAAGCGCCAGCAATCTGCACATCGTGCTGGGCATGTCTCCTGTAGGGGACGTCCTTCGAACCCGCTGCAGGAACTTCCCAGGTAACACAGGAGGAAATAGAGAAGTGTGTGATACAGCCGCCTGACCTCTCTACATGTGATCTGACGTTATGTGTGTGGTTACTTCAGGACTGGTGAATAACACTGGGATTGACTGGTTTCTTCCGTGGCCCCCACAGGCTTTACATGCAGTGGCTCAGTCCTTCTTGGGTGAGTCTTTAACAGCAGTATTTAATGACGACAATAAGATAATGGACCTGTTTATCATATCGATTACTGTTTTATTGTTTTATTTGGATCCCCATTAGCTACTATTTCCATAGCAGCTATTCTTCCTGGGGTCCGACAAACAGAAATACATACATACAAAACAATTAAATAGTACATAAGTACGAGTAAATAATCAGGAAAAAACAAATGACATCGTAGAAGTAAGGTAGTATTTAATTATAATCACCCTATCCCCTTTTCTTACATTAAAATTTCCCTGTTTTAGCTTGAACTGTATTTGGTGTAAATGGACGTGATTTTGATAGTAAAGCTTGTGTGTTTGTGTCCTCAGGAGAAAGCCCTATGATTCCCAATCCCCATTTAGAGGCAGTGATCGGTCACGTGTGCATGGTGCACGACTCTGTTGGGGAGTACAGTAAACAGTTCCAGCAGAAGCTGCGACGCAGTAACTTCGTGACCCCCAAAAACTACCTGGACTTCATCAGCACCTACTCCAACCTGCTGGAGGACAAGGACAAGTACATACTCGGTGAGGAAACGTTATTAAAAATGATACCGGGACTCGATCTCTATCTGTTATTACACGTTTTGGATAAAACTGTCCAAGCCATCAGCAAAAGCGCTGATTAAATAAATAAGAATGTTTGTGTCTGACTCTGCGAAGTAGGATTTAATTTCTGTGACTTTGGATAAGATTTTGAGTCAATAAAACAAGTCTAAATACAGGAGTATGCTAGCACACCAGTGCTGAGCTCTCGAGCTCTCAGGTTTGATTCTCAGCTTTGCTATCAGCCAGCCGGGCATCTACACAGACACATGATTCATTAGCTGCATCCGAAATCGCATACCTCCATACTGAACAGTACGTGAAAGCAGTACACGAGAGCGGGTAATGTGTCCGAATACGTCGTTTTCATTAAACAGTATGTGAAAAGTACCCGGATGACCTACTGCATGGGCATCTATTTTTGAGTATGCAAACAAAGTACAGTACGGTCCGATAATCTATCCCATAATTCAACTGGAGCTGGTAGATGGCGGAAAGCTGAGAGTCGGCTGTTTACAAGTGTAAGTAAGACAAAAATGTAAAAATATTATGATATTATTATGATATTGTGTACATCCCTGAATATTGTTATTAGTAGCTCTGTGGAGAACGACAGAATTAATTTTGTCTGATTTAAAAATTGTTATAACTGTGGTGATGTGACGTCATGCATCACGTGACGTTGGTAAGAATGTGGACGCAGTACGTCTATGATCATGTGCATACTGTAAGAGCGTACCGCTTTACTGGCCGAGCAGTGCGCACTGCCTTGAGTCTAGTACATACTGCTTAATTATGCGATTAAATTACCAATCAATAATTTCTCTTCTTCTGTCTCCCTCACCTTTCTCTCTTGAACTGTTATCATCATCTATTTTCTCTTGTTTTTGTTACCCTCCCTTGAGATGGGAAGGGCTAATATATGCAAGACAATGCTCTCTTAGTAATAAAGAACCAAAGGTCCTCCAAAGAGGGGGGGTGGTGGTGGGCAAAAAAAAAAGTATGCGATTTTGGATGCAGTCTATGGCTAAAATTCCTTGTCGCTGGTGCAAGTGCGGCCCCTGTTGGCCAGTCAAGGCACCTGCACGTGGGGCGGATGATCACAGATAGCTCTCCAAAAATAAAGCTGCGCTCTGTTACCATGCTTCTGGCAGGTAAAAAGAAGTGGTAGCGTATTGGAGAGGGCGCACAACAGCCTTGATTGGGTGAAAAAAGATAATAAAGAAAAAAACAATAAAAAAGTGATTAAAAAGGTGTGTTTGTACTTAAGGGGTTTTGTGTGTGTGTGTGTGTGTGTGTTTGTGTGTATTGCAGCCCAGTGTAAGCGCTTGGAAGGAGGTTTAGATAAGTTGGAGGAGGCCAGTGTACAGCTCGCCGAGCTTAACACCAAGCTGGCGGAGCAGAAAGTCATCCTGGCCGAGAAGTCTTCAGCCTGTGAGGTTCTGCTGGAGGAGATCTCCACTAATACAGCTGTCGGTCAGTACCCATCATCCCAGACATCCCCATCCCAGATGGCTACTGTAAATCTAATGGACTAATGGCATTCTGCAAAAATCCAACATCATTTCTTTACAGCTTGAGTTTCTTGCTACATATAATAAATAATAATTAAAAATAATTGTGACTGTTTATTTTCCTTGAAGCTGAGGAGAAGAAGAAGCTGGCAGAGGAGAAGGCTAAGGAGATTGAGGAGCAGAATAAAGTGATAGCGGTGGAGAAGAAGGATGCTGAGAGCTCACTGGCTGAAGCTCTACCTGCATTGGAGGCAGCTCGACTCGCCTTGCAAGATCTGGACAAGTCTGATGTCACAGAGATCAGGTGAGTCCACCGAGTCCTGGTGAAGCTTAAAACCTAAAAAATATTTGAAAAAGGTTCCCAGATGTCAGACCACTACTGCAGAAAAATGTCACTGGTTAAACTGGTTTAGTGCAATTTCCCAATCTGTAGCCTTCTGCTCTGTGGATCAGATGTAGTTCCATGTTTGTGTTGTGTGTCTATATGTGTGTGTCAGTGTGTGTCCACATTTTTTAATCATATGCATTATGCTTTGTCGTGGTCAGGGATGCTGTGGGTTCGGTTCTGGAAAACACTGGGCACAATACATCACTGCTGAGATTCAAATATAGATCTGGTGGTGGTGGACTAGTCTAATAGACTAATTATTTTCTATAGGAATGACTTTGGAATACCACCAGATTTACTCTGAAAGCTCCACGTGTATCTGTGTTTATCTGGATTTTCCTCCCTGTTTCACTTTTAAACTTGTGTTACAGCTCGAGCTTCTGAAAAAATGTGAGAATCAGCTTTTTATTTCAGTGTTTTTATATTAGATTTGTGTTTTTTTCAGTGTATAAGTGTCAAAAACAGCCCCATTATTTTACATGAGCCTAAAATATATACAAGTCCACAGGACCATGGATGCATTAACAGGTTTCCCAAACATCCTTATGAGAAAAAATACCTTGAAACTGTATCGTGTATTGGGGTAAAATAATGGAACAAACACAGTAATAAATGGATTACACAAAAACATCAGCAGCCCACAACTGAGAAAACTGATAGAAAAGGAATAGAGCAGAAATAAAATGGGCAGTTGTAGCCTAGCGGTTAAGGTACTGGACTAGTAATCCAAAGGTCGCTGGTTCAAGCCCCATCACTGCCAGGTTGCCACTGTTGGGCCCTTGAGCAAGGCCCTTAACCCTCAATTGCTTAGACAATATACTGTCACAGTTCTGTAAGTCACTTTGGATAAAAGCGTCTGATAAATGCTGAGAATGTGAATGTAAATGGTTGTCACAATATGGCAAATTGCTCAGCCCACCTGCGACAAAAAGAGGAAAGAAAAGAAACCCAGAACCAATCGGAGACGACAATGCATGAGCGGCACCCTACCACACAGACTGGCACAGCTTGCTCACAGCGTGGGTCCACACTTGGTGTTTATTGGAGTTCATCTCTAGGGCAGCTTGCTTTTTCAGGCCAGTTACTTCATGACACCTGAAAAAGTGTCATAAGACAGATGAGTTTCCAGAAGGACATGATTCCGTAACTGGTGTTTAGTATTAAACTATAGACCAAAGTCCTTTCTGATCTCTACTCTGATTAACTCTCTCGTCCGTTTATTATTCTGTTTCTTTCCCCCTGTTATGTGCAGATCTTTCGCTAAGCCACCGAAGCAGGTGCAGATGGTGTGCGAGTGCATCCTGGTCATGCGTGGCTACAAGGAGATCAGCTGGAAGACAGCTAAGGGCATGATGTCCGAGGCCAACTTTTTGCGTTCGCTCATGGAGATGGACTGCGACTCCATCGGCAGTGGTCAGGTCAAGACCGTCCGAGGTGAGACCCATGTTTCTGTTGGATTTGTTTCATGCAGTGGTGCTCCAGAGTTAGGACTGCCAGTGCCATTCGCTCCTACTGGTGCCAACCATATGCAGGTACCAGGTTTTCTGTACCCACTTCTATAACTTCCTAACTTTAGGCTTTCTGAAGAACCTGAACACATCGTTTGAGGAGATGCAGGCTATAAGCAAGGCTGGCTCTGGCATGCTGAAGTTTGTGGAGGCTGTCATGGGCTACTGTGATGTAGCCAGAGAGATCAAACCCAAGAGAGAGAAGGTGTGGCGTTTCCCCGGCCTTCCTTTTTGTTATCTAGACTAAACTCAATGAGGGCGCATTCACATGAGAAGTGGCAGAACCGCTTTTGCGCCAGCTATCCCGTTGTTTTATATGGAGTGTGGCGGTGCTGCTTAGCCTGCCGCTGTGCTTCCTTAAGTGGTGTGCACTGCTTCTCATGTGCATGCATCTTAATAGCCATTATTTATCAATGAAAATGAAAATACTGAAAAGAAATGTCCAAAACAGCACCCACCCGGCTAATGTCGCTCTGTTTCAAGGTGGCCAGGCTGGAGAGGAACTATTTCCAGAGCAAGCGTGAGCTGGAGCGGATCCAGAGTGAGCTAGCAGCCATCCAGAAGGAGCTGGGGGCTCTGGGAGAGAAATACAGTGCCGCCATGGTGGAGAAGCAGACGCTGCAGGAGGAGGCCGAACTGATGGAGCGCAGGCTCATCGCCGCGGACAAGCTCATCTCAGGGCTCGGATCAGAAAATAAACGGTCAGTCTGTAGGGCTTATTTCCCTCGTCAGACCGGGCATATGGTCCTTATTGTGGCCCTGCACATAAATAACTAGTTTAGAAGAGTATCAGGTGCTTGTTCTTCACTCCATCGTCTCACAAGGTTTGGTCCTGAGTTTTTTCTCGAATCTTGTAGTATCCAATTTGTTCACGTTTGCTTTTCAATGGGCGCAAGGCACACAGTAACAACCTGGACTGAACGTCAGTCACCTATAGGGCAATTCAGTCATTAACCTGACTGCATGTTTTTGGGACTGTGGGAGGAAACCGGAGCTCCCGGAGGAAACCCACACAGACACGGGGAGAACATGCAAACTTCACACAGAAAGGATGGGGATCGAACCCAGGACCTTCTTGCTGTGAGGCGACAGTGCTACCCACTGAGCCACCGTACTTGCAGTATTTAGCAGACGCTTTTATCCAAAGAGACTTACAATTTAAGCAATTGAGGATTAAAGGCCTTGCTCAGGAGTCCAAAAGGGGCAACTTGGCAGTGGTGGGGCTTGAACCAGCAACCTTCTGATTACTTGTCCAGTACCTTAACTGCTGAACTACCTCTGTTACCTCAATTTCCCTAATTGGACTGACCAACTGGCGAATTTCCCAAAATTTCCTCCAGTGCTGCAGAATCTCACCCTGACAGAGGAGAGCTGCAGATTATCAGGCACCCCTGCGAACCGCTTCTTTTCACCTGCTAGAGACCTTTACCATTTTGGCATTTAGCAGACGCCTTTATCCAAAGCGACTTACAGTACTGTGACAGTATACAGTCTAAGCAATTGAGGGTTAAGGGCCTTGCTCAAGGGCTCAACAGCAGCAACCTGGCGGTGGTGGGGCCTGAACCAGCGACCTTGTGATTACTAGTCCAGTACCTTAACCACTAGGCTACAACATCCCTATAACGTCCCCTTAGAGACGAGGTCTCACGGAGTGCTTCTCTCATGCAGGTGCCTCGACCAGCCAGCAGAGGCCTCAACTGCATCAGCAGTGAGGAGCACGTTTGATCTGTCCCTCCCTTAGACACAGCCAATCCCGTCTGTGTGGGCGCCCAACCTCTTAATAGAGTCGCTTACTAGAACTGCATAGTAGAACCAAACTCTTAACCTTGCTATTCTGAAGCAGGGACAGTGGTAGCTTAGTGGGCGCCGTACAATGGATGATCCTGCGCTCTGACCCCCCCTTCCACACAAACTGGAATATGCGTGTATATGTATATATGACAAAGGCTTCATATTTCTAATAACATCTTCATTTCCTTCTGGTTTAATAAAGTATCTATCTTGCTAAGACTCTTAGCTGTAATTGGTTAGCGCATTAAACCACTGCACCACCCAAGCATCCCATCTATTTTTAATTAAGTAATCTTCACCTGCCTCGACCACTTGGCTACTTTCTCCAGCTGGACGGAGGATCTAGAGGAGCTGAAGAAGAGGCGAGTGCGTCTGCTGGGCGACTGTCTGATCTGCGCCGCCTTCCTGAGCTACGAGGGAGCCTTCAGCTGGGACTTCCGTAGCGAGATGGTGTACGGGGTGTGGCAGAAAGCCGTGCTGGAGAGAGGCATCCCGCTCAGCCAGCCCTTCCGTATAGAGAACCTGCTCACGGATGAAGTGGAGATCAGCAGGTATGATAAAAAACTACAGGCATGTTTGTGTTCGATGGTGAGATGATGTGGGGAGGAGGAATGCGGGATCATTCTGTGCTTCGATGCAGGTGGGGGTCCGAAGGTCTCCCTCCCGATGAGCTGTCCGTGCAGAACGGCATCCTGACCATGAGAGCCAGTCGCTTTCCCCTGTGCATCGACCCTCAACAGCAAGCCCTCAACTGGATCAAGAAGAAGGAGGAGAAGAACAACCTCAAGGTCTGTTAGGTTTCCTGCATCATGAAACACATCTCAGTTTATTCATTTATCACCTGTGTGAAAATGGAACTGCTACTATTATCCCCTTCTACTATAGTCAAGCAGTTAGCTCATCAGTCTCCCTTTGCAGCTGTAACAGCCACCACTCTTCTGTGAAAAGTATATTTTGGGGTGTGTTCTTGGGAAATACTCCCAAGAAAAAAAAGTCTGGCTCACAGTCACCATTCTAATTCATCCCAGTTCAGCCTTGTTTAGCAGGGTTAAGGTCAGGGCTCTGTGCAGGGCAGACACACACACATTCACCTAGAGGGCAATCCAGTGTCTCCAATTAGCCTGACTGCATGTTTTTGGGACTGTGGGAGGAAACCGGAGCTCCCGGAGGAAACCCACACAGACACGGCGAGAACATGCAAACTCCGCACAGAAAGGACCCTCTGAATCGAACCCTCTGAGGTGACAGTGCTACCCCCCGAGCCACTGTGCCGCCCCGCTGGAACAACAGACTTTCCCAAATTGTTGTCTTAAAGCTGAAAGCATTTCTTATATTTTATATAAGTGATTTTAAGCACTCAGGTGGTGCAGTGGTGTTTTATGCTAGCCCACCACCGCTGAGATCCGCCAGCTAGGCGTCGATATAGATATGATGGGCTGCATACGAGGGCGAGATAGATGGATTGGCAGGCCATCAAAAAAGGGTTGATGGAAATGATATACAAAAGTGGGCACTCCATCATTAGGAGGGGTGTCCACATACTTTTGACACTATAGTGTACTTCACAATGGCAATCAAATACGGTCAATTATATTTGTAGATCTCCTCATTCAACGATCCAGACTTCCTGAAGCAGCTGGAGATGGCCATCAAATACGGCTTCACCTTCCTCTTCCAAGACGTGGACGAGTACATCGACCCGGTCATCGACAACGTCCTGGAGAAGAACGTGAAAGGGGCAGAGGGTCGGCAGGTCATCGTGCTGGGCGACAAGGAGGTCGACTATGATCCAAACTTCAAACTGTATCTCAACACCAAATTGGCCAACCCCAGATATTCGCCAGCAGTGTTTGGCAAAGCCATGGTCATCAACTACACCGGTGAGGAAGAATTAACTCCTGTTAATATTAATATCAGATTCCATTCATTTTCTGACTCTGTGGTGTTTTTTCTGTATTTTTCTGCAGTCACACTGAAGGGTTTGGAGGATCAGCTGCTTAGTGTCATCGTGGGCTTTGAGCGAAAGGAGCTGGAGGAGCAGCGGGAGCGTCTGATTCAGGAGACCAGCGAGAACAAGCGCCTCCTCAAAGACCTGGAGGACTCTCTGCTCCGAGAGCTTGCTACGTCCACAGGAAACATGCTGGACAACGTAGAGCTCGTTCAGACACTCGAGGAAACCAAGTCCAAAGCTACTGAGGTCTGTCTGTCCAGCCACTGTCCGATTCATACACACGGGTGCAGTTTCACCTAAAAAAGCCTTTAATCAATTCACTATAAAAAAATCGACCCCATTCGGCTGTAGTAATGGCTTCATCCTGATCAGGCAGCAATATCCCTTGGCAGGTATACCCTAAACGGGGGTCAAATGGGGTCAAAATTATGTGGACACGCCTCCTAACGATGGAGTTTATATTTTTTTACACTAACAAGTCTTGTTTTTAACTTAATGTCATTTCCATCAACCCTCTTATTCTGATCAGGGTCATGGCACGCTGGGCTCCACTGGTAAACTCTGGGCTGATCTCACCCTCGGACATAGCCCATCGTGTCTGTATGGACGCCTAGCTGGTGAATCTCAGTGGTAGTGGGCTAGTGTAAACATAACAAAACATATATATATATATATATATGTTTTTAACTCTGAGGCAACTATTTGGTTTCTTTTGCACAAATCAAGCTCCGTATAGACCGTATAGGTTGGCGTGTTGTTTGTTTGTTTATTAGGATTTTAGCGTCATGCCCCACACTTTTGTTTACATTCATGACTACACAAGGCTCATCAGTTCACAAGTTTACATCGAACACAGTCGTGGACAATTTAGTGTCTCTAATTCACCTCACTTGTACGTCTTTGGACTGTGGGAGAAAACCGGAGCACCCGAGAGGAAACCCACGCGGACACAGGGAGAACATGCAAACTCCACACAGAAAGGACCCGGACCGCCCCACCTGGGGATCGAACCCAGGACCTTCTTGCGCTTGGCGTGTTGGGTGTGAAGGAAGTTTAGTGGTAATGAGGGGTAATAAGGAAATCTTGGCCAAAAGTCGTGGCCAAAATAACAGCAACATAGAAACAAAGGAAAGACATCAACTCTGGGGCGGCACACTCGCCCAGAGTGGTTTGGGTTTTCAGACACAACTCTTCAGTGTCTGTTTTCTTCCTTTCCTTGCTTGTGTGATCAATACATGTTGAAGTTTTTGCTTATAGCTTAAGCCTCTGTTAGCCCTGATTATGCAGGATTCTTCGTTCCGTTTTAGTTCTGATATCTTCACTTTGCCCTGGCAGGTGTTTGAGAAACTAAAGCTAGCTGAAAAGACATCAGCGGACATCGATAAGCTGCGGGACGGCTACCGGCCGGCGGCCAAACGTGGTGCCATTCTGTTTTTTGTCCTGGCTGAGATGGCTCTGGTGAACAGCATGTACCAGTACTCGCTGGCCTCATTCCTCGAGGTGTTTGACTTCTCACTGCGTAAATCGCTGCCCGACTCCGTCCTGCCCAAGAGACTGAAGAACATCATGAACACGCTCACACACAACGTCTACAATTACGGCTGCACCGGTGAGAAACTCCGACCTGTTACTACACCCTGTTATAGTGAGATACTACACCAGCTGTAGATTTCCCCCCTACCAATTTAGTCTGATCCGACCATCCCACCTCAGACACAGCCAGTCTTGTCTGTGTGGGTGACCTAGGAAGCTTGAGACCACAGCGGTGGTGGGCTAGAACATTAAACTGCAGCACCAACCGAGCGCCAAGTCAAAAGAACTTCATGAAATTTGTGTCCTATTCATCTGATTTGGGATGCTACCTGTACTGTTAATCATACCTGGCTTTATTTAAGCATGAGCAGGTGCTGAGCGATTTCTGCTGCATTTCAGGGCTGTTTGAGAGACACAAGCTGCTGTTCTCCTTCAACATGACCATCAAGATTGAGCAGGCGGAAGGACGAGCTCCTCAGGAAGAGCTCGAGTTCTTTCTTAAAGGTAACAAAGCAACACAACAAACACACACGTTTCTGTTCAGAGCTGAAATGCCCTTCAAACTCCAAAAATGAACTCAAAATGCATTTTTCCTCCTGGAATGTATAGGAAACCTGTCATTGGAGAAGAGTAAAAGGAAGAAGCCGTTTGATTGGCTCCCTGATCAGGGCTGGGAGGATATTGTGCGCCTGAATGAGGTTTTCCCAAAAGAGTTTGGGACATTAATAGATGACATAGAGAAGAATCCTGCTGAATGGAAGAATGTATGTGTTTTATTTCAATCCCACACACACATATTCACATTTATCATTGATACTTAAAGTCACTATGCTAGCTTTATTGTTCTTTATTCTCTTAGTGGTATGACCTGGACAGCCCAGAGCAGGCTCTTTTCCCTGTGAGGTACAAAGAAAGCCTCACAGCTTTCCAGAAACTTTTGCTGCTGCGTTGCTTCAGGCTGGACCGAGTGTATCGTGCTGTCAGTGACTATGTCACCATCACCATGGGAGAAATGTAAGAGGACTGTCACTTAAAACAGTAACTTTAGTTCATTGATAAAATGTGTAGTCACTTAATAATAATGCCATTATTATGTAGTACCTACTCTTGTTTCACACTGGACGTGGAGCAGTGGGCATTCACAGTACTGGTGTAAGGTCCTGTCAGGTGGTGGGGGCACGGTCGGACTGAAAGTGTAGTCCTGGACTACACTACACTTAAAATTTTCCTCATTACACCTGAGGAAACGCTTTAAAAGCTTACCTGGGACTCATCTCTGGGTCTTCTGATTTTCTGATCACCTAACTCACTTCCAGTGACAGATGTGGGTTTACACCTGTAGCTTCTGTTGCAACTGGATTCATCCAGAGCTAATACAAGCACTTTTACCACCAAGTAGACTTTCAAATGTAAGAAAAAATTCCTTGGAAAAAAAGGGGGAAAAAGAAAACCCAGAACAAATCAGGGATGGCAAAAAAACCGAGTTGAACCCCACCAACTAGCGCAGAGTATCCATGCTCAGAGTGGGTCCAAGGGTGGGGCTCTCACTAGAAAAGGGTCGTAATGCCGCCCATCCTTTGCCTAGTTCACACTACACGATTTTTGCCCTGATTTTCACTCGCCGACTGGTCGCTGCTAGATGTAGCAGCTCGGAAGCAACTCGGCGTTCGCTTGGGGATCGAAACTTGGCTCTTGATCGCTATGTGTGAACCGATCAACGACGAAACGACGAGTGGCTTAAGAAAAATATCTAGCATGTTAAATATCTGGTGTAGTGTGAAAGGCATTGCGAGCAGGTTGCGAATGTCAGCGAGTGCTATGTGGAACTACTGCCAATGAGAACGCAGGATTAAGGGGAGGAGTGTAAAAACGTGGGACAGGGGCAAAACGTAGTTTGGGAGACCAGATAGACTCGCGATTCCTCTGAAATCGTGTAGGGTGTAATCCCATATCATCGATCAGTCGTGTAGTGTAATATACACAACGACTTAAAAGACTCTCGATTGCAAGAGATCCAGTCGTGTAGTGTGAACTGTACAGCGATCTGACGTCTTGCAAAGTCATGTAGTGTGAACTTGGCATTAGGGGCAGCTCACTAATCCAGGGCGGTTCCCTTGTGATGACTGAAAATCGAATTACAAGAAAAAGATAAAGATCAAGCCTGTCGTCACGGCTGAGTTTGGCTGCCGAATGCTTAATGTTTCACACAGACAATATGCAACCATTAATATCAAGCTCTGGAGGCCCTCTTAATATCTTCCTAATGTTTTGCTAGCCTAACCGTCTCTTTCTCTCTCAGGTATGTGCAGCCTCCAGTGATCAGTTTTGAAGCTATATTCGAGCAGAGCACTCCAAACTCCCCCATCGTGTTCATCCTGAGCCCTGGCTGCGAGCCGGCCAACGACCTGATGAAACTGGCTGAGCGCTCTGGCTTTGGAACCAGCAAACTCAAGTTTCTGGCTATGGGACAGGGCCAGGAGAAGGTACGCATTCACAGGACGGCTGCAAATACAGGGAATCGTGCAAACTTGGGTCACTTTTAGTTTAGCGTCTGTTTTTCTCTTGGTTTCCAGGTTGCGCTGCAGTTGCTGGAGACCGCAGTGTCTCGGGGCCAGTGGCTGATGCTTCAGAACTGTCATCTGTTGGTCAAGTGGCTGAAAGATCTGGAGAAATCTCTGGAGAGAATCACCAAGCCTCATCCGGACTTCCGGCTATGGCTGACCACTGACCCCATCAAAGACTTTCCCATTGGCATCCTGCAGAAATCCCTCAAGGTATGTGGACACCTACACATGAGCATGTTGGGCATTGATACAGTATGAGCATGTAGATTGATACGGAGTCGTCTTCTATCAGGGCTTTCCACAAGATTTCGGAGTGTGTTTGTGTGAATTTGTGCCCATTTAGTCAAAACAGTGTGTGTGAGATCAGGCAAGTGACTGCCCCCAGGTTTAAGACGCCACCAAGGCGCCATTTGAGTGCCATGATGAGATCAGATCTAATATTCTAGCACCACTGAGATCTCCAGCTGTTGAGTTTAAATGCCAGTGCTATCAAGCTTGCCAGGTACCCAAACAGGCAAAATTGGCAGTGACTTGAATGGGTTTCATTGCTGCTGTACTGATGCGTCCCTTACTATTTGGTCAAGGTACCTGCACTAGTGGCTGGGATAAAGGTTGTCACAGCCTGGAACAAGGACCTCAAACTATTAATTGCTTGGATTGTATTTAGTCAGATTCATCCAAAGCAACTTACAATTGTCATGGTGTACAATGCAAGCAGTTGAGTTCTGAAGCCTGCTCAGGGGCTCAGGGTACCTTAACCTTTGAGCTACCACTGCCCATTCCGACTGCCCTATACTCCATAATATGAATCAGACATGAACGATCCACCCTGTGTGTCCAGGTGGTGACCGAACCTCCCAACGGACTCAAACTGAACATGAGAGCCACGTACTTCAAGATCCCGCTGGAGACGCTGATGAAGTGCCCTCACCCGGCTTTCCGCAGCCTGGTCTACGTGCTGGCCTTCTTCCACGCCGTGGTTCAGGAGAGACGCAAGTATGGCAAGATCGGCTGGAACGTGCCCTACGACTTCAACGAGTCCGACTTCCTGGTAAGCGGAGTGTTCGCCGACGTAGAAGTTTAGTTTATAGAGGGTTCAAATAAACTAATGTACACTGACCAGGCATAACATTATGAGCACTGACAGGTGAAGTGAATAACACTGATTATCTCTTCATCACGGCACCTGTGATGTTAGTGGGGGGGGATATATCAGGCAGTGAACATTTTATTCTCAAAGTTGATGTTAGAAGCAGGACAAATGGGCGGTGGAAAAAGTGGTCAGTATCTATCAAAAGTGGTCCAAGTTAGGAACAGTGGTAAACCGGCGACAGGGTCATGGGCGGCCAAGGCTCATTGATGCACGTGGGGAGCGAAGGCTGGCCTGTAGCTACTGTAGCTCAGATTGCTGAAGATGTTAATGCTGGTTCTGATAGAAAGGTGTCAGACTCCATGCCTCGACGGGTCAGGGCTGGAGGGACCAACACAATACTAGGAAGGTGGTCATAATGTTATGTCTGATCGTTGTACCTTTACCTTGAATATTATTTATTCTGTATTATTTACTTCTCTGGAAAATCGAGTGTGTGTGGTCATTGTTTCAGGTCTGTATGGAGATCCTGGACACCTACCTGACCAAAGCTCACAACCAAGATGATTCTAAGATGCCATGGAACAGTCTCAAGTACCTGATTGGAGAGGTAATGGCATAAAAAAGACAGTTATCATGATATTAGCGCTCGGGTGGCATTGTGGTAAATTACAACAGCCCACTACAGCTGCGATCCAGGTTTGAATCCCCAGTGGTGCCAGTCCGGAGTCTACAGTATATACAGACACGATTAGCTGTCTTTAAGGAGTGGCCAAAGCCTTGTAATGTGGATAAAGCTTATGATATGTAGTACCAGATATGCCAGCTACTTAGTCCACACCAAACGCTCACCAAAGGAACAGACAGGGAAACTTAATTGCACTCGACTTATGGATAGAACCTTAGACTGAAGGATGTTCTTAATAGCTTCAAGATTGCACCTGCTGTTTACCAACCAAGTTCCCAGAATCCAAAGCTGAAGAACACTAGCAAGAAAGCTATCAGGAGAAGACTGAGTCCAGATACGCTTATAAAGTGTTGACCCCAGGTGTAGCGATAACCGTTTGATGACACACTTGCTTCACCTTTTTTTGTCCACTAGTCCAATTTCATGTTTCACCACCATCTTATCCTGGTCAGGGTCACAGTGGGTCCAGATGTCCTGGAATCGCTGGGCTCTATGCAGTAAAACACCCCAGAACAGGACGCCAAACCATCGTAGCCAATCATTTCTATTTATACGTAGATGTCAGACCGGCTGATAACACCCTATTGGTTCGAACCCTGGATCTTAATAACAGTGCACTAGCATAATTAATAATAACAGATTTATTTATTTATTTTACTTGTTTTTGACTGAATTTAAACCAGGTGATGTATGGAGGAAGAGCAATAGACAGTTTTGACCGCAGGATCCTCACCGTCTACATGGACGAATACCTGGGAGACTTTATCTTCGACACCTTTCAGCCTTTCCATTTCTTTCACAATAAAGACGTGGATTATAGAATTCCACCGGACGGACTGAAGGATGCTTATGTTGGTGCGTAGAATTCGTTTTATTTCTTTCATATTGTTATTCTACACTGTCGAGTCACATTATTATGACCTACCTTCGACCTTGGTGAGCTGGCTTGGTGGGTATATGAGGTGTGAAAGGCACTCTCAACCGATTCGTGTATGAACCCATCCTTGCAGATCATGTACACTCATACATGCTGGGCCGGATGGGATCTTCCAGCGAGACGATGCGACACGTCACACGGCTAGAAATGTCCCACATTGGTTTGAAGTACCACCCTGGTCCCCTAATTCCCCAGACTTGCCGCTCAGGTGGCGCAGCGGTAAAACACACGCTGTTCACCAGGACTAAAGCCGGATGGGGTCTCTCTCTCAGACTAGTGCGATTACGACCTCTGCTGGCTGGTTGGTGGCGCCTGCACGGAGATGGGGAAGGAGTGCGGTAGGGGGTGTGGCCCTCCGTGCACAACGCTGTACCGCACTGCGCTCGTCAAGTGTGGATGATAAGATGTTCGATTGCTGTGCACGTTTCGGAGGGGGCGTGGAGCAGCCTCGTCCCCCCCAATCAGAAGCAGGGACCAGCATTAGTGGGAGGATGATTGACGGGTAGAAATCGGATGCACTAAAGTGGGAGAAAAAGGGGTAAAAAAAAAAAAATCCCCAGACTTGAACCCAATTAAGCGTCACCTTGACGGTCGTGTTGGCTCTATGGATCCTCCCCCACGTCCCCTCCTGCGGCTGTGGGATGCACTGCAGTCAGCATGGCTTCAGATACCTGTGATGACCTACCAGGACCTTACTGAGTCACTCCCAGCCCGTCTAGCCGCGTACTCTGGATATTACCTAGTGGTCATAATAATGTGACTCGACTGTGTAATTGTCTATAGGTCAAAAAATGTGATTTGTGTGTCAAAATGGCAAACAAATCAGTCATGATTTAAACTGCGAGTGTGTTTGCTTTGTACGCAGATGAAATTGAGTCTCTGCCCTTGGCTAACACCCCAGAGGTGTTTGGTCTGCACCCCAATGCTGAGATTGGCTACTACACCCAAGCTGCACGGGACATGTGGACGCACCTGATAGAGCTCCAGCCTCAGACAGGTACAAGCTCAGACAGGTACAAGCTCAGACAGGTACACCCAGCCCGGTCCTATACATATTTATACTTAACTTCTTCCTGCGTTGTGTTTGCCTTTGGTGCAGGTGACTCTGGAGGAGGGGTTAGTAGAGATGAATACATCGGTCAGGTAGCACGGGACATCCAAAACAAGCTGCCCAGAGTGTTCGACCTGGACGTGATCCGGAAGAAGTTCGGCCTGGAGGTCTCGCCCACCACCGTGGTGCTGCTGCAGGAGCTGGAGCGCTTTAACAGGCTCGTTCTCCGAATGAGCCGCTCTCTCGCTGAACTTCAGCGGGTAAGAGAGAGAAAAAGAGAGTATGAGCGATACAAAGAGATAAAAGCAGACACTTAGGTGGCACAGCGGTAAAACACGCTAGCACACCAGAGCGGACATTTCGAACTCGTCGGTTTGAAGCTCAGCTCTGCCATCCGACGGGGCTTGGTCTTGCCTACATGAACTATGATTGCCTGTTGTTCATACAGGGTGGGAGCCGGATAGGGATGTTATGACCTCTGCTGGGTGATTGATGGCGCCTGCCTGATGCAGTCGAGGGATAATGCATTGATCAGGGTGTGGCTCTCCGTACACAAAGCTGATCCACATATGAACTCGCCTCATGCAGGTGAAAAGATGCAGTCGGCTACTGCACATGTGTCGGAAGGGGTGTGTGTCAGTCTCACTCTCCTCAATCAGGGCTGGGATCGGCATTAGTAGAGAGAAAGCGTAATGCATTTGGGTAATTGGATACGTTAAAATTGCAACCTTCTGATTACTAGTCCAGTACATTAACCACTGAGCTACAGCTGTCCAACTTGATGTTCCTCTTGTGTAAATGTGTCTAAGTTTTCTGGACTTCTTGTTATTTAGATAAATACTATATCTATGTGTGTGTGTGTGTGTGTGTGTGTGTGTGTGTGTGTGTTGCAGGCTCTTGCCGGTGAGGTTGGGATGAGCAGTGAGCTGGACGAGGTCGCCAGAGCCCTGTTTAATGGTCAGATTCCAGCTATCTGGAGAAAACTGGCACCAGACACTCTGAAATCTCTGGGCAACTGGATGATCCACTTCAAGAGACGTTATGATCAGTACAGCTCATGGGTACGATCCAGCTAAAAAAGCAAAACACCAGGATGTGCTTGCAATATATTTAAGTGTACTTACCTATTAGCCAAGTACGGTCTCACTGACCGTTTGAGCAGCAACACAGAGTTGTTTAACGACTGCTAAACGTCTGAACCGTTGCAGGTTGACGACGGCGAGCCCTTGGTGATGTGGCTGTCAGGGTTACACATCCCTGAGTCGTACTTGACGGCGCTGGTTCAGGCCACATGCAGGAAGAACGGCTGGCCGCTGGACCGCTCCACCTTATACACACACGTCACTCAGTACAGCACTGAAGAGGAAGTGCACGAGAGGCCAGGACAGGGTGAGAACACACACACACACACACATCCATTGGATTTGTGTACATTAATGCTCAAATGCATTAATGTACAGTAATAACAGGTGCATAAAGGTTCATAAACGTCCAATCAGTATCTTTATACACTATATGTACCAAAGTATATAGAAACCTGACCCATTTAATTAACAAACGGTGTTAAAGTATGTGATGTTTTTTTATCTATAACAAGAGCCACTCTTCTGATGAGGCTTCTTGCAAGACTTTGAACTATTTCTGTGGGAATTTGTGCCCATTTGGTCAAAAGAACATTTGCATGTTTGCCAAGAAAGCCTCAATTTCAGAGCTGCTTACTGCTGCCCTCTAGTGCAAAAAAGGACTGGTGCATGCAAGTTTAAAACACAAAGGATAAATAATAATACTAATTATTATTATTGTTATTACTATTATAATAAGAGATTCATATCTAAGACCCATTAGGAGTATGACTACACTTTGTACAACGCTGTCAACCAAGTTATACATGGATTGTAGTGAAATGTTGGACCATTAAAGGTTTAAGGTGCATGTTGGATGATTTGAGCATGAGTAGTTAATACTTATTAGTACTAGTAGTATTAGTAGTACTGCTAGATGTTCACAAGATCTGCTATTAGGCATTTTTGAGCTGATCTTAAACCCATCATGGGCTGCTTTCTCATGATTGGGCAACGCTGGCAGTCATGGGACAGTGGTAGCCTAGTGGATTTGGCTTTGGGCTACCAACCGAAAGGTTGAGAGTTTGAATCCCAGCTTTACCATGCAGCCACTGTTGGGCCCTTGAGCAAGGTGCTTAACCCTCTCAGATACAGGGGAGCCATACAATGGTCCAAACTTTTGTTGTACATCTGTATATGTACAGTATATATGACAAATAAAGGTATTCTATTTTATACCTTTTGTTAAAAAGTGATTATTAAAAGCACATTTTTAATTTAATTTTTATCAGCCGCTTCCTCCTGGTTAGGGTCGCTGCAGATCCGGTTCCACTAGGAGACACTTTTTTGAACAAGGCGCAAATCTGGAAAGGGTGCAAAAAAGCAAAAGTGTTTTGCTGTATTTCTGAGTAGTTTCAAATGCTTTTCTTGACTGATTACAGATACTTGGCGTTTGTATTCTGGTTGTGATGCTCAAGGGCGTAAAACCTCATTTTACTGTTGAGGTGACAATAAACAGTAAAATTTCTCTAGAACCTTTCCTGAGGGGGGCACCAAAAATGCTTCCATAAGTAGGGTTATTTTAAGTATTTTAAATAGTCCACATATAACAACCAGCAATACCAAGAATGGCCTGTAGATGACGCACTATAATAGTTTTTAATACTGATATAGTTATTTTCAGCTCCTGATGCTGCTGTGCCAGAGATTCTACTACAGCTCATCCTTGGTTTTGTGTTGTTCATGTTCGTCAGGTTGTTTTGTATCGGGTCTGTATCTGGAAGGAGCGGACTGGGACATCGAACAGGGCTGCCTGGTGCGCAGCAAACCCAAAGCTCTTGTGGTGCAGCTGCCCATCCTGAAGGTGATCCCTATAGAGGCCCATCGACTCAAACTGCAGGTAACACCGCACCTCAACACTACAGATGCACCAGGGTGATAGGGTTTAAGACTATAATATTGTAAACCCAGACAGAACAGACGTAGATAGTAGGTGGGAATTAGCTATGACTAAACCAGAAGTACATTTTAGGCATGTCACATGTAATTGTACTAAAATGTGCATGGCACGTGTGTGGGTCAGGGTCACTTTTTTATCCAAAGCGACTTACAGTACTGTGACAGTATACAGTCTAAGCCATTGAGGGTTAAGGGCCTTGCTCAAGGGCCCAACAGTGACAACTGGTTTTGATTACTAGTCCAGGATCTTACTTGCTAGGCTAATTAGATGTTAGGCAGATTGTCGTTCCTCGTGGTTCATATGTTGAAGACCTGAGTAACTTTAAGAACTGTTCTGGCCACAAGAGTGGGTTGAAGTGCCTCTGAAACAGCAGGGGGCGCTCACAGGCAGTCATGGCTAGAAGCCATGAACAGTGGTACGAGGTGGGACCAGGACTCTTTGGTTCTGGTATGGACCAAGTTACCTGCAGAAGTAATGCACTGTAGGATGATCCAGCTATCAACATACGGAGGTTATGGGACCTGCTGGTGATGTCCCGGTACCAGATACCACAAGGCACCATCAGATGTCTTGTGGCGTCCATGTATCAGTGGGTCAGAGCTGTTCTGATGTCTGAATGTCTGACATTAAGGTGGATTGATGAAAATAGGTGGAGGAAAAAAGAACACAGTGGTGCAAAATGGGTGGGAAGATGTTTAATAAGGTCTTTTCTAGAGGTGTCCAGATGCAGTTGATATGATATGAATGTCGACCTTTCAGCCAATCAGGAACAAGGATTTTATACAGTTTGTTCATCGGTATGTTTCAACAGAACACGCTCAGGACGCCCGTCTACACGACATCCATGAGGAGGAACGCCATGGGGGTCGGGCTGGTGTTCGAGGCCGACCTGTTCACCAACAAGCACGCCTCGCACTGGGTCCTGCAGGGGGTGTGTTTGTGCCTCAACGCCGACTGACGTCTTTCTCTAAATTTTCTTCAACTCTTGTTCTGTTTTGTTTCTGTTCATTTAAAACTTTTTGAGGAAATTGATTTTATGGCTTGATGTGTTTTCTTCTTTTCGACCTCTGTGTCCTGGTCAGGGTCCTGGCGGGTCCTGTGCCATTGTGAAATACTAGGTGTAAAGCAGGAATACCCTGGACAGGCTTCAGCATTCACGTCTATGTAGATGCCCATTCAGTTTATAGCACCTCTGAGATCTCTGCAGCAGTGGGATTCATTTCATCTTCATTTTTTTTTTCTTACTAATGCTGTATCCTGGTCTGGGTCACAGTGGGTCTGCATTTACATTTACAGTCTCGGCATTTAGCAGACGCTTTTATCCAACTGTGACGGCAGTGGTAAGGCTTGAACCAGTGACCTTTCGATTACTAGTCCAGTACCCTAACTGCTAGGCTACAACTGTGCCTAAAAACATTAACACACCCCAAACAGGCCGGCAATCCATTTCCGGGACTCCTTACTCAATCCTCTCCCCCAGAGATAGCCAATCATGTCTGTGTGTAGGCACCCGACCGGCTGATAGCACCGCTGGGGAACTCTAGATCCCAGCACAAGTGGGCTAGCTCACTGTTAATTATTAAGCTGAGCATTGCCCACTTGATGGCAGCACACAGCAGGCTTGCAGGTTGTCAGTAATAAAAGATAATAACCAGTGTTAGGAAGCTGTGGTTTTGCTCTGGAGTCCAGCCAAAGCTTCTCATTGAACTTCTGTCATCCAGCGGCCTTTCCATCTTAGACTATGTGAAATCTTTCAGGACGGAACTCTTTATTAAGTCTCACTGTGTGCACGAATCCACAGCAAGCGGCTGCGGGGAACAGAGGGGCTGCTTTGTGTTCTTTTAATTACAGTCCTAACGTTATTTCTGCAGATTGTGTTTCACTGCCCCTTATACCACCTCCACTTATATCCCTCCCCCACTCTGTCAGCTTTCTGAGAGGAGGATTCTCACACAACCCCACACATTCCTGGAAAAAGAAAGGAAACATCAGTCAGCCTTTAGGAGCTTTTAGACTCGAGACGGGCTTGGTGCGTGTGTGTGTGTGTGTGTGTGCACGCGTATGCATGCTGCAGCCGGAGCTTTGTAATTTCGGTGCGATCCCCATTCGCTTGGACTTGGATTTGACTTAGTTTAAACACAATCCAAAGTTTCACATTGGAAAATCCATTGGAATCCAGTCTGTTTGTATAGAAGTTAATGTATATTTCCTGACTGTTGCAGCAGAGGCTGTAAACCATTCACATCAGTGTTAATTATTGATCAAACTAGTAGTCTGGACAACATGGACGAGTGGGTCCAAACTAGCACCCTTGGGAAATCTGGGTAGTTAGTTAGACTAGCAAGCTGCTATGGAAGCAGTAGAGCTCATTAAGTAATTTTCCCCCAAAATTTTCTCCACTAATTTAGTCGTATCCAATTACCCTGATTTCGTTATGCTTCACCTTTACCGATACATCCCTCCACTGCTGAATTGACATTTACATTTTTACGTTTTTGGCATTTAGCAGATGCCTTTATCCAAAGTGACTTACATTACAGTTACAGTATAAGCAACTGAGGGTTAAGGGCCTTGCTCAAGGGCCCAACAGCAGCAACCTGGCAGTGATAGGGCTTGAACCAATGACCTTTTGGTTACTAGTCCAGTACCTTAACCACTAGGGTACGACTTGAATGAAGGGCCTCGCAACTGACACACCCCCTCCGACACGTGTGCAGTACCGACTGCATCTTTTCACCTGCAAGAGGTGAGTTCATATGTGGATCAGCCTTGTGCATGGAGAACCACACCCTGATCAGCATTATTCCCCAACTGAACAGCATTATTCCCCCAAAGCATCATGTTACAGGGATCATGTTAGAACTTGAATATCTGTCGCAGAACCTGAAAATCATTGAACACCACAGACATCCAAGTAAACAGGTAGAACCTCAATAGCTCTGTAAGGATTGATGGGCTAAGATTGTGCTATTAAATTAATGAATACATTTCTACGTAGTTAAAGTGCTTTGTTAAAGTAATCTCAGTACAAACTGAGTGCTGTGACAGTCACGTGGGGGGGGGGGGGGGGGGTATTTTTTTAAAGGCACTGTACGTATGACATTTAAACTAATCTTGTGTTGCATTTTGACAGCATGAACCTTTCTTGTTACCGGCTTATATCAAAGCAGCGCTAAGTCCCATAATCCCGCTGCCCCAGCCAACGTGAGCGTCAGCGTGCCAGCAAGTGCCTGAAAAGTGCACCAGTGACCCCCCCACCCTTCTCCCCGCCGGAGCTGCCTCCACAGAGGTCACCAGGGCCAAATATGTGAGTGTACACAAGCAGCTTATGAGGTTATAAAGAAAAGCCAGCTGTAACTTGATAGGCAGGGAGGGCGTAATAGTGGTCTCGAGTGGGTTTTATGAGGTCGCACCACAAAGACGCGGTGGACTTTGGGAGACAATGGGGGACTGAAGGAGCTGTTGGGTTTAATTGAGCTGTGGAATGAAAAGAGAAGAAAACAGAACGAGGAGCAACAAGACGAGGGATGAAAAAGACCTCAACACAAATGACCCCCCCCTTCTTTTTCTTCTTTTCTTTTAATTCTCCGTGGCTGCGATTATCGTCAGCCACCTGTGGAGGGGATTTACGTGAACCCTAAAGTGTCGCCTGGCACCGCTTTCCGCCTGTGGACGCTGAGGTTGCCGTATTCTAAAATAGTTTGCGCCTGGTCAGATTGGGAACATCTGGCTCCGAGAGAGCTGGCTGGCTGGAACCAGGGTGAGGTGGATCGCTTGCACCTTTATTACCTGGCCATGAGAGTTGCGTTCTGATTCATTTTAGAGCGCTGAGCCGAATTCAATAAGCCCATTCAAGTCGTGGTCTGGAGGGAATAACTCAAGAGCTACAGAGGAAAGATTAGACGCTGGTGTTTTAATTCTCGGCGCAGAATTAAATTGGTTCTGTATGAATGTAGGCAGGCTAGCGCACACACAGTTCGCTTTCTGAGGGGTTTAAGTTGTGAGAGGACTTTTGAGGTTACTCGGATATTAGAAATGCTCTGTAAATATACACTGATCAGTCATAACATTAAAACCACCTCCTTGTTTCTACACTCACTGTCCATTTTATCAGCTCCACTTACCATATAGAAGCACTTTGTAGTTCTACAATTACTGACTGTAGTCCATCTGTTTCTCTACATGCTTTGTTACCCCCTTTCATGCTGTTCTTCAATGGTCAGGACCCCCACAGGACCACCACAGAGCAGGTATTATTTAGGTGGTGGATCATTCTCAGCACTGCAGTGACACTGACATGGTGGTGGTGTGTTAGTGTGTGTTGTGCTGGTATGAGTGGATCAGACACAGCAGCACTGAAGGAATTTTTAAACACCTCACTGTCACTGCTGGACAGAGAATAGTCCACCAACCAAAAATATCCAGCCAACAGCGCCCCGTGGGCAGCGTCCTGTGCCCACTGATGAAGGTCTAGAAGATGACCGACTCAAACAGCAGCAATAGATGAGCGATCGTCTCTGACTTTACATCTACAAGGTGGACCGACTAGGTAAGAGTGTCTAATAGAGTGGACAGTGAGTGGACACGGTATCCAGCAGCGCTGCTGTGTCTGATCCACTTAACACACACTAACACCACCACCATGTCAGTGTCACTTCAGTGCTGAGAATGATCCACCACCTAAATAATACCTGCTAAAAAAAACAGGCTCATCATCCGACTCCACCTTCGCTTTAGCACGTTCTCTGCCTGATATCAGCTGCTCTACTTTCCAGACGAGCACTAAATATCTTCTCCACTCGCAGAGAGAGCGGACATGCGAGCGACAGCAGAGCTAGCCGGGCTAGACCGCCCGCTGGGGCAGATGTTTAGCTTGGACGCCGACCACAGCTCTGTGTTTTTCAGACTGTTTGCTCAGAAACTCTTCAGGACACTTTATTCACCGGGCACAGGAGAGAAAGCTCTCGTCTGTCTTTCCTCTCACTCATCCGCCTCTCTTCTGATCTGTACACAGCCAGGACTGTGTCTTTTAAAGGGGTTCTGCACCCTCCACATTATACGGCCAAAAGTATTTGGACTCCTGACCACAAGCTTGTCGGACATCCCATTTCAAAAACAATTGTATTGTTTTAAAACAGAGTGACCTCTATGTGATCTTTTTAGCCACTCTTCTGAGAAGGCTTCTCACAAGTCTTTGAAGTATGTCTGTGGGAATCTGTGCCCCATTCAGTTAAAAGAGCATTTTACATGACTGGTTGATGTTCCAGTTCATTCCAAAGCTGTTCAGTGGAGCTACTCAGGGCTCTGTGCAGGACTCTGGAGTTTCTTTAGAAAGCTTGCTTGGTCATGCTGGAACAGGAAAGGGCCTTCCCTAAACTGTTTTTAGTTGGAAGCATATGAGTTCCTTTATATAATCGATTTATTACACCTGTCAGCAATTGTTGTTTCTGAAACACTACAATTGGCGCAGTTGTAGCCTAGTGGTTAAGGTACTGGACTACATTTACATTTTCAGCTTTTAGCAGACGCCTTTATCCAAAGCGACTTACATCACTGTGACAGTATACAGTCTGAGCTATTGAGGGTTAAGGGGCCTTGCTCAAGGGCCCAACAGTGGCAACCTGGCAGTGGTGGGGTTTGAACCAGCAACCTTCTGCTTTCTAGTCCAGTACCTTAACCGCTAGGCTACACATGCCCTAAAAATAAAACAGAAGACAAAAGGTTGCTGGTTCAATCCCAACCACGGCCAGGTTGCCACTGTTGGGCCCTTGAGCAAGGTCCTTAACCTTCAATTGCTTAGACAATACGGATATTGTCTATTCTGTTACTGTACTATATTGTATATAATGGGGTGTCCCAATACTTTTGTCCATATAGTGTTGGGGGGTTGTGAATATTTTTCTGAAGCATTTTAGCAACTGGAACAAGTAATTACACCCTGATAAGGTACTCAGGTAAACAAATGAGCTGTTTTCTCACAAGTCAACCTGGTCAGCTAGTTCAATTTACATTTTTATGACCCGTTTCAACACCTAATCTTCCACCCGGATTGACTCAGGTGTGTTTTATTGCAGCTCTTCACAGACTGCTGTTTATAAGCAGGTCAACGAACGGTGGAGATTCTATTCACTCTGAAACGCTTCACATGTTGCCATGAACTGATGGGATTTGAGAACAGGGGTCTCAGACATAGTACCGAAATTGCTGTAAATGAACCAGAACTCAAACGTTTCCAATTCCGATTAGGTCGGAAGCTCGAGGGAAATGTGATACAGCCTAAACAAGCAGAGCTGCGCAGCCAAAACTTCACTACCGTAATAAATATTATGAAGTGATTCAATGCAAATGTCGAGCGTTCTGTAGGTCCATAAATGTTATAAATTGCACTCAGGTTTATATTTAAGATCTGGTTAGAAATTCAGTGTTTTTTTATATACACTGATCAGCCATAACATTAAAACCACCTCCTTGTTTCTACACTCACTGTCCATTTTATCAGCTCCACTTACCATATAGAAGCACTTTGTAGTTCTACAATTACTGACTGTAGTCCATCTGTTTCTCTGCATGCTTTGTTAGCCCCCTTTCATGCTGTTCTTCAATGGTCAGGACCCCCACAGGACCACCACAGAGCAGGTATTATTTGGGTGGTGGATCATTCTCAGCACTGCAGCGACACTGACATGGTGGTGGTGTGTTAGTGTGTGTTGTGCTGGTTTGAGTGGATCAGACACAGCAGCGCTGCTGGAGTTTTTAAACACCTCACTGTCACTGCTGGACTGAGAATCATCCACCAACCAAAAACATCCAGCCAACAGCGCCCCGTGGGCAGCGTCCTGTGACCACTGATGAAGGTCTAGAAGATGACCGACTCAAACAGCAGCAATAGATGAGCGATCGTCTCTGACTTTACATCTACAAGGTGGACCGACTAGGTAGGAGTGTCTAATAGAGTGGACAGTGACTGGACACAGTATTTAAAAACTCCAGCAGCATTGCTGTTTCTGCAACCAGGCGAATGTGTTTCGGGAGGGGGTTTTCGGGTGACGCCGGGTCCACTGCGACCCTGAATATATTAAACGAACTTGGCAATGGTGACACGTTTACTCTGCATTGTGGGGACGTGTGTGTGTGTGTGTGTGTGTGTGTGAGAGAGAGATCAGAGGAACGGGGTTGGTTTAAGTGGCACACACACACACACACACACAGAGCTGTGTATAGTTTGCAGGAGGATATAAAGCTGCTCACTTGTGCGCCGCGTTCCTGTGAAAGAAGATGCGAGTGAGGACCTGAGGAGTGAAGATCTCACTTGTTCTGGTCAGGGTCGCGTCTGCTCTTTCCCCTCAACAAACTCGCACTTCAATTCAGAAACTGCTGCATTTCTTTATCCCCACGTTGTGTTTTCAGTTCGGTTCCAGACGGATGCGTTGCTGTGAGAACTCCACAGTCGGTGTGTAGAGAGTTTTCGGGAGTACCGTGCTGGTGCACCGGGCGGTGTGAGAGAGAGTAGCCGGTATGGGCGCGTGTACCGCGGGCTCGGTGTGCGCACTTTACCGCCACACACTTCTGCTTCTGGTTCTGCTGCTGCTGTGTTTGGTGTGCGGTGTGTTTGGGACTTGGGGACCCGGACGCTACACCTACCAGACTGGAACCTCACTCAACAAAGACCCGACTAAAAGGTACCAGTTATCACAGACAGGAGACGCTCGATTCTCTGTTGGCATTTTATTCTTTATTAAAGGCTGGGCGATACGGAAAGCATAAATCGCGATACTTTGGTATTATCACGATGCAAATCTTATGACTTCAGAAATGTTCCAGTAGTGTTTCGGGTTTAAATCTGCTTCAGGTGTACAGTGAATCCTAGAAGTAATCCAACATTCTAAAATTCTAGATAAAATACTTCTAGATATAAATTCTAGATAAACTTTATGCAATGCATTTTATAAAACAGTGCAAAATTGTTCATTCTTTTGTATTTTTTGTAATTTTGCTATCTTTTTAAACATCTTTTTATATATCATATATAGCGGTACCTTGAATCTCAACATCAGTTGGTTTTGGGAATGGCGTTGAGTTTAAAAGGCGTTGAGTTTAAAGGTATTTTTTCCCATAAGGATGTATAAGAAACCTATGAATGCGTCCATGGTCCTATTGGACTGCAAATATTTTAGTCTAATGTAAAATAATGAGGTTGTTTTTGGTACTTATACACTGAAAATAACACAAATATAAACAAACACTGAAATACAATTAAAAAACAATAAAAACTACATTAAAAGCTTCACTTTAGCTTTACTTCTTTATTGTTTCCTTGTGCTTCTTAATTAGTGGAGAGAACTTATGAGCAGTAATAATTAAGCTTATTATAAGTATCTTCTTTTTTTTTTACGATACGTGTTTTAGACTCTGGGAGAAGCTGATTCTGATTCTCACAATTTCTCAGAAGCTCGAGCTGTAACACAAGTTTAAAAGTGAAACAGGGAGGAAAATCCAGATAAACACAGATACATGTGGAGCTGTAACACTGGATCTGACGCTTATTCCACACTAATGTAGATTCGTCTCATATTTGCACCTTGATGACATTTTACCACACCGCTTTAATATCTTTTTATATATAATATTTAGTGGTACCTTGAAAATTAACGTAAATTCTGGGAGTGGCGTTGAGTTTAAAAGGCGTTGAGTTTAAAGGTATTTTGTCCCATAAGGATGTTTGAAAAACCTGTTAATTCGTTCCATGGTCCCGTGGAACTGCTTATATTTTAGTCTAATGTAAAATAATGAGGTTGTTTTAAAAATCAATAAACAAATATAATAAAAGCTGCACTTTAGCTTTACTTCTTTATTGTTTCCTTACGCTTCTTAATTAGTGGAGGAACTTATGAGCAGTAATAATGAAGAGAAGTTTAGTGCTCCTGTCTCCTTCTTTTACTACATTAAACCACGTTAAGCTTTATTTTGAACCAGAAGCGTTTTAGACTCCAGGAGAAGCTGATTCTGATTCTCACCATTTCTCAGAAGCTGGAGCTGTAACACAAGTTTAAAAGTGAAACAGGGAGGAAAATCCAGATAAACACAGATACATGTGGAGCTGTAACACTGGATCTGACGCTTATTCCACACTAATGCAGATTCGACTCATATTCGCACTTTGATGACGTTTTACCGCACCGCTCTTTTACCGCACCATTTCTTGACGATGGGTGTTGAGTTTAGGGGATGCTGAGTTACAAGGTACCACTGTATGACACTTTTATATCTTTATATTCTTGAAAGCTGCTGTAACATTACACATTTCCCCCTGTAGGATAATAAAAAGCTCTTATCTTATCTAATCTAATCTTATAAATGTTTAGGGTTTTCCGATGTAGTCTGCAGTAGTAACTCAGCAGCACCGTTAACGTTATTAATAAATAAAATAAAACTAAATATACTTAGAAAGACTGTCAATATAGTATATTTAAGGGGATGCTGCTAAGTAAGACCTGTGTGGGGAGGAAGGAGGACCTCTGGGTTTTGTGAATGTGAATACAGTGCCAACAAAAAAAGTGAATTAAAAATAAACTTTACATGATTGCAAATGGATTTAAAAGGAAGTTTAACAAGTTCATGGTTTGTTTTGGCCACACAGTGCATAACAGGAGACCTTTGGACCCTTTTGTGGTCGACACTGCTGGTATAGTTATCCTATAACAGACCTTAACATCTAGAAGGCCTACATTCAAAGTTCACGTCCACCTTAAAATCTAAGTGTCATATAGAGTTAAAATTCAACCCGTTTTCCCAGAGCTGATACGCGTTCACTTTGTAACAAATCAAAACTTTCTGGAAGGGGATTGAGCTCGGGTCGCGGTTAATCCACCTTAAAGATACTGAACAGTCGGTCGGAGGCTTTTGTTAGTGCCGGTAGCCTGCGGGGCAGAGAGAGATGAAAGATCTCAGCGTGTTTCTCGTTTAAATTAGTTCCACTGTTGTAATTCATGATTAACTATTTAGCAGAACTTTGCGAGTGCAGCGTCCTGCTGTCCTTCCTACCCAACATCCACCCTACATGGGTAAAGTGATCATGCTTTCTTCCACGTACCGACTCTGTCTCCACATTTAATTCTGAACTTAAAACCTAGAGCTGGGTGGTATGACGGTACATTCGGTACACCGTCTTTGATTCCTCATACCATATGTACATTTTTTATATACTGCCATACCATAACATAGTTAATACAACAGCTGTAGCTTCAGTAGGCAGCAAATCATATCATGTTCCTCTATAGAGAGTCGAGAAAGAAGCTTTCAGAGCAACAATTAAAACTCTGGATTCCAGATTTGTCTTACTGTGTGAAAATACTTCAGGTCAGTCGTTAAACCAACATTAAAACCACCTCCTTGTTTCAACACTCACTGTCCATTTTATCAGCTCCACTTACCATATAGAAGCACTTTGTAGTTCTACAATTACTGACTGTAGTCCATCTGTTTCTCTACATGCTTTCTTAACCTGCTTTCACCCTGTTCTTCGATGGTCAGGACCACCACAGGACCACCACAGAGCAGGTATTATTTAGGTGGTGGATCATTCTCAGCACTGCAGCGACACTGACATGGTGGTGGTGTGTTAGTGTGTGTTGTGCTGGTATGAGTGGATCGGACACAGCAGCGCTGATGGAGTTTTTAAACACCTCACTGTCACTGCTGGACTGAGAATAGTCCACCAACCAAAAACATCCAGCCAACAGGGCCCCGTGGGCAGCGTCCTGTGACCCCTGATGAAGGTCTAGAAGATGACCGACTCAAACAGCAGCAATAGATGAGCGATCGTCTCTGACTTTACATCTACAAGGTGGACCAAATAGGTAGGAGTGTCTAATAGAGTGGACAATGAGTGGACACGGTATTTAAAAACTCCAGGAGCGCTGCTGTGTCTGATCCACTCATACCAGCACAACACACACTAACACACCACCACCATGTCAGTGTCGCTGCAGTGCTGAGAATCATCCACCACCTAAATAATACCTGCTCTGTGGTGGTCCTGTGGGGGTCCTGACCATTAAAGAACAGGGTGAAAGCAGGTTAAAGTATGTAGAGAAACAGATGGACTGCAGTCAGTAATTGTAGAACTACAAAGTGCTTCTATATGGTAAGTGGAGCTGATAAAATGGACAGTGAGTGTAGAAACAAGGAGTGATCGGTGTATATAGTGTCATTTTGTGGGGCCAAGCAAAGCTTATAGTACTCAAAACCTTCATCATATACATGGTGAAATTAAAACTTTTTACATTCTATATACCGTAAAACTGTCAGAATCCAAAAAAATACCGCGATACAAATTTCTGGTCATACCATCCAGCCCTATTAAACTCTTCTCTCTTCTCTCTCTTTGGTTTCTAACTGTCCTCAATCGTAAATCAGCCCTCGACCAAGTCCTGCCTGTGATGCTGTGATGTTTTAGTGTTTCCTCTCTGTATGTTTGTCAAGTCAAGTCAAGTTTATTTGTATAGCACTTTTTTACAATGGTCATTGTCTCAGAGCAACTTTCCAGAACCAAGAATCGAAAACCCATTGTTGAGAAAGCCGAGGACAACAGAGGCAGGAAAAACTCCATTAAAATGACACGGAAGAAACCTTGAGAGTAACCAGATTCAGCAGGGACCCCTTATGCTGGAATTATTGAATTAATGAATTGTTCTGTGTTTTAATTATAAGCGTCTTGTTTATTATTTAAGAGCCACATTTTATGACAGTCATTAAATTACACTTATAAACTGAATGATAGAATAAATAGAAGCTACAGTACACAGCACAGCTACCTTAATAGCGGAATGTAAACCTAGAACATCCAGCGACGGTCTCAAATATGAAAATTCTCGTCAGTCTACAGAACTGGTTGAGAGTTTTCCAAACTCATTTACCCGAGTTGTGTTTTAGCTAGGGATGTAACGATACACTCTACCCACGATGCGATGCGATTCACGATACTGGGTTCACAATACGATTTTTTAAACAAAATTAAATTGAAGACAAATTATGACAAAGTTTCTTTTTATTATTTCTCTTCAAAAATTTAAATACTGTATTTGTGCTTATCTTTTATTTATCTAAATAATAAATGCCCTTTTATTTCTGAGGTAGGTACAAACTATGCAAAACAATGCTGCACATTTCATAAAAAAACATGTAAACCGATTGGAATCATTACACATGTGAATCGATTTTTAACTGTCTTGTGGTGCATCGTTACATCTTGGACATTCTGACTAACCGAATGCTAACTGAATTGCCATAGGATTGATAATGTAAGAGACTTTTCTGTGCTGTAGTGTGCTGTGCTGACAGTGTTTGATGTGTGTGTTTACGTATTAAGTGCATTTTGTCCCTTTAGGGATTCCATAATGAATGGAAATGTGTGCTTCTCTACACATGTGATCGTCTTTGTGTAGTCTGTGCTGCGCCTCAAAAGAACAAGCCAGTAAAGCATTAAGCTCCCAATAGTTTGCCTATGTAGAGTTTATTTCTTACTTTATAAACTCAGCAAACTCTAAAGATGCTCTGTGACACTAGGACACTAGGAATGGCTCATTTCACGCTCTGTGACGCAATTTTAACAGCCGTGAATTAGGTAGAGCCTTATAAATAATGTATGATTATTATTAGTAGTATTAGACGTGTTCTCGCTCACTTTGGACTGCCTCCTATGTGGGCTGCTAAGGAATTCGGATGAATCCACCCTCTTGTCCTTTTGCTCATCTTATCGCACAGCAGGTAGTCAGGCGTATACAGTATTTCAGCAGTAGCCAAGCCAATATACAGGCGTGTGGGTTGGAATCCTGCTCACCATTCACCGTCTCGGCATACAAAACAATTCTCACATCCATCTTCCAGTCTGGTATTGTGTCCCTGACGCTCGGTTTCCCTTTTCCTGTGGAACTGCACAGCTTTTACTCATCCTCACTGCTGCTCATTGTCTTTATGAAGTTCCCTCTGAATCAGAGTGCTGATTTACCAGCTTTCGCTCAGACGTACTCATTAGCATGAAGACAATCGGTGATCCTACATCAGCACATATTTGGGCTTCTGGTTTTTCTTAATGAGCATGCAAAGTGCTGATCTCCATCCAGCTGATTCTTTTATTCTTGGTTTGATCTGATGTTCCATGATGATTGCCGATGCTGATGCTCAGCTGATGGAGACAGTGCTGTCAGGTTTTCTCATTCTGACTGAAGCCTGGAAGCTTTCGGAAATGTTTTTGACCTTGATAAATAAGTACAAGCCCTAGACATGGAGCTTATGACGTTTACATTTTTAGCTTTTTGCAGATGCTTTTATCCAAAGCAACCTACAGTACTGTGACAATATACTGTCTAAGCAATTAAGGGTTAAGGGCCTTGCTTAAGGGCCCAACAGTGACAACCAGGCAAGGGTGAAGCTTAACCCTATGACTTTTTGATTACTAGTCAAGTACCTTAACCGCTAGGCTACAATTGCATTATGAATGGATGAACAGTAGCTTAAAGATCTGAGTCTGAACTACTTCTGGATAAGTGATTTATAGACTTACATACCGGCGTCAATTGAGACCTTTATCCAGAAAATAATTTAATGTAAACTTCTTTGATCTTGGTCTTTATTCCTTTTTTTTTGTCTTCTTCTTCTTCTAGCTGCTCTCTCTCCATGTTGTTCTGAACATCCTCCTCTCGGGCACAGCAGTGAATTGTGCTCACCCACTAACACTGGGTTCCAAGGTTCAAAACCCTAGTGGTGCTATCGGCCTGTAGGATGTCTGCATACAGATAATACTGGTTATGTCTGAGATGGGTTGGGTGAGGGAATGGATGAGGCCCCGGAATGGATTGGTGTCTTGGCTGGGGTGTGTTACTGCATTGTGCCTTGTGATTCCCGGGGAGCAGGACCTGCTGCGACCTTGACCAGAATAAAGGGCTGAAAAAACCATGACAATGAAATCTGACAGACAGCTTTGTGGCATGGTTTCCTAGGCTTCATAGTTTTGTTAGTGGTTTATGACTACAACAGTTTTCTGCACTTTTTTACGCTATCACATCACTTTTCTACATCGTCGCTTTCCAGCGTGGGACCAACTTTTTAATGCTGCTGATGCGCCGCTGCTTTCACATCATCATCACATGAAAATCTTTTTTAAACGTCCAAAAAGGTGGAAATCAGATGGAGCTTAATCCAGACCATAAGGGTCTCTCAGTCTCTCAGACACGACCGATTCCTCCTCCTCCCAGCCTCACCATTTATAACCAAAATTTAACAGTGCGGAAACTTTTTGAAGATCTCTCGTAAATAGGGCGAGTTTAGCTTGACTGTAGCTTGCCAAGGTATGGAATAAACTCCAACCTGTCAGGTTATACTTAGAGGAATTTGTTAGATGGGTTAAATGTAGTCCAAGAACAGGACTGTCATGACACTGTCCACAGTCAAGCAAGCTTTACATTATGTGTTTAGCTTTCAAACTGGCGCTTTAAATCTAAACTAGACATTTACACTAACCACAAAATGTGACAGTTTGGCTTTTCTTTCCAACCTTGGTGAAGAGACCACTGCCTTATCTACTTTATTTACTGGTGGGTCCAGGCAAACCAGCTCTTCTAAAAGAGCTCTTATTTATGACAAACAGATGTTTAGTCTCATAAAAACAGTAATGAGCAGGTTGACTCATGTGTGAACAATAATTTATTATGATTTTAATTATTAGTGTTGTGTAATTGTAGTGATTCAGAAATCTGTTAATAATCTTCATTAGTCCCTCAGTGACGGTCTGCATTGTTAAAGCTGTTTATGTGGGTGCACTGGAGTGGCACAGCTGTATAATATGCTAACCCACCAGCATGGAGAGCTCAAGCTTTCAGGTTTGAATCTCATCGTCTTCCAGGAACAGTTGGCGGTCCTTGTGTGGGTTATTTGAGGCGATGTTGGCAGAGCGAATCTTAAACGCTCCGTTTCATCCTTCACACGGACTCTGATCCGGGTGAAGAGGAGAACAGAGCCGGAGCGTGTGGCCGAGATCCGACCCCCATTCCAGAACACAAATATTTACACAGTTCATGTCGTGGATTTGGTGAGAGCGCGGGTGCGAGTGTCTCTGAAGTCCGCAGGTGTGGACGAGAGCCGACGGCCTCTTCGCTGAGAGTTTATCTCTACAGCTCCTCTACGGTCGTCAGTCAGAGCCGGGGGATGATGGTGTTTACCAAACACGGCCGGCTTGCTGGGAACTTAGTGGTGGGAGGGTACTTCAGTGGTCATTAGTAGTGATGCATTGTGGGGGCATTTCCTCCACTGAGTACAGTTTGGGTTGTATTAACAGCTGGTTCTTGTTCAGCCGGGCTTCGCTATCTCGGGGTCAAAAGAATCAAAATTCTTTGCGTGGACCATTTGTCTCTCTTTCGCTCTTGCCTGGCTTGGCGTTCTGTCCGTGGTGTGGTCTAACGTTGTGCTCAGTGTTTGACGGCTAGGCTTTGGATCCACTGGGACCCTGAACCCTGAAGCAGTTTTGGAAAATGAATGAGGGAGTGTTGAGAAGTTAGGAACCATCACAGGGGCAGTTGTAGCCTAACAGCTAAGATGCTGGAATAGTAATCAGAAGGTTGCTGGTTTAAGCCCCACCACTGCCAGGTTGTCATTGTTGGGCTCTTGAGCAAGGCCCTTAACCCTCAATTGCTTGGATTGTCTTCTTTCACAGCTGTAAGTTGCTTTGGATAAAAGCATCTGCTAAATGCTGAAAATGCGACAGTGCTACCCACTGAGCCACCGTGCCACCCAGTACCATTGTGAACAGATGCCAGTTTTAAGCTGAGTGCACATCCTTGCTGATTGTGCTCTTCTTCTGACTCCACAAAGCTTCGGAGCTGCTGGTCTTCTTCAGTAAACCTACGAACACAGAGAAGTGAAACATAAATCAGGACCAGAACACGCTGGCACCAGCAACGGCGATCAGACGGCCTCATGCCGCCCACCATGCCGAGGTGTTGGATTTCACACATCTGCGTGGTGGGAAGTGCCGCACTTGCACAAGGCTTCAGCTCCGACACAGAAGATTTATAGCACCGTGATGATCTATAGCACTGTGTGTGTGTGTGTGGTTGATGATCCATAGTAAGTGTGTTTATCCTGTGAAGGAACTTCTCCAGCGTGACCTTGAAAACGATTCTTCCTCTCTGGTTTGTTTTGCGACCTCCCCCTCGACCCAGGCGACACCTTAAGACGTCTCGGGACGTCCCTAAAGCCGCCCGTCAGCCCCTCCTAGGGCATGTGCACCCCATTAGCGTGGTGACCCGGGGACACGGACAGGATCCTCCTCTGGCTCATAACTCTAACCTTCTTTTGTTTTTCGACACTTTCCTTCATCAAGTCATTAATCTTTATTGATCGGCGGTGTTGCTGTCAGCATCGGGGCCCCAAACTCTGAGCTAATTGGGTTGTATTCCTAACTTAGCAGGCCCTCGGGACAGCCACTTATTTAGCCTGGTAATACAATGACTTCCTGCTTATTCTTCCCATCGCTGTTCCTCGGTTATTGACCACAACTGTCCACCACCTTAACCGCTGACCTACCACTGCCCTAATAAAAATCTCAGCTCACTATAATAGGTGCTATCAGTTTGGTTGAAATGAAATTAGAAATGAAATTTCTAGGAATGTAACGATACACTCTACCCACGATGCGATGCGATACGATTTACTATACTGGGTTCACGATACAATTTTTTCCTGATTTTTTAAACTGAAATTGAAGACAAATTATGACATAGTTTCCTTTTATTATTTCTCTTAAACAAAATAAAATAAAATGCTGTTTTTGTGCTTATCTTTTACTTATCTACATAATGAATGTCCTTTTATTTCTGAGGTAGGTACAAACTATGCAAAACAATTTTGAATTAAGCCCAATTTGGCTGAAAAACCCCGAATCTGGCAACCAGGCATATAGCGCCAGTGACGTCAACCAGACGAGGTGTATAGCGCCAGCGCCCTCTGCTGTTTAAAGTGAATATCGATTCATTATACATGCCAGATCGATTTGAATCGTGGAATTTTTGAATCGGTTATTAACTGTCTTGTGGTGCATCGTTACATCCCTAGAAATGTCCTAATTAAAATGACCCCCCAAGAATGGATTGACGTTCTGTGTGGGTCTGGACTGTGTAACTGCATTGCACCCAGAGATTCCGAAGTAGTCGGCCCCACTGCAACCCTGACCAGGATAAAGCAGTAAAAAACATCGTCTCCTTTGCTTAAAACGGCTGAAGGTTTTGGATTGTGTTTAGATTTTTATCTCGCAGTTTAATTTGATGTATTTATCGCTCGGCTGAGCGTAGCGAGAGTTACGTTACTGTGCACAGCAGGAGCAGCGAAGGTTTATTAACAGAGGAAATCATTTTAAACAGGAAGCACAGCAGGGACACACCTGAGTGTTACGGCTGCACTATGTGTCCTCATACATTTCGGAAAGTCTGACGCTTCCAGTGTTTACGAGACAATTACAGGATTCACAGAAGCGGTCGCTCGGTGGTCAGATGGTTGAGAGCGGTGACCGGTCGAGAAATGACTCTTCTAATGTCTGTCTGACCAGAGCACAAGCTGCAAATCAAGTGATGCTCTCAGATCTTCATTACTCACCTCTTGTGGTGGACCTACATTCACAGAGTGAATTGTTTATATTTTCATACTTAATGCACATATTTTAAACACTGTTTGTACCTTTTATTTAGTTTTCGTTTCTGTGACGAGCGCTTGTACAGCCTGCACTGCTCAATGAGCCATGACTCTATGTTTACCACTGTTCCTTGCTTGGACCACTTTTTATATTTTCTTTATGCATTTTCTCCCCTTTTTTCTCCCTTTTTTTTAGAGCGTCCAATTCCCCGATTGCGTCATGCTTCCTCTCCACCAATGCCGATCCCCGCTCTGATTGAGGAGAACGAAGCTAACCCACGCCCCCTCCGACACGTGGGCAGCAGCCGTATGCATCTTATCACCTACACTTTGACGAGTGCAGTGCAGCTCAGCGTTGTGTACGGAGAGACACACCCTGACAGCACTCTTTTCTCATCTCTGTGCAGGCGCCATCAATCAGCCAGCAGAGGTTGTACTTGCACCAGTCATGAGAGAGAGACCCCATCCGGCTTAGTCCCGCCCATATCTGAACAACAGGCCGACCGTTGTTCATGTGGCCGCTCAGCCTCAGCCGGCAGGCAGAGCTGAGATTTGATACGATGTATTCGAGATCCCAGCTCTGGTTCCAGCGGGTGTTTTTACCGCTGCGCCACCTGAGCGGCCCCTTGGACCACTTTTGATAGATACTGACCACTGCAGACCGGGAACACCCCACAAGAGCTGCAGTTTTGGAGATGCTCTGACCCAGTCGTCTAGCCGTCACAATCTGGCCCTCGTCAAACTCGCTCAGATCCTCACGCTCGGCCATTTTTCCTGCTTCTAACATCAACTTTGAGGATAAAATGTTCACTTGTCAGTGTCAGTGTTTTTCACTTCACCTGTCAGTGCTCATAATGTTATGCCTGGTCGGTGTAAATGATATATACTATATTTTATTTATACTTAGTCATTACCACAACATTTATGTGTATTTTAGTCACTTTAACTGGTCACTTGTTCACTTTAATTGTAATATATGTAAATAATCTCTATCTGGGAACTCCGGTTAGATTCTACTGCATTTCTTTGGCTCTGTACTTGTACTCTGCACAGTGACAAAGTTAAATCTAATCTAATCTAGAAATAGGTGTGAGTGAAAAACATTAAATAATTAAGAGTGGCGTCTACATATTTTTGACCGTATCGTAAATACATGAATAGTGCATCAGGGATCAAGATTACAGCTGTGTAAAAGCAACGAGCTTCATTGTTGCTGAATAATCTGAAAACCAAAGCGGTGCTTGAGGGTTGAGTGATTAGGAGTTAACACAGAAAGTGTTTCCGCTCCTGAACTATTGTTATCTCTCGCTCTCCCCGGGGGGTCAGACGGGATCAAAGACGACCACAAATATCTGACTCACCCTGTCTTTAGTCTCTAAACGTAGCCCAGGGGTCCCGTATGTGCACCAGTGTGTTATCTGTCTCATCCAGATCCAGCTGGGAGACTAAATGGGGTCTGCTGTCTGCAGAACGTCATCGGATCATCGATGAACACTGAGGAAAAATTCCAGTTAAACAGTGGTTTAGTCATTTTGGGTTTAGTGGTGCCTCCTGTCCCCTCACACTCACATTTTTTCCAGTCTTTCACACCTGCACAGATGTTGTAAACAGGTACGGTTACTTGTTTCCAGCTGTTGTGTGGAAAATCATGAATTAGAAGCATATTTGTGTGTAGAGGACGTGCACGTTACACATTCATTTATTATTTACTGTCCTGGTCAGTGTTGCAGTGGGTCTGATTCATTGGGCAAAAGGCAGGACAGGTCACACACCAACACACACACACTCACACTTAGGGTAATTTTTAGTAGCTCCGGTCGTCCTGACTGCATGTTTTTGGACTTGTGGAAGGAAACCGGAGCGCCCGAAGGAAACCCACACGGACACAGGGAAAACATGCAAACTCCGCACAGAAAGGACATGGACTGCTCAAACCTGGGAATCGAACCGAGGACCTTCTTGCTGTGAGGTGACAGCGCTAAACCTCCTGACTCCAGTGGCCTCAACCCAACCCTACCCAACCCAACACCTCTGGAATGAAGTGGAATGTTGATTTCAGTGCCTGATCTCACGAATTCACTTTCGACTGTGTTTGCATTTGGGCAAAACTCCAAAATCTTACTGAAAAGCCTTTCTGGAAGATTAGAGGCTGTTATAGCTGCAAAGAGAGACCAACTTCACATAAATGCTCTCATATGTTTGGCTGTATGGTGTAGTTTATCTGTAAATCTGTAAATCTGCGTCACTTCTCATTCTGTTACCTGCCAACATGCAGGATTTCACTCGTTTGAGGTTTTTGGATTGTCGTACATCGTTAGACCAGGTGTTGCGTCCTCGACTCAACGTGACGCTTCCACTGATCTGATCTGACAAATTGCACCGAACGAGAAACCCGCGCCCCGTCCAAAGATTTCCACCGTACTGATTTTGTGACAGACTGTCCAGCCTGACGTTTCACTTCAATCCAAATCCTGACCTGTTCAGCCCCGTGGTGGAAGAAACAACACAAGCATCTGTTTTGAATTTTTGCAGCAGCAGCAGATCTTACTGCAGCTTTGTTTCAGTCTTCTGGAGGAACGAACAATGAGAAACCGAAAAAAAGCCGAGGAGCCCCCGATCCCACGCCGGGGTCGAGTTCTGAGCCGGACGGGCTAGTGTGGGAACTCGCGAACTGAATGAAGGTCAGGAGTGTTTCCATTTGCATACGCCCATGACAGAAGAGGGGGGAATCTTAATTAGTGATAGTCCTGATAACCCCCAGATGTCCAGAGCTCTGCAAAACAAAAGGCGTGATGCTGGTGGGCTTTAGGAAATGTCAGAGGTTTATGTCCATGTTCTGTGTAGAATGGAACACACAAAGCAAAAATAAACTTTAAGAAATTTGTCCTGATTATTTCTCCCTTTTGCTGCTTTTATCTGAATGAGTTTTTTTTTCACTGCTTTATTCTGGTCAGGGTTGCAGTGGACCGGCTACCCCGTAATCTCTTGGTGCAATGCAGTAACACAGTCCAGACACACATAGGGTCTGTTCGAAAACCTAGGGAGCTGCCTTGCTATCTTACTGCCTACATAGGCAGCTGCCTCAGTAGAGAGGATTCTAATAAGTCATTGACTAATAAGGCAGCTTATTCGAACGCACTACTTAGACAGCGATTCCATCAGTTTTTGCTAACTAAGCTAACAGAGTTAGCCTCATGCCATTCAAACTAATGGGATGGGGTGGCACAACGAGCTAGCGTGTCAACTAACATCGACCTTTGTGTACCAAAAAACGGTTAAATTTGCTGACAAGCAAGTTTGCAAATAAAAACACTTGTGCAAGTTTATACAAATTAGGAATCAATAATAATTTATTTGTTATAAAATAACTCTCCACACCATCCGCCATATTTTTTAAGTCAAAATACCGTTGAAATTTTAAGATACCTTAGTAATAAGGATTTTAAGGCATCTAGGATTTCGAACAGCCTCCTTCTTGTAGGATGACGTAAAATGTAGAGAGCGCACCAGGTTTCGAACACACCCATAGAATGCCAATCCATCGCAAGGGGGGGTATTTTAATTATGAAATTTAATTGATCTCAGCTCTGCCATCCGGCTGGGCGGCTACATGAACAACGATTGCCTGTTGTTCATACGAGGAAAGAAGCCGGATAGGGAGCTCATAACTGAGGGAATTATAATAATGTGTTGATCAGGGTGTGGCTCTCCGTGCACAAGGCTGATCTGCATATGAACTAAATGTGACAGTTCACTCTCCTCAGTCGGGGCAGGGGTCGGCACCAGTGAAGAGGAAGCATAAAGCAATTGGGTAAAAATTGGACGCGCTAAAAAAATCAGAAGAAAAAGGGAGAAAATGCATTAAAAAAAGTAAAATGAAATTTAATTTCTAATTTTACCCAAAATGCCTGATAGCACCTATTATAGTGAGCTGAGATTTTTTATTAGAACATTGGAAGGTTAGCAGTTAAGGTGCTGGACTATTGATTACATGGTTACTACTGTTGGGTCCCTGATTAAGGCCCTTAACCTTCACTAGCTTGTTATTGATTCACAGTTGTAAGTCTCTTTGGATAGAAGTGTGTTACGTACAGTCTGTTATTAGATATAAATAGAAGTAATAATGTGATGACTTGGACATTTTCTCCAGTTTGCACGTTTACTTAAGGAATTAGCGTTAGCTCAGTGGTTAAGGTACGGGACTAGTAATCAGAAGGTTGCTGGATCAAGCCCCACTGCTGCCAAGTTGCCACTGTTGGGTCCCTGAGCCTCAGTTTCCTTAAATTGTATTTAGTCATAATTGTAAGTGGCTTTGGATAAAAGTGTCTGCTAAATGTCACCAATGGAAATTGCCTTTATGTTTGTCGGGTATTTTTTTCTGATGTATAGCTGTGGTGTCCCTGCTTCTCCTGATTCAGCCCTGCATTAGTCTAAGGCTCATGTTAGCAGTACTGAGCCTTGAATAAGCCAGTAACCCAGAATTTTAAAGAATCTGCTTGTTTTGTCTGATCTCCACCATCAGTTCGAGTTTCCACAACATTCCTCAGCTGGAGGAACTTTTGTTTTTTTAGAGTTAGCGTTTCGTTGCGTATCTACTCCTCTGGACCGAGAGGAGGAACACTTGGAGAGCGTCGTGTTGTGGGAAGCTGTAAAAGAGCGCTGTTGATAGAAACCTCTCAGAGCTGACGGCGTCCCACTGTTTTCGTTCCTCTCTAAATGCTTTAGGGTTGGAATTGGAAAGCAGGAGCTCGTCACAAGCCAGTCTGAACCATTTCAAGAGGATTCGTGAGAAAACCATTACATTTCATTTCACTCACTCGCTTTCTTAACCGCTTATCCAATCAGGGTTGCGGGAAGGGGGGGGGGGTGCTGGAGCCTATCCCAGCTTTTCAATGGGTGCAAGGCACACAGTAACACCCTGGCCGGGGTGCCAGTCCATTGCAGGGCGGACACACACACACACACACACACACACACACACACACACACACCCATTCACCTATAGGGCAATTTAGTGTCAGTTCACCTGACTGCATGTTTTTGGACTTTGAAATTTAATTCAGCTGTTAGTGCTTGAGGCGGCACGGTGGTTTAATGGGCGGCACTGTCGCCTCACAGCAAGAAGGTCCTGGGTTTGACCCCCAGGCGGGTCCTGGGTTCGACCCCCTTTCTGTGCAGAGTTTGCATGTTCTCCCCGTGTCTGCGTGAGTTTTCTCCTACAGTCCAAAAACATGCAGTCAGGTTAATTGGAGACACTGAATTGCCCTATAAGTAAATGGGTGTGTGTATGTTTGTGTCTATTTGAGTCTGCCCTGCGATGGACTGGCGTCCCGTCCAGGGTGTTACTGACCATTGAAAAGCTGGGATAGGCTCCAGCAACCCCCCCCGCAACCCTAATTGGATAAGCGGATAAGAAAATGAATGTATGAATGTTACTGCTTGATTGAGGTCCAGACTGCGGTGTAGTTTAACCCCCGGGGTGACTGACTTGGCTCTGCAGTCCTTCATGCGTCCTGGCTCATCACACAAGGCTGAATACACACAAACGGGTGATTTTGGTTATAATTTATGCCCTTTGAAATGCCAAAAAGCAATAGCCATCAAATCTTGGATTATCAGACACTGAACTAGTAATCAGAATGTCGCTGGTTCAAACCCCACCGCTGCCAGGCCCTTGAGCAAGGCCTCAATTGCTTAGACTGTATACCGTCACAGTCTTGTAAGACGTTTTTGGTAAAAGCTTCAGCTAAATGCCAAAAAAATGCCAGACTTGCAGTGTTTCTGTGCTCTAAATAGATCTGCGTCATAGCGAGCCACCATGCGCTGAGATCAAAAGCGCCGCGTGCAGCTGAATAATCCGATTATATTTAGTCTGTCCTGTGCGGCTCTGACCGAGGGGACGAGCTGCTCCCGCCGCCCCGCGAGCTGGAAACGTGTGTTTTCAGCTGCATGATCTCTACGCAGCTCGAGATGTTGTGTGAATGTCCTGCCGTCTTTATGATGTGTTTGTGAGGGCACACCGGTGGCATCTGGAGCTTGGTTTTATAATTAGCGTGGAACAGGAATAGCCTTCCCGGTCTGAGCGTGGTCCGACTGCCGTGTGTGTTCACCGTCTGTTCCTGAAACCTGCAGTCTCTCCGATCCGTGTGTGCCGTTGCGGTTCTGTTCAAAGCTCTCGGAAATTGCTGGAATGCTGGAGGCCGGTGGAGCAGGATGTACGAATTTGTTCCTGCTCCCTCGGCTCGTACCCGCACATGTGGGATCTGTTAGTCTCCTGGGCAGCCGCTGCCAGGCCTGCTTGCTGTTTTGGAGGGCTGAAACACCAATCTTCCTAAAACGTTCAGTGTTTTGGTGATGATCGAGGTGCTGGTGAACATCTAGCGAAGATGAAGTTTACTTACTTTCGGATTACCTGTGTTTAAATGAAACAGGGCTCATGAAATTGAAGTCTTCTATACATTTCCAAAAAAAAATTTCAACATTACGAAACATGTAATGCAATCGTTACCGTGGACTGAACGTCCCTGCAATCCGCTATAGTAACAATACAGGACGACCTTCAACGTGGAAACTCCTGACCTGAAGGTCGACTTGATAATCTGTGAAACCTGATGTGTCACGTCTCACGCGTTCTTGAATCAGGCTCTGAATATACAGACGTGGTCAGAGAGGGCAATGTGTTACGTGTGTGTATGTGTGTGTATGATAATTATTTTCCGTGTTTTACTCTCGTTAGCTCGGCCGCTCGCTGTCGTGTGTCGAACAGGCGGCGGACACGTTTTTAATATAATCGTGTCCACGTGCTTCTCCTACATCAGAGCTCTGTTACTGAAGCTTCAGGTTTAATCCTGCACGCCGGTGATCGAGTTCGATGCCATATAGACAGCAATTACTTCTTACTTTCATTTATAAATAATTCAATTGGAGCTGAGAGTACACTATATGGTCAAAAGTATTTGGACACCTGAATATGAGCTTGTTGGATGTCCTATTGGACGTTTATTTGACTCTGTCAAAACAGAAGAAGCTTCTCACTTTAAAAATCAACAGCATTCGGCTTTGATCTCGTCCTTGATGCTGTTTTCCTCCTTGCAGATTTCTCAGAATTCCTATAAAAAGCCCAATAAATATGACCTATGTGACCTCTGAACCCAGTTACCCCAGTCGATATGATTTGTGAGGAGTGAAGCTGTATTTGATGGACCCCCTGTCTGCACCACACACAATACACATGTTATTTATCACATCTACAGATGTTTACATCACTTTAAATCTGTGTGCTGTTTATCTCCTATGCTTGAACACAAGGCCACAAGTACAATATATACTGGGGGACACGCCCGCCCGCCCGCCCGCCCGCCCCTCTATATATTGATGTAAAATTATAAGTGAACATGTTTCACTCAGTAGCTTTGCGTAATGTTATTACCATGCCAGTACTGGTATTACTGGCCAGTACTGAGCCACACACACACACATATTGTCTCAATCTGTCTATTGTAGTGAATGGAGAGCTTCTCTAACAGCCCACTGAGAGAGAATAAACTTTAGTGAGAAGCTTCAAGAGTCCATGAGAGCGCTTACACGCCTCAGAGCAGCTCTTACACACTCACTTTGTGTGCGGTAGTGTGTGTGTGATAGTGTTCATGTGTTGGTGTGTTACTGTGTGTGTTATTGTACTGTGTGTGTTATTGTGTGCATTAGTGTTGCTGTGCATGTTGTGTGTTTGTTGTGTGTGTGCATTAGTGTTGCTGTGCATGTTGTGTGTGTGTGCATTAGTGTTGCTGTGCATGTTATTGAGTTTGTGTGCGTGTGTGCATTGGTGTTGCTGTGCATGTTGTGTGTATGTGTGTGCATTAGTATTTCTGTGCTTGTTCTTGTGTGTGTGTGTGTGTGTTAGTGTGCTTGTGCTAGTGTATGTGTGTACATTAATGTTGCTGTGCATGTTATTCTGTGTTAGTGTTGCTAGTGTGTGTGTCTGCATTAGTGTCGCTGTGCATGTTATAGTGTGTGTGTTAGCGTGTGTGTGTGTGCATGTTTATGTGTGTTTGTGTGTGTGTGTGCATTAGTGTTGCTGTGCATGTTATTGTGTTTGTGTGTGTGTGTTTTAGTGTGCACATGTTAGTGTGTGTGTGTATTAGTGTTGCTGTGCATGTTTTTGTGTGTATGTGTGTTCATTAGTATCTAATATTTGGACTCAGATAAAAATAGAATATATATTTTTGTGTGTTTAATCTCTGCTCCGTTTGTTTGTGTGTTGTTGTGTATCCTCAGGAACTGGTGTTCCCAGACTGTAACTAAGATGGTGACGTGTCAGGTACAGAACGGTACCACAGTGCAGAGGGTTTATCAGGCGTGTAGATGGCCGCAGGGCTGCAGCAGCGGCAGGTAAGACACACTCGCACCTGCACGTGAACACACACACACATCCAGTTGAACCCGGTCACTGATTTGGATTAGGACTTGATCTAATAGTCGTTGAATAATTTAAGTTCAGCTCCAGGATGATGTGTGAGTGTGTTTTTGTGTTGCAGTTACCGTACGGTGGTCCGACCCTCGTTTAAGGTGGTGTATCGGACGGTCACGTCTCTGGAGTGGAAGTGCTGCCCGGGATACAGCGGAGCTCGCTGTGAGGAAGAAGCTGCCGCAGCTCACGGTCTGTAACACCTATATCGAAACGATTCACTTCTGATTCACTCACACGTGATTCCTGGACTTTTATTTCTCATCATTACTAGTTCTGCAGATGTTTGTTTCGGTCAGGTTTAGTTTTAGACCGACGTTTATAGCAGGACATATTGACTGTACACTCTCAGGATTAGCATCACTGCGTCTTTTTGCCTTAAAACTGATTAAAAGTTGACGGTACAAATCATTTTATCTGATGAAAACCTGTATAAATCTGTGTCCTGACGCCTCATGTCCTGTAGAAACAGACATGGCATGAAATCCTTCTCAGGTCGCCTTATTTTAGAGGAAAAGCTTTTTCAGGAACTCTAAAATCACCGCTGTTGACTCGGTCAGACAGGCACCGGGTGCTGACAGGAAGTGGCGACTCACTTCCATGCCTGTTTCCTTTTGTCCTTGTTGCTGATGTCAGTATCTGTGGATGACGTTAAACGGCCAAGAAAAAATAACGTAGAGTCCAAACGGAAACAGAGTAATACTGGAGAGAGAGAGAGAGAGAGAGAGAGAGAGAGATGTGAATGTGTGTATTGGTTAGGGCTGTGTGAGTATTAGCCTGAGTGAGTCAGCAAGTGTGTGCGTGTGTTTGTGTGTGGATCTGGTTTTGTGTTTGATTGCATGTTCAGGTATCTGGCTGTGTGTGTGTGTGTGTGTGTGTGTGTGTGTGCGTGTGTTAATGTGTGTGTATCTGGCTGTGTGTGTGTTAATATGTGTGTATCTGACTGTGTGTGTTAATGGTTGTGTGTATCTGGCTGTGTGTGTGTTAATCTGTGTGTGTGTGTATGTATATGTGTTAATGTGTGTGTATCTGGCTGTGTGTGTGGGTATCTGGCTGTGTATGTACAGTATGTGTGTGTCTGTTAATGTGTGTGTTTGGCTGTGTGTATGTATGTGTGTGTGTTAATTTAGGTGTATCTGGCTGTGAGTGTGTGTGTGTGTTATGTGTGTGTATTTGGCTGTGTGTGTATATGTGTGTGTGAATGTGTGTTTATCTGTCTGTGTGTCTGTGTGTGTGTGTATGTATGTGTGTATGTGTGTGGGTATCTGGCTGTGTATGTACGCATGTGTGTGTGTCTGTTAATGTGTGTGTTTGGCTGTGTGTATGTATGTGTGTGTGTTAATTTAGGCGTATCGGGCTGTGAGTGTGTGTGTGTATTAATGTGTGTGTATCAGACTGTGTGTGTTTTGTGTGTGTATCTGACTGTGTGTGTTAATGTGTGTGTACCTGTCTGTGTGTGTGTCTGGCTATGTGTCTGTGTGTGTGTTAGTGTGTGTATATCTGGCTGTGTGTATGTATGTGTGTGTCAATGTGTGTGTATCTGACTGTGTGTGTGTGTGTTAATGTGTGTGTATCTGACTGTGTGTGTGTGTTAATGTGTGTGTGTGTGTGTGTGTGTTTGTTTGTGTGTGTGAGTGTGTTTATCTGGCTGTGTGTGTGTGTTAATGTGTGTGTGTGTCTGGCTATGTGTCTGTGTGTGTGTTAGAGTGTGTATATCTGGCTGTATGTATGTATGTATGTGTGTGTTAATGTGTGTGTATCTGACTGTGTGTGTGTGTGTGTGTGTGTGTTAATGTGTGTGTGTGTGTGTGTTAGTGTGTTTATCTGGCTGTGTGTGTGTGTTAATGTGTGTGTGTGTCTGGCTATGTGTCTGTGTGTGTGTTAGAGTGTGTATATCTGGCTGTATGTATGTATGTATGTGTGTGTTAATGTGTGTGTATCTGACTGTGTGTGTGTGTTAATGTGTGTGTGTGTGTGTGTGTGTGTTAATCTGGCTGTGTGTGTGTGTGTGTGTTAATGTGTGTGTGTGTCTGGCTATGTGTCTGTGTGTGTGTTAGAATGTGTATATCTGGCTGTATGTATGTATGTGTGTGTTAATGTGTGTGTATCTGACTGTGTGTGTGTGTGTGTGTTAATGTGTGTGTGTGTGTGTGTGTGTATCTGACTGTGTGTGTGTGTGTGTTAATGTGTGTGTGTGTGTGTGTGTTAGTGTGTTTATCTGGCTGTGTGTGTGTGTTCATGTGTGTGTATCTGACTATGTGTGTGTGTGTTAATGTGTGTGTGTGTTAATGTGTGTGTATCTGACTGTGTGTGTGTGTGTGTGTGTTAATGTGTGTGTATCTGACTGTGTGTGTGTGTGTGTGTTAATGTGTGTGTGTGTGTGTGTGTGTGTGTGTTAGTGTGTTTATCTGGCTGTGTGTGTGTGTTAATGTGTGTGTATCTGACTATGTGTGTGTGTGTGTGTGTTAATGTGTGTGTGTGTGTGTGTGTGTGTGTGTGTGTGTGTGTGTGTGTGTGTGTGTGTGCGTGTATCTGGCTGTGTTATCTGCATTGGTGTGTATCGTAGCGTCACCATTACAACCAATCAGCTGCATCTTCTCAACTTTCAGTCTCTCTCTCTTTCTCATGTCTCTCTCTCTCTCTCTCTCGCTCAGTCTCTCTCTCTCTCTCTCTCTCTCTCTCTCGCTCAGTCTCTCTCTCTTTCTCATCTCTCTCTCGCTCAGTCTCTCTCTCTCGCTCAGTCTCTCTCTCTCTCTCTCTCTGTCTCTCGCTCAGTCTCTCTCTCTCTCTCTCTCTCTCTCTCTCTCTCTCGCTCAGTCTCGCTCTCTCTCTCTCTCTCGGTTGGTTTATACTTTGTCAGAACAACCTTGACATCAGACGACGGTCTCTTGCCAAGGTCAAGAAGGAAAATCTAAACGTCACCTCATGCTGGGAAGAAGTTCGTCTGGATTCTTAAATCTAACAAGCGCCAAAGAAGCATTAATGTATTGTCTGTTTTACCACTGCTTTATCCTGGTCAGGGTTGCAGTGGGTCTGATTCAATACACAAAATGCAGTAAACACCCCAGACAGGTTTCCATTCCATCATCAAAGAAACTGAGTCTGGTGTAAACTGGAAGCTGCTTAAATGTGTGTAACATTGTCAGAATCCTTTATTTAGAGACAGATGTAGCCTAGTGGCTAGAGCTTTGGGCTGCCGAGCGGAGGGTAGTGGGTTCGAATCTCGGCTCTGCTGTGCAGCTACGATTGGGTTACCCTCTCGGTTCCAGGGCACACACTTGCAACTCCACTGAATTATGGGCAAATAAGAAAGGAGGGAGCGTGTGACAGGAGTTTTTACTGCATTTAAAAATGTCCCAACTTTTCTTGAAATAGGGTTAGTAAGTTAATCTTCATAGCAGCTTTAAAACATTGTTTTATTTATTTATTTATGAAGAGTACAATAGACAGAAAATATATCACTTAAAGTGTTTGTTTTCATGCTGTGAAAAACCCGTCACAAACTGTAGTCGCATTTTGGATGAAATAGCTTTTATTAGCACTTTTCTCATTTGCAGACGCCCCGTAAATCCTGAAGCTCTTGGATTTATTCTCAGCTTGGATCCCGGCCTGTGAAATCACTTTTGAATGCAAGTGTGTGCCAAACGAGAGCACAGAAACGATCTGGAGCCTAAAGAGACACACATTACGTGTGGAAGTTAGCGTGTGGTGGTCTATACTGGGCGTGTGGTGTCTATAACACTTCACCGAAGTAACCAAAGTACAGGCCTGGTCCTGTCATAACCCAGTCTCATTTAGGAAACCGGATCCTCTTAAAGCCTCGTTTAAATCCTGTACACACATTAAGCTTCCTGTTAAACGATGCGATGAGTCTTTATTTGAGGCTGCGGGGGGTTAATGAAAGAGTTATGTAGAGTAAAGGGACGGCGTGTGTGTGTGTGTGTGTGTGTGTGTGTGTGTGTGTGTGTGTTACTGAATAGATTAATTAAACGTCTTTTTGTTGGCTGATCAAAAGCACCGAGCGCTGAATGGAAGCCCGTCTGTGTCCTCACGTCTTTTCAATATGTTCCTCTCGTCACTTCGACTGACAAAGCTTCCAACAAAGCATTTCATAAATAAATAAGGATATGGGTCTGTCCGAAAACCTCGTGATCTCTCTACATAGACACATTTTATATCGTCCTACACTCCCAAGAAGAGGGCGTGTCTAAATTCTTAGATCCTTTAAAATGCTCCTAATGAGGCGCCTTAATTCTGAGTGATAATCTGACTGAATAACGAGGGAGCGTCCGAAAGTTAAAATAAAAACAGCAGTTTTGTACAAGTGTGATGTTGTAGGTGTTTATTACTTTAGAATATTTGTTTCACAGTCTGAGCATTGTTATTTAGATAGCTAGTTTACCCATGGTGCATTGAGACGTGTATTATTACTGCTTAGTTGTTTGAAAGGAGATATGACGTATCGGATTGGTATCGGTATCGGACATAAAAAAGTGGTATTGAGCCAGCCCTAGTTGTAATTCTTGACTGGCATTAATAACATTTTGTGAACTATAAGTACAGACCTGTCTGTAGATTCAGTAGATCCTCCAGACCTCAGTCTGTGACCTCGCTCGTGATGTTTTATTAACACAGTAGCACCATTTACACTGTTCAAACAGACGGTTTATTAGCTCTAAATACAGATCCGTCCCCGTGTCTGTATCAGCTCATAAACCACATGAGTGACTGGAGTGTCGTGTGGTCGAGTGTAAATGAGGATTTTTCCAGTCAGCTAGTAAACAGTAAACACGGTCATTAGCATTGTGGCTAGTAGGCGTATGAGTAGAAGTACATAAATAGCTTTTATAAGCTACCAGTGTAATATGCTCGACTGGCAGAGTAATTTAAGGGGCGGCGTGATGCTAAAGTAGTTTTGGGTTGGATCTGTATGGGAGGTCGGGATGGTTGGTAGTGGTGTAAGTCCAGTCGTTTGTGGTGTTTAGCGGTGGTGTGGGCGGTTGTAAGCGGTGTGTAATTGTAAGTAGAGACGCTCTGATGTGGCGAGAAAACCAAGCCGGATAAAATAGGACCAGTTAAAGATCTAAACCAGTTTACAGGCTGCTGGGTTCCTCATTTGTGTCCAAATAAAGGAAACACTTTCTATTTCTGTCTCTCTACGTGTCTGAGTTAAATGTTTTAACTGCTAAGTTGTGGTACTGTGGTCATCCACAGTGTTATTTTTGCATACACAGGTTACAGCGTTTAGCAGATGCTTTTATCCAAGACGACTTACAGTACTGAGGCAGTATACTGTATACCTGGCAGTGGTGGGGCTTGAACCAGTGACCTTTTGATTGCTAGTCCAGTACCTTAACCACTAGGCTACAGCTGCCCTCCTAAAACACATAAATCCAGTAATTAGAACGAGCGTCCCAATACTTTTGTCCATATAGTGTATTAGTAAGCGATCGTATAAGGTTAACAGTGTTCAGTGTGTTCGGGTCCTGTGTTCAGCATTTTAGGTTCCTGTGTTGAGTGTGTTAGGTTCCTGTGTTTGGCGTGTTCAGCGTGTTAGGTTCCTGTGTTCAGCGTGTTAGGTTCCTGTGTTCGGTTCCTGTGTTCAGTGTGTTCGGTTCATGTGTTCAGCGTGTTAGGTTTCTGTGTTCGGTTCCTGTGTTCAGCGTGTTCGGTTCATGTGTTCAGCGTGTTAGGTTCCTGTGTTCGGTTCCTGTGTTCAGTGTGTTAGGTTTCTGTGTTCGGTTCCTGTGTTCAGCGTGTTCGGTTCATGTGTTCAGCGTGTTAGGTTCCTGTGTTCAGCGTGTTAGGTTCCTGTGTTCAGCGTGTTAGGTTCATGTGTTCAGCGTGTTAGGTTTCTGTGTTCGGTTCCTGTGTTCAGCGTGTTAGGTTCCTGTGTTCAGCGTGTTAGGTTCCTGTGTTCAGCGTGTTAGGTTCCTGTGTTCAGTGTGTTAGGTTTCTGTGTTCGGTTCCTGTGTTCAGCGTGTTAGGTTCCTGTGTTCAGCGTGTTAGGTTCCTGTGTTCAGCGTGTTAGGTTCCTGTGTTCAGCGTGTTAGGTTCATGTGTTCAGCGTGTTAGGTTCCTGTGTTCAGCGTGTTAGGTTCCTGTGTTCAGCGTGTTAGGTTCCTGTGTTCAGCGTGTTAGGTTTCTGTGTTCGGTTCCTGTGTTCAGCGTGTTCGGTTCATGTGTTCAGCGTGTTAGGTTCCTGTGTTCAGCGTGTTAGGTTTCTGTGTTCGGTTCCTGTGTTCAGCGTGTTAGGTTCCTGTGTTCAGCGTGTTAGGTTTCTGTGTTCGGTTCATGTGTTCAGCATGTTAGGTTTCTGTGTTCGGTTCCCATGTTGAGCATGTAAGGTTCCTGTGTTCAGCGTGTTCGGTTCCCGTGTTCAACGTGTTAGGTTTTTGTGTTGAGTGTGTTCGGTTCCTGTGTTCAGCGTGTTAGGTTCCTGTGTTCGGTTCCCATGTTGAGCGTGTAAGGTTCCTGTGTTCAGCGTGTTCGGTTCCCGTGTTCAGCGTGTTCGGTTCATGTGTTCTGCTTGTTCGGTTCCCGTGTTCAGCGTGTTAGGTTTTTGTGTTGAGTGTGTTCGGTTCCTGTGTTCAGCGTGTTAGGTTCCTGTGTTGAGCGTGTTCGGTTCCCGCGTTGAGGGTGTGTTCGGTTCCTGTGTTTGGCGCTTTAGGTTCCTGTGTTCAGCGTGTTTAGCTTTTAGGTTCCTGTGTTCATCATATGAAGTTAACTGTGTTCAGCGTGTTTGGTTCCTGTGCTCATCATATGAGATTAACTGTGTTCAGCGTGTTTGGTTCCTGTGTTCATCATATGAAGTTAACTGTGTTCAGCGTGTTTGGTTCATGTGTTCATCATATGAAGTTAACTGTGTTCAGCGTGTTTGGTTCCTGTGTTCATCATATGAAGTTAACTGTGTTCAGCGTGTTTGGTTCCTGTGTTCATCATATGAAGTTAACTGTGTTCAGCGTGTTTGGTTCCTGTGTTCATCATATGAGATTAACTGTGTTCAGCATGTTTGGTTCCTGTGTTCATCATATGAAGTTAACTGTGTTCAGCGTGTTTGGTTCCTGTGCTCATCATATGAGATTAACTGTGTTCAGCGTGTTTGGTTCCTGTGTTCATCATATGAATTTAACTGTGTTCAGCGTGTTTGGTTCCTGTGTTCATCACATGAGATTAACTGTGTTCAGCGTGTTTGGTTCCTGTGTTCATCATATGAAGTTAACTGTGTTCAGCGTGTTTGGTTCCTGTGTTCATCATATGAAGTTAACTGTGTTCAGCGTGTTAGGTTAACTGTGTTCGGCGTGTTCGGTTCCTGTGTTCAGCATGTTCGGTTCCTGTGTTCGGCATGTAAGGTTCCTGTGTTCAGTTCCTGTGTTCAGTGAATGAAAGCCTTAAGTGTTTTCAGATGGAGGAAGCACTTCCATGCCTGCCAGGCTCCAGGAGTCCCAAAACCCAGCAGGAGTTCCTCTCCTAGACCCCCCCTGCACCCCCCGAACTTCTCTGTGGTGTTTCCAGCCCCCAAACGTTCCCCTCGGTTCAGAATCAATTATTATTATTATAGACCTGAACGAAGGTACACGGTGCGCACGACGTGTTGAAAAGCAGGACCTGTTACAACACGGCTCGGGGCCTGATGGGTATCGTCACGGCCAGATGAAATATATTCGACGGCTCATAATGGGGTTAGAACAAATCCCTCTTCAGGGGCGTTTATTGTTTCGGGAGGGGAGCTCCCATCCCCGCTCGTATTTAGCGTGAGTGATGACTGAGGGAGCGACTCTTTTTTATCGTTGTTGTTTTTGGCCTGTAGAAATACGCGGATAATTCTGAGTAAATCATCATTTACACCTCAGGGAGGGGTGGGGTGGGTGGTGGGTTTTAGCCATCCCACCTTCTGCATGTTGGGAGGTGAGATTTGCGCTACCATGAGTAGGGATGTCCCGATCCGATCTCAAAGATCGGAATCGGGCCCGATCAAGGCATTTTTTAACTGATCGGTATCGGCTTTACTAAGCCGATCCTAAGCCCGATTTTTCGTTTTACGTCAGCGGTCAAGCAGGTGTCGTAAACGGAGAGTCCAACAGTGAAGTGTAACGAGGCGATAGGAGCAGAGCTGCGTTCATTACTGTAGAATTTTACTGTTTATATGGTGTGTGAGTCAAGGATCACTCCGGTTTACAAAACAATAACTTTTAATCCGAGTATGAAAAGAAGCATAACATACAGCACCATGTTACAAGACTGAACGACATCTCAGTATCAAGCACTCTGATTGGCTTAGTTACAACACGCCTACAAGTACGGTGGCTCATAAACAAACCAGATATAATTTAACCAAACGATCTACCAATCTGATACGGCACCTAAAATATAAACACTCAGCCGAATACAGCGAGTTTATTATTATATGATGAGAAGAGGAACCGGCTGTCCGCTAACACGGCAGAGACGCTGATTTTCCTCAAAAAGAACCTTCACTTCATTCTGAGTGTTCTAGTTTTACTACTACAATGCTGCACTAAGTTTGTTTACTTTTATTTTGTAAAAATAAAAGAACATTAAGCGATAGCTTGGATGCAGGCAATTTTTCCCTACAGCACTGCAGAGCTATTCAGTTGTTAAACATATACATTGGATTAATGTGAATAACTGTATTGTAGTTGAAGTGTGCACCGTGTGAACAGTATTATCTAGTTCTTATCTACACAATATCTAGAAAATATTAAATATTTTTTTAAAATTAATAATCGGGATCGGGAACAAAAAAACATGATCAGGACATCCCTAACCATGAGGGATCTTTCAGTTATAAGCAGTGAGGGTGTAGTAGGAGGAATAATCGGTCGTGTCTCAGAGATGCTTATAGTCCAAATCCATCTGATTTCCACCTTTTTGGACGCTCAAAGAAGCTTTAAGAGAAAGAAGATTTTCATGTGATGATGATGTTAAAGCAGTGCTGCATTAGTGGATACGCACTCAACCAAAAGCATTTTTGCTGATGGCATTAAAAAGTTGGTACAATGCTGGAAAAATGTATCGGAAGGCGACAGTGGAACAGTGAAACAGTGATCAGTGATCATCATCATCATCATCATCTGTGCCGCTTATCTATTCAGGGTCGCAGTGGTAACTCTCTACCCCGCCGCCTCTACCAGCTCCTCTGGTGGGATCCCCAGGCGTTCCCATGCCAGCTGGGAGATGTAATCCCTCCAGCGGGTCCTGGGTCGACCCTGGGGCCTCCTCCCAGTCGGCCGTGCCTGGCATACCTCCAAAGGGAGGCGTCCAGGAGGCATCTTTATCAGATGCCCGAACCACCTCAACTGGCTCCTCTAAACGCGAAGGAGCAGCGGTTCTACTCCGAGCTCCTCCCGTATTGCTGAGCTCCTCACCCGATCAACCTGCCGGAGAAAGCTCATTTCGGCCGCTTGTATCCGCGACCTCGATCTTTCGGTCATTAGCCAAAGCTCGTGACCATAGGTGAGGATAGGGACACAGATCGCTCGAGTGATCCCTCTTCGCATCACTCGTGAACAAGACCCCGAGATATTTGAACTCCTCACGTCCTACTCACAGGGAGCATGCCATCTTTTTCCGGAAGATTACCATGGTCTCAGACGTTGAGGTGCTGATCTGCATACCTGTCGCTGTAGAACATAAAATAGAGTTTGTGTGAGTTTTTTATTGCACCCCACTCCGTATCACCCGCTCTGCCAGCCGCTCTCGTCTTCTGCTTCATCACTTCATGCTAAATTGGTCCCACAGCTCTTGTTTTGTGGTCTGTTCAGTTCCTAACTCACTGCTCATATTGTGTTGTGTCTCATCTGTAAGCTCAGGATCCCATAAGCTTGACCGGTGGAAGAGTGGGGCACCAGGGTCGGTATTTAAGGGTCACGGTGTGGCAGCGATCTGGCCTCGTTTGCCAGTGTGAAACCACAGAAATGTAATCTGGGTGCTTGACGGCTCAGCGGGGCTTATTACACGCCGGCATGCTAATCCCTTCCACTTGACTTCATGTGTAAACAGTGTGTGTGTGTGTGTGTGCTAAACAGTGTGTGATGCCAGCGGATTTAGGCAGGCACTCGTGTTTCATGAAAGTGGGCATTACAGTGGGAAAACTTGATCCCAGTTTGACTGAAACCAGTGTTTTTAAATTCTTCTGGATTCTCGTGTTGCCACAATACATCGAACAGAACATAAAATTAAGTAGAAACACACACACACACACACACACACACACACACACACACAGGTCTATTAGATGTAGAACAGCATGTGTGGGTTCTGCTTGTCTACCTTTGGTCCGCTGTTATGGTCACTCCACAATCCAGGCCTTAAATGACCGCTGGTTTCAGGCCTGTGATGCTCTGTGATGTGAGTGAAGGAGGAGAGAGGAAACCAAAAGAACGCCTAAACCGAAACAAAGGAGGGAAAGAACGGACACTGTTCTAAAGATAGACTTTCTATTTATAATTTAGGTTGAACATGGGGTACTGTAATCTACCGGTGCCCGCAGTGTGTGTGTAAGGAAATGATACACGATATCTATGAAGACCCAAACAAAAGACATGATACTATACAAATAATAATAATAATAATAATAATAATAATATAATACACACTGAGATACCAGAAAACTTGGTACACCTGTCTAATACTTGGTCGGACCCCTACATGAGCGTAGGACATACGACGGGGCATGGACCCCACAAGCTTGTGAAAATATTCTGTTTGCAGTGAACACCATACCTTCTGCAGAACGGTCCACAGTCCTGTAGTATTCTGTTCTGTAGGATTTCTGTGTTCCACAGTGTGCTGTATGGCATCCCAGATAACAGATAGTGTTTGATAACATTGAGATCTGGTGACTTAGGTGGGAATGGCAAAACCCCAAACTCAGATGAACGTTCCTCTAATCATAATCTGGCATCTCTTGATGTGTGGGGCGTCGCTTTGTCCTGTTGGAACGAACGCAGGACATGAACGGGTGTAACTTGTCAGAAAGGAGGCACACACAGAGTTCACCTGTCAGAGACGTTTGTACCAGGGGGTCACATGGAATGCCAGCTAAACAAACCCTACATCATTATGGTGCCACCACCAGCCACTACAGTGCTATGTTGTACCTGTTTTTCTGGCACTTCAGTGTAATATATAATAATAATTATAATAATAATAATGGAGCGGTCCAGGTCCTTTCTGTGTGGAGTTTGCATGTTCTCTCCTGAGTGAGTGATAATAATGATAACAGTGATAATAATAATAATAATAATAATAATAATAATGAGAATAATAACAATAATAATAATAATGATAATAACAATAATAATAACAACAATAATGAAAATGATGATATTAATAATAATAATAATAATGAGAATAATAACAATAATAATAATAATGATAATAACAATAATAATAATAACAACAATAATGAAAATGATGATATTAATAATAATAATAATAATAATAATAGTAATAATAATAATAGTGATAATAATAATAATAATAATGAGAATAATGATAATGATGATGATAGTAATAATAATAATAATAAGTGATAATAATAGTAATAATAATAAAATAATAATAGTAATAATAATAATAATAGTAATAATAATAAGTGATAATAATAGTAATAATAATAATAATAATGAGAATAATAATAATAATAATAATAGTAATAATACAAGTAATAATAATAGTGATAATAATAATAATAATAATAATAGTGATAATAATAATAATAAGTGATAATAATAATAATAATAATAGTGATAATAATAATAATAATAATAATAGTGATAATAATAATAATAATAATAAGTGATAATAATAATAATAGTGATAATGATAATAATAATAATAATAGTGATAATAATAATAATGATAGTAATAATAATAAGTGATAATAATAATAATAGTGATAATGATAATAATAATAATAATAGCAATAATAATAATAGTGATGATAAAATAATAATAATAATAGTGATAATAATAATAATAATTATAGTAATAATAATAATAATAATGATAATAATAATAATAATAATAAAAATAATTATAATATTAATAATAATAATGATGATGATGATGAAAATAATAATAATCTAAAGTTGCATATAGCTTTTATTTCATTTTCATGTGTTACCACCACTTTATTTTGTTTCTGGCATTTCATCCACACACACTGCGATGGACTGGGGCCCTTGTTCACCCACTTAGTTCCTCACACCCACAGTATGATCAGTTTAAATCAGAAAATCCACCTTCCACAGGAAACCCACTTTGACACTTCAGATTATTACTGTAACCTGTAAATCTCTCAGATTGATTAATAGTCGATAGGCTCAGTTATTTAGAATGAAGGAAATGATCTTGGTTAGAACACTGTCTGTTCTTTACAGGTCTGTTTGGTTTTTTCCACGTTCTTAAATTGCAGATGGTGGGTTGGCCGGATTGCTTTCTTAAGTCTGGTGCTTCTGGGTGGCACTGGTGCCACCACAGCTCTGATTGGAATGAAATACTTTGTGAAACTGTTTGTGTGACTTTTTGATTGGCATAGAAATGCGATATGGCACGAGCAGAAATGAGGTTAAGGCTTTATTTATTTATGATTTAAGTAGACGGCTGCGTCTGTGTTCTCCTCCGTCCTCTTCTGAGCTTAATCTTATTATTACTGCAGCGGAACCACAGGCGCTCATCCCGCCGATTTGGGTTATGTGATTAACACGCTCCCCTCGCCCCCCTGTTCATCTCGAGTGTTAAATACATCATTGCAAAGTCTGGATGATATGTAAATCTTTAATCTTTGGGTCGGGTGTGTGTGTGTGTGTGTTTTATTGCTGTTCTTTCAGTTCTTTTACGAGGTAATATGGTAACCATAAGAATCCCACACGACAGGCAGAACCGGGTTCTATTTTAGCACATGGAGACACTGAGTAAGACGTCACGTCTCGCTTTTTTCCTCTGATCAGCGTCTCGGTCTCTCACCGCAGCGTCTTCATCATCATCAGCGCCTCGTATGATCTGATGTCATTCCTGAGTGCCTGTCTGGGCCCAAAACCCTGGAACGAACTGGGAGAGAAATCAGCGCCTGTATTCGTCTGATCGTCTGCTATCTTGGAGAGATTTCGGATGCACCCCGCACGTCCAGGTTCTCCTCACGTGTCTGTTTTTCCAATGACGTGCTGGAAGAAGATCCCAGTCAGGAGGAACCGCAGAGACGACTGTGATCAAAAGAACTTTATTTCCACTACCAACATCACACGGTTTAAAGTCACCGCCGCCTCCTCCCGTGATTCTGCTCTCACGCTCTGGGGCCGACAGAGGTCCGATCCAAATAATCAAGCCCTGATTAACACGGTCAGGTGTGTCGCTCCCAAGACGGAACCAAAAGCAGCCCTGCTTGCTTGCTTGCTGGGATTGGAACGGAACCAGAATACGATGTGAGTTTCGGACGACTTCATTCGACACCCGGTTAATAGAACCCAGATGGAACGTTTGAGCCTGTGAGTGGAGGCGGATGCACATGGACGTGTTCGACTTGTCACGATCAGGGTCACTTTAAGACAGAAGGTGTCTTATGTGACCAATATTGGGAATGAAGGCAGACGAGAGGAGAAATGATACGGTCCACAAATGTATTTGTAAATCTACACAAAAAAAAAAAAGCCCAGACGGACAGAGGGAGCACATGCAAAACTTCCTCACAGACAGTGACCTGATGCAAGTGTTGAATCCAGGTTCTCAGGCCTCATGTTGCTATGTTAAAGCACCCACTTTATGATACAGTGTATCACAAAAGTGAGTACACCCCTCACATTTCTGCAGATATTTAAGTATATCTTTTCATGGGACAACACTGACAAAATGACACTTTGACACAATGAAAAGTAGTCTGTGTGCAGCTTATATAACAGTGTAAACTTATTCTTCCCTCAAAATAACTCAATATACAGCCATTAATGTCTAAACCACCGGCAACAAAAGTAAGTACACCCCTTAGTGAAAGTTCCTGAATTGTCAATATTTTGTGTGGCCACCATTATTTCCCAGAACTGCCTTAACTCTCCTGGGCATGGAGTTTACCAGAGCTTCACAGGTTGCCACTGGAATGCTTTTCCACTCCTCCATGACGACATCACGGAGCTGGCGGATATTCGAGACTTTGCGCTCCTCCACCTTCCGCTTGAGGATGCCCCAAAGATGTTCTATTGGGTTTAGGTCTGGAGACATGCTTGGCCAGTACAACACCTTTACCCTCAGCCTCTTCAATAAAGCAGTGGTCATCTTAGAGGTGTGTTTGGGGTCATTATCATGCTGGAACACTGCCCTGCGACCCAGTTTCCGGAGTGAGGGGATCATGCTCTGCTTCAGTATTTCACAGTACATATTGGAGTTCATGTGTCCCTCAATGAAATGTAACTCCCCAACACCTGCTGCACTCATGCAGCCCCAGACCATGGCATTCCCACCACCATGCTTGACTGTAGGCATGACACACTTATCTTTGTACTCCTCACCTGATTGCCGCCACACATGCTTGAGACCATCTGAACCAAACAAATTAATATTGGTCTCATCAGACCATAGGACATGGTTCCAGTAATCCATGTCCTTTGTTGACATGTCTTCAGCAAACTGTTTGCGGGCTTTCTTGTGTAGAGACTTCAGAAGAGGCTTCCTTCTGGGGTGACAGCCACGCAGACCAATTTGATGTAGTGTGCGGCGTATGGTCTGAGCACTGACAGGCTGACCCCCCACCTTTTCAATTTCTGCAGCAATGCTGACAGCACTCCTGCACCTATCTTTCAAAGACAGCAGTTGGATGTGACGCTGAGCACGTGCACTCAGCTTCTTTGGACGACCAACGCGAGGTCTGTTCTGAGTGGACCCTGCTCTTTTAAAACGCTGGATGATCTTGGCCACTGTGCTGCAGCTCAGTTTCAGGGTGTTGGCAATCTTCTTGTAGCCTTGGCCATCTTCATGTAGCACAACAATTCGTCTTTTAAGATCCTCAGAGAGTTCTTTGCCATGAGGTGCCATGTTGGAACTTTCAGTGACCAGTATGAGAGAGTGTGAGAGCTGTACTACTAAATTGAACACACCTGCTCCCTATGCACACCTGAGACCTAGTAACACTAACGAGTCACATGACATTTTGGAGGGAAAATGACAAGCAGTGCTCAATTTGGACATTTAGGGGTGTAGTCTCTTAGGGGTGTACTCACTTTTGTTGCCGGTGGTTTAGACATTAATGGCTGTATATTGAGTTATTTTGAGGGAAGAATAAATTTACACTGTTATATAAGCTGCACACAGACTACTTTTCATTGTGTCAAAGTGTCATTTTGTCAGTGTTGTCCCATGAAAAGATATACTTAAATATCTGCAGAAATGTGAGGGGTGTACTCACTTTTGTGATACACTGTATGTGCCACCATGCCACCCACTGTAGATATGTAGTCAGACTAAAGGCTAAACATTCTAACCCACCACTGTTGGCATATCAGCCAGCCAGGCACCCACACGAACAATAATTGGCTGGTGTGAGCCAACTTACTCCTGCGCCAGTCCACCTTCTGCAGGTTTTTAGTATGTAGAAGGAACCAGAGTACCCAAAAAAAGCCCAGATGGACAGAGGGAGCACATGCAAAACGTCCTCACAGACAGTGACCTGATGTAGGTATTGACTCCAGGTTTCTGGGCGTCATGTTGCTGTGTTGCAGCACCCACTTTATGATATTTGCCACCGTGCCACTCACTTTAGATATGTAGTCAGGCTAAAGGCTAAACATTCTAACCCACCAGTGCTGGCATATCGGCCAGCCGGGCACCCACACGGACAATAATTGGCTGGTCTGAGGGAGGGAGGATCGTTGGGATCCCTCACGACTGCTGCAGTTTTGACCTTTGCTGTCTGGTTTATGGAGCCTACACAAAAGACAAGGGATATTGGGGATCGGTTTGTGACCCTCCGTGCATGATACGGATCTCTATATGAACCCGCCTTAGCTCTCATGCTTTTGGGCTGACAGAGCTGTCTGGTTTATGGGGTCTGCACATTGAGACGGGGGATATTGGAGATCAGCGTGTGACTCTCCGTGCGCGATACGGATATCCAGGCTGATCTCTAGGTGTAGGAGGATTAAAAATGAAACTGAAATGCACTCGTGTCTGAGCGTTAATGCGGACCGTCTCCAGTCTTTCGTCAGTCGTACAGAAGCGCTGACCCGCCACGCGTTTTCGGAGATCTTTACACGCACACGGTGTGTACGTTAAGCGAGGGGCTTTTACACCACCGCTGTTTGCTCAGCGTCAGGCATTCCAGACCCGTCAGTCGCTGTCGTACGGCCGACTGCACCCTCGGAATCACACGTTTCAGCGAGTGCTTTTAATTAAAGCGGAACGATTCTGGGTCCGGCACAGAGATGATGAACCCAAATGGATGTGATGTAGTCTCACCGTCTTATAGAGGAAAACCACGACTGGCTGTCAGCGAGGTGTAATCTGGTCAGATCTTATCAAGGGCAGAGGAAGCTTAGTGATAAATGGGCTGGACTAATTAGACTAATTAGAAGGTTGCTGGTTCAAGCCCCACCACTGCCAAGTTGGCACTGTTGGGTCCCTGTGCAGGGCCCTTAACCCTCAATTCATATAGTTATGGGGGGATTAGGGAGGTCTGACCCTCCCTATTAATATCTGGAGGAGGGTCAGAACATGGGTTACACTGTCCACAGGCAACAAATTTGACTCCTACTTTGAGGTGCAGATTTTGAAGCCCACTGTGGTGCAACCGAGTGAACCGATGGGGCGTCCTTTGCCCGTTCTGTACCCTCCCTCACCCTCCCTCCCTCCTACACGCTCCAAACCGATGTGTGTTGTGACTGGAACTCTGCCCGGCACTTTGTCTCTGACTTTATTATCTCACAGCTACATAAATACTTACCACTACTGATAGTGTGTGTGTGTGTGTGTGTGTGTGAGAGAGAGAGTGTGTGTCCTGCACATCTGCTTTCTTACTCTCCCACACTTTCTCTTCTGATATTCTGCTTCTGCTTCTACTTCCACACACACACACACACACACACACACACCATCTTCTCTTGGACATAGCAGATCGTAAATCAGTTGATGTGTGTGTGACGTGAGGAGTGTGGAGGCTTCCCGACTGCTTCCATCTCTCGACCGATCAGCAGGCAGCGAGCGCCCGACATGGACGCGACTGAGGAGGGACGAGCGTTTGGGTTCAGTATGACTGAGATGATGTCTGGTGTGTGTGTGTGTGTGTGTGTAGTAGGAATACTTCTTAGGTCTGTCTCTCTTTGATTGTCAACGTGTTTGTGTGGAGTTCTCATCTGGTGTTCCCGTAATTCTGACATGATGTTTACAGAGTAAAAAACCCTAAATCCACCTGTCCTCTCCTCTCCTCTCCTCTCCAGGATTCCTCGTCTGCAATCCTGATACGATCATCATCTCATTTTCCTCACGTTTCACTCCGGCTCAGACAGGCTCAGACGAGGCAGAAAGGTGGCAGGCCGTCCGTTTAAACAAATGCTCGGAGGTCGAGAGTGCGTCGTGCCAGGATAAGGTGTCTTTAAGTGCCTTTTAGTGAGGGCTTTTTCTAGCTGTCTCTTTTTCGGGTATCTGTCTCATCTCTGTCAGTGGAGGGAGGTACCGTGGTGAAAGATGAGAACTGTGGAACGAGTGAAGGGCTGGAGATAATCCAGCAGGACACGTTTCCCCACAGAGCTGCCAGCTCGCTCTGTTTTTTCAGTGTGGACGGACACGGTGCTCGACGGGCCGCTCGAGATCGCAGCTCCTGCTTAATCTTTTTTTTAAAAAGGAGTTGTTATAGGGATTTGCAAACGAGTGAGACTGATGGAGAGAGAGAGACAGGAGATGAAAGATGGACAATAGCGTTCAGGTCGTCAGTAGGTTGGAGATGTTTGACATGAATTCACGTAGGGAAGTAAACTATGGTAAATGTTTTTAAAAGGCGACAGTCCAACAAGCTCATAGTCAGGTGTCCAAATACATTTGGCCATATAGTGTGTCTTTTTTGTTTACAGTGCAAACTGAAAGGTACGATGGCTGACCCTGCGCTCCGACCCCATGTTCCAAACAAGCTGGGATATGTGAAGAAAAAATTTTGTATATGTATATATGACTAATAATGGCGTTCTATATACAGTATATATATGTTGTCTCTTCATTAATGTCATAAAAGTATCAGTAACATCAAAGCTTTGTGATAATTGCTGTATTTTTCTTAATTATTTATAATATAAAAAACCTCTGGGTTCTCAAGTAGTGCAGCAATAAATCACGCTAGCCCACCGTCACTGAGATCCAGAGTTGTGGTGCTAACGGCCGGTGGGGCATCTATACAGACATGATTGGCTATATTTGATGGGAGGTGATGACTGAACAGTCTAGCGATTGTTAGGTGCACTCTTCAGTGCGCCCTCAGTGCAGGTCCCAGGCCTGGATAGAATAATGAGAATAATGAGTGTTGCATCAAGGAGAGCATCCAGAGTAAAAAAAACAACAGACGGCTTCATCTATGATCTACATTTGCTGCATTAGCAGACACTTTTATCCAAAGAAACTTGGAATTATAACTGAATACATTTTGAGCCTAGTACAGCCTTTAAGGACCTAGTACAGGGGCCCAACAGTGGTCGGTGGTCGGGATTGAACCAGCAACATTGTGGACACTCACCTCTGAGTTCATGTGGCTGCAGTATTTCCTTAGGATAGACAGTTGGTCCAGTTTTCTCTGGCCTTTTAATAAAGGAGTCGTTTTAAGAACAAATAGCAAGAAGAGCAGAAGTCTGGTGTGGCTGCTGCTTCAGAAACTCTGTGTTCAGGATTTGTTGGAGACCCAGTTTTTTTTAGCTGATTCTGAAGAACTGAAGTCTGTTTTTAGACGGTAGTGAGTCGGCGTGATAAGAACATAAATCATGTTGGTTACGTCGTGGGTCAGATTAATTTTTAGCAGTAAAGCAGAACAGCAGCTGGGTGTTTATAGCTGGGCTGGGACCAACTGGGACTGAACTTGGGTGATTTTATGTTTTCAGGTTCTTGAGTCTGTAAACGAATCATGCAGACAGTCTGGATTTTATTATAAAGTATTATTTTATTTACTTTTTATTCTTTTTATTTATGCATTTTCCATTTTTCTCCCGATTTAGTGAAGTCAATCTGTCTTCCGCTGCTGGAGGATCCCTGATTGCAGTCGAGGTGGGTATATTGCTGCTCACGCCTCCTCCGACCCATGCGCACCTATGCATTCTGCCCAGGCGCCTCTCTAGCTGCCAATCAGGGTCCTTGCATGGCATTTGATTTGAAGACCCCACCCACATAGTCCGGTCATCCCGCCCTAGTAGACACAGTGGCCAATCAGTGTCTGCTGCAGGCACTGCCAATTATGCCTGCTAGATGGCGCCCAATTGACTGTTTCGAACTGAGGAGTTCAGACTCTCGGTGCTGGTGTGCTAGCAGAATATGTTATATGACTACGGTGGCTCAGTGGGTAGCAATGTCACCTCACAAAAAGAAGGTACTGAGTTTGATTCTCAAGTCCGGGTCCTTTCCATTTGGAGTTTGCATGTTCTCCCCGTGTCTGTGTGGGTTTCCTCCGGGTGCTCCGGTTTTCTCCCACAGTCCAAAGACGTGCAAGTGAGGTGAATAGGAGATACGAAATCGTCCATGACTGTGTTTGATATAAAAGACTTGAACTGATGAATCTTGTGTAACTAGTAATTACCTGCCCTGTCCAAGGCAAAATAAAGGAGCCAATCTACCTTCTGCACTAGAGTACTGAGGGGAAGAAACCTCATATGGACACCAAGCTTACCATCTCTTATGTCTTATGGGACAGTGGTAGCCTAATGGGAAGAGCTTTGGGCTATCAATCGGAAGATTGTCGGTTAAAATCCAGCTTCTGCTATACTGCCACTGTTGGGCCCTTGGGCAAGGCCCCTAAACCCCTTGACCCTGCACTTCCAGACAAGCTGGGATATGTGAAAACAGAATTTCTTTGTACTGTACACGGTTTTGTTCTGTGACTAAACGAATAGAACCCATACACTACATGGACAAAAGTATTGGGACACCTGACCATGTGCCTCTTGTACATCCTATTCCAAAACCGTGTGCATTTATACTGAAACGCTTCCTCTTTCCTTTTGTAGCTTTAATATTATCCACTCTTCTGGGACGCCTTTCTAAAAGGTGTGCATCTATGGGAATTTGTGCCCATTCAGGCATTAATGTTGGACGAGAAGGCCTGGCTCACAATCCGAGTTGAGCTGAGCTCCTTTGCATACAGCTAGTCGAACCACGTCTTTACAGAACTCGCTTTGTGCTTTTCCTTTATTATTTTTAACGTACAGATGCTAAAAATGAACCTAAACTCACTATAGGTCTGAAAAGTGCTTTGATCGTATGCTGGTCGCCCCCGTTCGCCTGCACACGGTCTGTGAAAAACGGCTACGTTTCATTTTCCGTCTCCGTTATTTGGACGGGGCCGAGTGAGGTCATTTGTGTGAATAAACCTTCCACCGAGCCCCGACAAGCCAGGCGTTCTTAACGAGAGGAGCGAGTGGGTTCACAGACGCACGACGAAATGAAAGCGCCGGGTTTTAATAGTCTGGTGTAGCTCGCGGTGAAGAGAAAAACAAAGTGAGACATGAATCAGATGCTGGTGTTTACAAGCAAAGTGTTTTTACGAGCTCTTTAAAACACACTTAATTAATTAAAGCAGCTTTTTCTGAACTGATTGACCTCTTAAATACTTTAAAAAAATTATAGACATAATGAAATTCCATGATGCTGCTTTGACAAAGTTTATGAGACAGAATTACAGATGGAATTATATATATATATATATATACACCAATCAGCCATAACATTAAAGCCACCTCCTTGTTTCTACACACACTGTCCATTTGATCAGCTCCACTTACCATATAGAAGCACTTTGTAGTTCTACAATTACTGACTGTAGTCCATCTGTTTCTCTGCATGCTTTGTTAGCCCCCTTTCATCCACAGGACCCCCACAGAGCAGGTATTATTTAGGTGGTGGATCATTCTCAGCGCTGCAGTGACACTGACATGGTGCTGGTGTGTTAGTGTGTGTTGTGCTGGTATGAGTGGATCAGACACAGCAGCGCTGCTGGAGTTTTTAAACACCTCACTGTCACTGCTGGACTGAGAATAGTCCACCAACCAAAAATATCCAGCTAACAGCGCCCCGTGGGCAGCGTCCTGTGACCACTGATGAAGGTCTAGAAGATGACCGACTCAAACAGCAGCAATAGATGAGCGATCGTCTCTGACTTTACATCTACAAGGTGGACCAACTAGGTAGGAGTGTCTAATAGAGTGGACAGTGAGTGGACACGGTATTTAAAAACTCCAGCAGCGCTGCTGTGTCTGATCCACTCATACCAGCACAACACACACTAACACACCACCACCATGTCAGTGTCACTGCAGTGCTGAGAATCATCCACCACCTAAATAATACCTGCTCTGTGGTGGTCCTGTGGGGGTCCTGACCATTGAAGAACAGCATGAAAGGGGGCTAACAAAGCATGTAGAGAAACAGATGGACTACAGTCAGTAATTGTAGAACTACAAAGTGCTTCTATATGGTAAGTGGAGCTGATAAAATGGACAGTGAGTGTAGAAACAAGGAGGTGGTTTTAATGTTATGGCTGATCGGTGTATACGTTTAGTTTAAAGCAAGTCAAGTTATTAACAAATATGTATGGATATATATTTTATATATATATATACAGTGTATCACAAAAGTGAGTACACCCCTCACATTTCTGCAAATATTTTATTATATCTTTTCATGGGACAACACTATAGAAATAAAACTTGGATATAACTTAGAGTAGTCAGTGTACAGCTTGTATAGCAGTGTAGATTTACTGTCTTCTGAAAATAACTCAACACACAGCCATTAATGTCTAAATAGCTGCAACATAAGTGAGTACACCCCACAGTGAACATGTCCAAATTGTGCCCAAAGTGTCAATATTTTGTGTGACCACCATTATTATCCAGCACTGCCTTAACCCTCCTGGGCATGGAATTCACCAGAGCTGCACAGGTTGCTACTGGAATCCTCTTCCACTCCTCCATGATGACATCACGGAGCTGGTGGATGTTAGACACCTTGAACTCCTCCACCTTCCACTTGAGGATGCGCCACAGGTGCTCAATTGGGTTTAGTCCATCACCTTTACCTTCAGCTTCCTCAGCAAGGCAGTTGTCATCTTGGGGGTTGTGTTTGGGGTCGTTATCCTGTTGGAAAACTGCCATGAAGCCCAGTTTTCGAAGGGAGGGGATCATGCTCTGTTTCAGAATGTCACAGTACATGTTGGAATTCATGTTTCCCTCAATGAACTGCAGCTCCCCAGTGCCAGCAACACTCATGCAGCCCAAGACTATGATGCTACCACCACCATGCTTGACTGTAGGCAAGATACAGTTGTCTTGGTACTTGTCACCAGGGCGCCGCCACACATGCTGGACACCATCTGAGCCAAACAAGTTTATCTTGGTCTCGTCAGACCACAGGGCATTCCAGTAATCCATGTTCTTGGACTGCTTGTCTTCAGCAAACTGTTTGCGGGCTTTCTTGTGCGTCAGCTTCCTTCTGGGATGACGACCATGCAGACCGAGTTGATGCAGTGTGCGGCGTATGGTCTGAGCACTGACAGGCTGACCTCCCACGTCTTCAATCTCTGCAGCAATGCTGGCAGCACTCATGTGTCTATTTTTTAAAGCCAACCTCTGGATATGACGCCGAACACGTGGACTCAACTTCTTTGGTCGACCCTGGCGAAGTCTGTTCCGAGTGGAACCTGTCCTGGAAAACCGCTGTATGACCTTGGCCACCATGCTGTAGCTCAGTTTCAGGGTGTTAGCAATCTTCTTATAGCCCAGGCCATCTTTGTGGAGAGCACCAATTCTATTTCTCACATCCTCAGAGAGTTCTTTGCCATGAGGTGCCATGTTGAATATCCAGTGGCCAGTATGAGAGAATTGTACCCAAAACACCAAATTTAACAGCCCTGCTCCCCATTTACACCTGGGACCTTGACACATGACACCAGGGAGGGACAACGACACATTTGGGCACAATTTGGACATGTTCACTGTGGGGTGTACTCACTTATGTTGCAGCTATTTAGACATTAATGGCTGTGTGTTGAGTTATTTTCAGAAGACAGTAAATCTACACTGCTATACAAGCTGTACACTGACTACTCTAAGTTATATCCAAGTTTCATGTCTATAGTGTTGTCCCATGAAAAGATATAATGAAATATTTGCAGAAATGTGAGGGGTGTACTCACTTTTGTGATACACTGTATGTATGTGAAATTGTTGCTAGTTTTATCTACGTTTACTGTTTTATTGCTAAATTTTTTTAAGAATTATCATCTGAAGTGTAATTTTGTATTTAATTGTCAGGTCGGAAACCAAAAGCCTCCAAGGCTGAACCCAATGGATCTTTGTTATTGCTGGTCGCTTTCTCCTAGCGTGCTAATTCCTGGTCAGATAACTTCTGATGACCTTCAGGCTTGTCCAGACATGCTGTCACACAATAGTGAAAAATAGCAGCCAAACACACAATTTCATCTGGCTACAACCCAACAAACACATTTATTTAATGACCGTACTCGGCTTTAGAAACGTTTCAATATAAGAACCAACAAATCACGTGAACCAGTGTGCACAAACTGATTCAGACCCCTGATTTCCAAAGTGGGGTACATGCAACCCCCCACCCCTCTCCCAGGGGTGCATCACGTGGTGGTGGTGGTGGATTTTTTTTACTGTCACAAACTGTTGCACAGTTCCGTAGTTACTTAGCAGAAAAAACACCAGCACAATGAACTGTATTCACATCATCCACCTCTGCACTTTACTGACCAGCTCCAGCCAGAACTGGACAGATTTTTTACACATTATGATTCATGTGCTGCTGCAGAACCGTTCAGTAAAGTACTGACAGGTTTGTGGGGTCAGCGCGTACAAAATTACATCACAACTCGTGTACTGGGAGCCGTTCAACACCACCGTGATTGTATGTACAAACCCAATTCCCAAACACTATTACAAATAATTCAAAAGAGCACAAAGAAGAGATTAAATCACATGTAAATGCCATGAAAATTGAAGCCTTTTATGCAACTTTGTTAGGGGTGCGGTGACCATTCGTCTGCTTCGGAGCCCCGTACGCAGTAGGGTTTGCTGAACTGTTGTTTTAGACACACGTCTGGTAGCCCTCTGGTTTGTTTTCCACTGTAGAGTGTCAGTTTTCTCTCACGCACCTTCGTAGCCGCTGTTCCACGTCGCTTGTTCACTATGGTGCCACTTGTCCACTCACGATACACTTTCACCACAGTTCACAAACTGCGCAGTTTCAGAAATACGGCCACCCTTGGCTCGAAAAACCAATCATTATTCCTTGTTGCAACTCTGATAAATCAGCTGTTTTACCCATGACAGTACAGAGGGATACGTGTGCCGACAGCCTATCGCACACCTTATATACCCACCAAGCCAGCTCACGAAACGTGGCTTCCTTCATGAGCTACGCTCTGCCGATGTCGAACGCAGGAAGTGATCATAATAATGTGACTCGACTGTGACTATATATACATATACATCGACGAGGCATAACATTATGACCTCTAACAGGTGAAGTGAATAACACTGATTATCTCTTCATCACGGCACCTGTTAGTGGGGGGGGGGATATATTAGGCAGCAAGTGAACATTTTATCCTCAAAGTTGATGTTAGAAGCTGGAAAAATGGGCGAGTGTGAGGATCTGAGCGAGTTTGACGAGGGCCAAATTGTGATGGCTAGACACAAAACTGCAGCTCTGGTGGGGTGTTTCCGGTCTGCATTGGTCAGTATCTATCAAAAGTGGTGCAAGGATGGAACAGTGGTAAACCGGCGGCAGGGTCATGGGCGGCCAAGGCTCATTGATGCCCGTGTGGAGCGAAGGCTGGCCCGTGTGGTCCGATCCAACAGACGAGCTACCGTAGCTTAGATTGCTGAAGAAGTTGATGCTGGTTCTCATAGAAAGGTGTCAGAATACAAAGAGCATCACAGTTACAGGGCTGTTTGGCCGCAAAAGGGGGACCAACACAATATGAATATGATCGGTGTATATACAGTGTATCACAAAAGTGAGTACACCCCTCACATTTCTGCAAATATTTCATTATATCTTTTCATGGGACAACACTATAGAAATGAAACTTGGATATAACTTAGAGTAGTCAGTGTACAGCTTGTATAGCAGTGTAGATTTACTGTCTTCTGAAAATAACTCAACACACAGCCATTAATGTCTAAATAGCTGGCAACATAAGTGAGTACACCCCACAGTGAACATGTCCAAATTGTGCCCAAAGTGTCAATATTTTGTGTGACCACCATTATTATCCAGCACTGCCTTAACCCTCCTGGGCATGGAATTCACCAGAGCTGCACAGGTTGCTACTGGAATCCTCTTCCACTCCTCCATGATGACATCACGGAGCTGGTGGATGTTAGACACCTTGAACTCCTCCACCTTCCACTTGAGGATGCGCCACAGGTGCTCAATTGGGTTTAGTCCATCACCTTTACCTTCAGCTTCCTCAGCAAGGCAGTTGTCATCTTGGAGGTTGTGTTTGGGGTCGTTATCCTGTTGGAAAACTGCGATGAGGCCCAGTTTTCGAAGGGAGGGGATCATGCTCTGTTTCAGAATGTCACAGTACATGTTGGAATTCATGTTTCCCTCAATGAACTGCAGCTCCCCAGTGCCAGCAACACTCATGCAGCCCAAGACCATGATGCTACCACCACCATGCTTGACTGTAGGCAAGATACAGTTGTCTTGGTACTTCTCACCAGGGCGCCGCCACACATGCTGGACACCATCTGAGCCAAACAAGTTTATCTTGGTCTCGTCAGACCACAGGGCATTCCAGTAATCCATGTTCTTGGACTGCTTGTCTTCAGCAAACTGTTTGCGGGCTTTCTTGTGCGTCAGCTTCCTTCTGGGATGACGACCATGCAGACCGAGTTGATGCAGTGAGCGGCGTATGGTCTGAGCACTGACAGGCTGACCTCCCACGTCTTCAACCTCTGCAGCAATGCTGGCAGCACTCATGTGTCTATTTTTTAAAGCCAACCTCTGGATATGACGCCGAACACGTGGACTCGACTTCTTTGGTCGACCCTGGCGAAGCCTCTTCCGAGTGGAACCTGTCCTGGAAAACTGCTGTATGACCTTGGCCACCATGCTGTAGCTCAGTTTCAGGGTGTTAGCAATCTTCTTATAGCCCAGGCCATCTTTGTGGAGAGCACCAATTCTATTTCTCACATCCTCAGAGAGTTCTTTGCCATGAGGTGCCATGTTGAACATCCAGTGGCCAGTATGAGAGAATTGTACCCAAAACACCAAATTTAACAGCCCTGCTCCCCATTTACACCTGGGACCTTGACACATGACACCAGGGAAGGACAACGACACATTTGGGCACAATTTGGACATGTTCACTGTGGGGTGTACTCACTTATGTTGCAGCTATTTAGACATTAATGGCTGTGTGTTGAGTTATTTTCAGAAGACAGTAAATCTACACTGCTATACAAGCTGTACACTGACTACTCTAAGTTATATCCAAGTTTCATGTCTATAGTGTTGTCCCATGAAAAGATATAATAAAATATTTGCAGAAATGTGAGGGGTGTACTCACTTTTGTGATACACTGTATATATATAAAATGGAGACAATGCGTTTGTATTTTCTGAAAGCTGCGTTTGTCCTTGTGTGCGACGCTGGAAAAATGCATCGGAAGGCGATGATGTAGGAAAGTGATGAAATTCTTAATAAATACAGTTTAAAAAAAGTGCATAAAGTTGAGAGGCTGTGTGTGGGGGTAAGTGAGGAGTGTGTAAGTGGGGAGTGTGTGAGTGGGGGTCTGTGTGGGTGTGGTTGGGTGGGTGTGTGTCTCTGTGGTTGATTAGAGACTAAAGCAGTGAAAGAGATAAACTCCCGAAGAGCCTTGTCTAACTGATTACAGGATCACCACACACACACACAATGACCAGTGTATACCTGGAACAACTGTAGGTCACGGTCGCACAAAAACGTATGCCAGCTATGCAGCTTGCATGCCATTATTCACTACAAGACCACTAGTAATGACACTGAACACACACACACACACACACACATGCACACTGATCCGTTATTACAATTTAGCTTAATCACAGTTATTTGATCTAATCGTAATTATTAACATCCAGGTTCCACAGGAAATCTTGCCAAGCTCTCAGTACAATCCTGGCCGGATCGAACCCGTGTGTGTGTAGGTGTGTGTGTAGACTTCCAGCTCTGTGTGTAGATGCTGTGCAGGAGTGTGTAGATGTTGCATGAAACAGGCGAGCAGGTGGATCGTTCCATCACTGACGGTTATTTTGAGCATCAGTGCAGGCTCTGGATTTTCACCTCTGAAGAATCTGAGTGCCACTTGCACCACTCTGTGTGTGTGCATGTGTGTGTGTGTGCATGTGTGTGTGTGTGTGTGTGTGTGTGAGTGAGTGTAAGCATCTCGAGCATGTGTCTGTGTGAAGTAGGCACTATTTTTGGATGCTTTGTTAGGTGCTTTCACTGATTTTGGCTCTGCAGGTGGTAGATCAGGCATGTCCAGAGTCTGACCGCGGGGACTAAATGCGGCCACGTTTACGGGCTGACCGCTATAGTTTAGCACCGCTATGCTAGTGTATAGCAGCCAAGCGACGATTCGATCCAGGCTAATTCACATACGCTCCCAGTGGGCGCCAAATGTCTGAGACCACTGTGACCACAGTGTTTTAATAATTGTCTATTTTACTGTCATTTCATCCTGGTCAGGGTTGCAGTGGGTCCAAATCATTGTGTGCAAGGTAGGACACTCCCCAGACACTCCCCACACACTCACACATTGGGCTTTGGACTTGTCCGGTACGGGGACCAGATCTGCTGTGGTACTTTTACATCTTTTATCTAAAGTGACTTACAATTGTGACTGAATATAATGCAAGCAATTAAATGTAAGGGCCTTGCTCAGGGGCCCAACAGTGGCAACTTTGCAGGGGTGGGGCTTGAACCGGCAACCTTTTGATTAATAGTCCAGCACCTTAACCGCTGAGCTACCACTGCCCTTAAACCGGGTGGTAACCGTGGTCAAATAGTAAAGTATGCCTGATTGCTCCTAACAACTTGCTTTACTGCTTTGGAGTCCAAAGGCAGTGTGCTTTATACCACTGAAGCTCCTGGTAAACGGTTATTATGCTCATGTTGCTTCTGGAGGTAGTTTAAAACTCTGAGAACTCATGCAGACACATGGAGAACATGCAAACTCACAGACAGAAAGAACCCTGGCTAAGGAATTGAACCCAGGCCCTTCTTGCTGTGGGGCGTCAGCGCTACCCACTGCGCCAGCATGCTTACCAAGTTTATTAGACAATGATTAATGGTTATCAAATACCTTATTACAGTATTGTTGTGTTTTTTGGACAGTCAGTTTTGTTTACACAGTTTGGAGAGTTTATTGGTTGATTGGAACCCAACTACTTACGACCTTCTTCCTTTTTCGGCTGCTCCCATTAGGGGGCGCCAGAGCGGATCATTCGTCTCCATCTTGCTCTGTCGTGAACTTCCTCCTCTGTCAGCACGTCCTACCTCATTGCTTCCATAAACCCCCTCAGGACCTTCTGCTAGGACCCTCATCCCTCCTCTGCACATGCTCACACCATCTCAATTTCACCTCTTTAAAGCATCCTACCTACGTCGACCCTCTAATAAACTCCTTCCTAATCCTGTCCATCCATCTCACTCCTGAAAAGAAGCGCATCATCATCATCTCCGTTGCCTCCAGCTCCCTCTCCTGTCTGCATCTGATAGATGCTGTAAAACAGTGGTCCCCAACCACCGGGTCGTGGACTGGGATCGGTCCGTGGGTCATTTATTACCAGGCCGCACAGAAAATATAAATAATTGGAGGTCGCTACAAAAAGCAATACAATTTCCAACACACTTCGGGTGTTATTGTCTCCTATCACCCCTAGGTGGGAGCAGCGTCTCGTTGCAGCGAAAAAAGCTTTTTGTGAGTAGTAATAGTAGTAGTAGTATAGGGCGGCACGGTGGCTTAGTCGCCTCACAGCAAGAGGGCGGACTCCGGGTCCTTTCTGTGCGGAGTTTGCATGTTCTCCCCGAGTCCGCGTGGGTTTCCTCCAGGTGCTACGGTTTCCTCCCACAGTCCAAAAACATGCCACCAGGCTAATTGGAAACACTGAATTGTCCTATAGGTACCTGGCCGCTAGATTCACAAACCTGTGCATTGTAGTGCCGGTCCCAAGCCCGGATAAAATAGGGAGGGTCGTGTCAGGAAGGGCATCCGGCGTAAAAATTGTGCCAAATCAATGCGGATCATGATCCGCCGAGAGCCGACCCTGCAACCGAACGAGACAAAGGCCGAGGAAGAAGAAGAATGGCAGTGCTAGTGGAGTAGTATAGCGGTAACCGGTCTGTGGTGCAAAAAAGGTTGGGACTGCAGCTGTTACAGAAACTTTCATCTCATTTTGAGATCGGAAGTCCTAAACCAGAGAGGATCGAATGAGACTCTCGTGTTGCTGCATGTTCACGACCGACGGCTCCACCCGCCCACATCACACCACGCCGTGTGTTTTTAGCATCTCCACCCGTACTGTGTTTTTCTAGCACAGCCCTTGAGCATATTTTGTGGCTTGTGTTGTACGTACAGTGGTTTTTCTCAGCTGGACTCCGGTGGCCTGAAGACCTTGGTTTGAGCGTACGCTGTTATTAAGGTGGACTTAAACCTCCAATCACGGAAACCAAAATCCAAACTCCAGTTCGACTCTGGTGAAAATCTACATTACATTAAACCCAAGTGACTGGGTCCATGACTGTGTGATGTGGATAGATTTCTGGAGGTATTTGTACCCAGACTGCTTTAGTTCCGATCTTTTTGCTTCTCTTTTCTGTTTCTCGTTTGGCCTCAGATCGGTTTGTGGAAATGAGGTTTCCGAAAACTTTTTGGAGTTTTTCCACTGGTCGTTTTGGCTAGCGGTTGCATAAAGGTTGCACAGCGTTTAGTTCTGTATTCGCTTATTTTTGTATTATTTTATATATATATATATATATATATATATATATTTATTATTATTATTTTTTTTTCTTTATGCATTTTCTCCCTTTTAGCGCGTCCAGTTGCCCGATTGCGTCATGCTTCCTCTCCAAAAATGCCGATCCCTGCTCTGATTGAGGAGAACAAAGCTAACCCACGCCCCCTCCGACACGTGGGCAGCAGCCGTATGCATTTTATCACCTACACTTTGACGAGTGCAGTGCAGCTTAGTGTTGTGTACGGAGAGACACGGGGTGTCCAGGGTCCCTTTTCTTCCATGAGTTGGGGCACCACGGTGGCTCAGCGGGCGTCCAGGGTCCTTTCTGTGTGGAGTTTGCATGTTCTCCCTGTATCTGTGAGGGTTTTATCCAGGCGCTCCATGGTGGCTCAGTTGGTAGCTCTGTCACCTCAAAAAAGAAGGGCATGGGTTCTATTCCCCGGCCAGGCATCCAGGGTCTTTTCTGTTTGGAGTTTGCATGTTCTCCATGGTGGCTCAGTGGGTAGCACTGTCGCCTCACAGCAAGAAGGGCTCGGGTTCGGTTCCCCAGGCTGGGCGGTCAGGGTCCTTTCTGTGTGGAGTTTGCATGTTCTCCCTGTATCTGTCTGGGTTTCCTTTGGGTTCTCCGGTTTCTTCCTGCAAGTCCAAAGATCTGCGGTCAGGCTAATTAGAGCTACTAGAAATAGTTCTGAGTCAGGGTCATGGTCATGGTGGGTCCAATTCACTTGGCAAACATACACACACACACACACACACACACAGACAATAAATAAATGAGTGTTTGTGTAAAAATGAAACGGCGTCACAGTTTGTTGGATCAATAAACCAAAAATAACTGGAACAATGTCGCCTTTTGTTTGTGTTTTATTAGAAAAGCCTGTAACTGGGGGACTAATTTAGATCGTCCACTCTCAATGTTGATAAAAGTCCTTTTGTTGGCTTTATTTAATTACTAGTGCAGCTTTCGGGTTGTTTTGTGTCGGATCTGCTTGCGTCGGATTTTTCTCGTGTCTCTTTTCTTCTTTACGAGGTTCTTGTGGTGACTGCTGTTGCTGAGCGAGAGGTTTTTATTGGCTGCTGTGTTTTTTTGGAGTGGCTCGTGTTGCAGAACCGTGGGCGCTTGTTTGTGTTCAGTCCATTTACTAAAACTGACCACAGCGGCCCTTCCTAGTGGAATCCTGAAGGACAGAGAGAAAACAACATCAAGGTTCTGTCTGTAGAGTGGAGAGACGTCGTGTTTTTAAGTGAGGACGAGACATTAATGTGTCTGTCTTATTAACAATGTCAAGGTGTGTGACTAACCATGGTAGGTAAGCACCCACTACCAAACATCAGGCCAACATCTGTTTTCTAAGTGCTAACGGAAGTGTGCAAGAACAAGTAGGAGGTTCAGTGGTGAGGAACGTCTCATTATAGGACCTCAGGGTTCTGGAAGTCTCTCCCACGACTAATTCTAGCCGACACCACCAGTCTGTTTGTGTCCGCATGTACTGAGACGTGTTTCCATTCACCCAGACTTCAGGTCATCTTAGGTCATGCCGGTAGAAGTTCCTTCTCGGTCCAGCGCTCGGGCATCAATCTTTATTATTATTATTTTATTATTATCATAAATGTCACTGACAACCCGAGACACGTCATTTGTTTGTTAATTTCTGACTGCATGCCTGTGATAGTTAATAGCACGATGTGATATGTGATATAAGAACGGACGTTTAGATTGGGTGTGACTGACCGACCCCGTGGTCAGACTGAGTGTGTGAAAGCTGGAGAAATGAACGAGGTGGAGGAGAAGAGTGAGCAGCTCCTCCTTTCCTGTACCAGATTACAGGTTAGATCTATAATGCACATCTGTGTGTGTGTGTGTGTGTGTGGAAGATTAGAGGCTGTGTGTATGTGCACATCTGGTGGGCCCATGTTTTAAAAAATGGGGCTCAGGGATTTGGGGGGGGGGGGTCATTACTTAAAAATCTGGAGTCTCATGCCCTCATTTGCCCCAGACTGGTATCTCACTGCTGGAAGAATGGAGGATGTAGACATTCATTCATTGTCTGTTTTGCCACCACTTTCTCATGGTCAGGGTCACAGTGAATCCTATTCATTGGGCGAAAGCCAGAAAACACCCCGGACAGGTCGCCAGTCCTTCACATAAAATCATGTTTTAGATAATGATGCACAAGGACTACAGACCGCTATAAAATGACCTAGTCTTCCTGCCGTGCACATAATCAGTGTGTAAGCATGACATACCACATCTACATAAATAAATAAATAAATAAGATATCGATGCTGCATTAATCATTAGTGAATTTAAACATTCTGGTGGCAGAGTTGAAGCTGGTAGAGCTGGTGCCACATGGTACCATTCTGAGGAAGTTTGATCCTTGGTATCTGTTATGAGGACTGTCATGTTCTTCTTGTGTAAGTTAGTTAGATAGACAGACAGACAGACAGATAGACAGACAGACATATAGTTAGTTAGATAGACAGGTAGATAGAGAGACATATAGATAGATAGACAGACGGACGGACGGACAGACAGACAGACAGATAGGCAGATAGACAGACAGATAGATAGACGTACAGAAAGACAGGTAGACAGACAGGTAGATAGATAGACATACAGATAGACAGACAGACAGACATATAGACAGACGGACAGACAGGTAGATAGATAGATAGATAGATAGATAGATAGATAGATAGATAGATAGATAGATAGATAGATAGATAGATAGATAGATAGACAGACAGACAGACAGGTAGATAGATAGATAGATAGATAGATAGATAGATAGATAGATAGATAGATAGATAGATAGATAGATAGATAGATAAACATAGACAGACAGACAGACAGAAAGACAGGTAGATAGATAGACATACAGATAGATAGACAGACAGACAGACATATAGACAGACAGACAGACAGACAAATAGATAGATAGATAGATAGATAGATAGATAGATAGATAGATAGATAGATAGATAGATAGATAGATAGATAGATAGATAGATAGACAGACAGACAGACAGACAGACAAATAGATAGATAGATAGATAGATAGATAGATAGATAGATAGATAGATAGACAGACAGACAGACAGACAGACAGACAGACAGACAGATACTTTATTGATCCAGAAGGAAAGTGAAGATTAAAATATGTGTGGTTTTCATGTGAGTACTTTGCTCTTCTCTCATTGGTCGAAAACATGCAGTAGGTGGATTTTTGGGCTGCTCCTGTATTTAGGTGTCGCCGCAGCGGATCTGGTCCAAATACCAGACTTGGCACAGGTTTTTTGTTGGATGCCCTTCCTGACACAACCCTCCTATTTCTCTCCTGGATTGAAACCAGAGCGCCTACCAGTGGCTGGAATGTTTCAACCTCCTTCCCTCAGACATCAGCCGATCATGCCATGCAGAAGCCCGACTGACAGACGGCTGATAGCAGCGCTGAGATTCGGACCCAAGATCGCAGCAGCCCCCCGGGTCTGTCCAGGGTACATTCCTACCTTGTGTTTAGTCTTTCCTGTTAGTTCTGGACTCACCGTGACCCTGATCAAGATAAACCAGGTCTATAAAAGTAAACTAAAAAAGAGCTGAATTTATTTTGCTTGAATCCTTTCGGTAGGAAATAGAAACCTGATGGCGGATCGGCGCTGGCGGTGAGTTTTCCAGCACCTGCACCCGGTTGAGCTCGGTCCAGATGAGCAGAGACGCTCAGTTCATTTCAGAATCACTTTTTATTTACGTTCAGATTCGGATAAAAGGCTCGAGGAGGACGAGGCGCTGCACACACACGTCTGGCTAGTCAAACGGCATGAATGTCAGCGGCGCTGACTGTGGTTTAGCATTATGCCTGACGTCCAGCCAAAGTAAATGATGTAATTATGTGTGTGTGTGTGTGTGTGAGGTTATTTAGTAGAACAAGTACAAATCTGCTGCTCTGAATTTTTATCACCTTTCTATCATTTTCACTCGTTTCCTTTTTCTTCCAGCTTTTTATTTCCTTTATATTTCTGTCTGAATCCAAAATTTTCACCACCGCTTCATCCTGGTCAGGGTCGCTGTGGGTCTGGTTCACTGGCTGAAAGGCAGGAAACACCCCGGACAGGTTGCCAGTTTATCACAGATAACACACACACACACACATTCACACACTCATGTCATGTCTTTGGACTGTTGGAGGAAACCGGAGCACCAGGAGGAAACCCAAGTGGATACAGGGAGAACATGCAAAATCCACACAGACACGACCGGGGAATCGAACCCAGGCCCTTCTCACTGCTACCTACTGCATGTTTGTCACTATGTCGCCCCTTGCCTTTTTCATTTTCATTTCTCTTTGACTTCATTTTCGTCAACTGCTTTAGCCTGATCAGGGTCGTGGTGGGTCCGGGTTCCACTGGGAATCACTAGGATCAACTATTGAATTGATCAAGGGTTTAATATAATGCAATACATTACACTCACTCACTTTCTTAACCGCTTATCCGATTAGGGTTACGGGGGCGGGGACGGTTTATCCCAGCTTTTCAGTGGGCGCAAGGCACACAGTAACACCCTGGACGGGACACACCCGTAAGTCAGGGCCAAAGATTCCACACAGTGAACACCGAGAGACAGAGAGGACCGAGAGAAACAGACCCGGCTTTGCCCTCTTAACATTTACAGCATTTAGCATAAAGCAATTTACATTTGTCATCGAATGTAATGCTTTGCTCACAGGCCCAAAAGTGTTGGTGGTGGTGGGACTCGAACCATTAACCTTCCCATCATAATTCTCACTGTGTGACTGTAAAACCCTGAAATATCAAAACTGAAAGCATGAGCCCATTGTGTGTGTGTGTGTGTGTGTGTGTGTAGTACTTTAAAATCTGAGAGCCTGGTTTATTTTGAGTGCATGAGAAGCATGAAGGACCGACCTTGGATCATTAATAATTCTGAAGTGACCGGTCTAGAACAATAGCAGCCTGTTATACACTGTAGTCTCACACACACACACACACACACACAAACAGAGTAGGTGTGGGCGAATATGTGGTTTGTTTAAATAAAAAACATGAATTCATGCTTCGATATGGGAACGTGAACATCCAAAACACTCGACTGCGCTCCATAAGTAAGCTAACGTCTCACGCGGACTAGCATGTAGCTTCCAACTCCTAACAAAACTGGTTTATATGGGTTCAGCCATCACAAATGTTCCAGAATAGTAATACGTACATTCTGGTGTGGTCACATTTGGTCCGGCGACACCGGGGGACTCCAAACGGGGGGCGGGGCGGGGCGGGTGTTACAGTCTATCACAAAGTGGGTTTAGGATTAAAATAACCTGAACTACACAAGACTAAAACTTAAACTAAAACTACAGTGTTTTAGCGACTGCCCCATGAGTGATTATAATAGGATTATTATGGGAGAACTGCGAGATTGGAAGTGAGATTTTATCACTCATGCTGTGTGTTTGTGTGTGCGCGTGCGTGCGTGTGTGTGTGTGTGTGTGTGATACAGTCAGGCCGTGTGTAGTGCACTCTGGCTTTCTCTGTGTGTGTGTGTGTGTGTGTGTGTGTGATACACTTTGGCTTTCTGTGTGTGTGTGTGTGTGTGTGTGTGTGTTTAATACTCTCTGGCTTTCTGTGTGTGTGTGTGTGTGTGATACACTTTGGCTTTCTGTGTGTGTGTGTGTGTGTGTGTGTTTAATACACTCTGGCTTTCTGTGTGTGTGTGTGTGTGTGTGTGATACACTTTGGCTTTCTGTGTGTGTGTGTGTGTGTGTGTGTGTGTGTTTAATACTCTGGCTTTCTGTGTGTGTGTGTGTGTGTGTGTGATACACTTTGGCTTTCTGTGTGTGTGTGTGTGTGTGTGTGTATGTGTGTGTTTAATACTCTCTGGCTTTCTGTGTGTGTGTGTGTGATACACTTTGGCTTTCTGTGTGTGTGTGTGTGTGTGTGTGTGTTTAATACTCTCTGGCTTTCTGTGTGTGTGTATGTGTGTGTTTAATACTCTCTGGCTTTCTGTGTGTGTGTGTGATACACTTTGGCTTTCTGTGTGTGTGTGTGTGTGTGTGTGTGTTTAATACTCTCTGGCTTTCTGTGTGTGTGTATGTGTGTGTGTGTGTGTGTGTGTGTGTGTGTGTGATGTACCCTCAGTATGTTAATAAAACCACTGACCGTGACTCCCGAGCACACACGCAGGGTCCAAGGTCAAACTCATTCTCATACTGATGTGAACTTACTCATGTCAAAAAAGAGTGAGTGGTGTGTGTGTGTGTGTGTGTGTGTGTGTGTGTGTGTTGTGTGTGTGTGTGTGTGTGTGTGTGTGTGTGAATGAGTGTGCCAAAATGCAGCAAACACTCTCACACTGCAAACTGTCGGCGGTGTCGCTGCACATCGTCACTGTGATTTATTACAAACTCCTCGGTGACTAAAGGATTTGAGTGCACATTCATTAATCGTCATGCTGAGTGTGTGTGTGCGTGTGTGTGTGTGTGTGTGTGCGTGTGTGTGTGTGCGTGTGTGTGTGTGTGTGTGTGTTTGATGTAAAACAGTTACAACACAAATACAGTGTATCACAAAAGTGAGTACACCCCTCACATTTCTGCAAATATTTCATTATATCTTTTCATGGGACAACACTATAGAAATAAAACTTGGATATAACTTAGAGTAGTCAGTGTACAGCTTGTATAGCAGTGTAGATTTACTGTCTTCTGAAAATAACTCAACACACAGCCATTAATGTCTAAATGGCTGGCAACATAAGTGAGTACACCCCACAGTGAACATGTCCAAATTGTGCCCAAAGTGTCAATATTTTGTGTGACCACCATTATTATCCAGCACTGCCTTAACCCTCCTGGGCATGGAATTCACCAGAGCTGCACAGGTTGCTACTGGAATCCTCTTCCACTCCTCCATGATGACATCACGGAGCTGGTGGATGTTAGACACCTTGAACTCCTCCACCTTCCACTTGAGGATGCGCCACAGGTGCTCAATTGGGTTTAGTCCATCACCTTTACCTTCAGCTTCCTCAGCAAGGCAGTTGTCATCTTGGAGGTTGTGTTTGGGGTCGTTATCCTGTTGGAAAACTGCCATGAGGCCCAGTTTTCGAAGGGAGGGGATCATGCTCTGTTTCAGAATGTCACAGTACATGTTGGAATTCATGTTTCCCTCAATGAACTGCAGCTCCCCAGTGCCAGCAACACTCATGCAGCCCAAGACCATGATGCTACCACCACCATGCTTGACTGTAGGCAAGATACAGTTGTCTTGGTACTTCTCACCAGGGCGCCGCCACACATGCTGGACACCATCTGAGCCAAACAAGTTTATCTTGGTCTCGTCAGACCACAGGGCATTCCAGTAATCCATGTTCTTGGACTGCTTGTCTTCAGCAAACTGTTTGCGGGCTTTCTTGTGCGTCAGCTTCCTTCTGGGATGACGACCATGCAGACCGAGTTGATGCAGTGTGCGGCGTATGGTCTGAGCACTGACAGGCTGACCTCCCACGTCTTCAACCTCTGCAGCAATGCTGGCAGCACTCATGTGTCTATTTTTTAAAGCCAAACTCTGGATATGACGCCGAACACGTGGACTCAACTTCTTTGGTCGACCCTGGCGAAGCCTGTTCCGAGTGGAACCTGTCCTGGAAAACCGCTGTATGACCTTGGCCACCATGCTGTAGCTCAGTTTCAGGGTGTTAGCAATCTTCTTATAGCCCAGGCCATCTTTGTGGAGAGCAACAATTCTATTTCTCACATCCTCAGAGAGTTCTTTGCCATGAGGTGCCATGTTGAATATCCAGTGGCCAGTATGAGAGAATTGTACCCAAAACACCAAATTTAACAGCCCTGCTCCCCATTTACACCTGGGACCTTGACACATGACACCAGGGAGGGACAACGACACATTTGGGCACAATTTGGACATGTTCACTGTGGGGTGTACTCACTTATGTTGCCAGCCATTTAGACATTAATGGCTGTGTGTTGAGTTATTTTCAGAAGACAGTAAATCTACACTGCTATACAAGCTGTACACTGACTACTCTAAGTTATATCCAAGTTTCATGTCTATAGTGTTGTCCCATGAAAAGTTATAATGAAATATTAGCAGAAATGTGAGGGGTGTACTCACTTTTGTGATACACTGTACACCCAAACACATGCACATATATGACTTTCTCCAAGAGGGATTTGAGCACTTGGACTGTCGTTTGAGGCTTGAGTGTGTTTACATTTGGTGGAGTGAGAGTTTTTTTGAGACCTGGTCCGGGTCCAGGTGCTGGTCTGTTGTTTGTGTGCTGTGTTGCTCTGAAAAGCCTGAATGTTGCAGCTTTGACCAAAAGATCAGGACGAAAAGAACGGTGGCTCGGAGGGTAGCACTGCTGCCTCACAGCAAGAAGGTCCTGGGTTTGATTCTCAGGCAAGGCGGTCCGGGTCCTTTCTGTGTGGAGTTTGCATGTTCTCCCCGTGTCTGTGTGGGTTTCCTCACACAGTCCAAACATGCAGTCAGGTTAATTTAAGATACTAAATTGCCCCTGTTGCGATGTGACCACAGATTTAAAACAATAGAAAAGGGACACAATTCAAATTTTAATGTAAATATTACTAATATGTAATATGTAATATTTAATATAACTTTTTCGGTCACTCTGATTGATGGTCTAGTGGGAAAATGATTATTAGCTACGAGAAATATTAGGAAAATGTTGTAGAAATATAAATTCGATTTCTTTTCTTTCCACTTGCTCAGCCTCACATTTTCTGCACGTCTACCAGGGCGGGATCAGTGCTTATTATCATGCTATAGATCAAAGTGCTGCCGTGTGACCATTAATCTGTGTCTGATGGGATGAGCAGCCCTCATTAGTGCGGTCGGTGATGAGGTGCTAGCCTGGGCCTCCCACTAACGACTGTAGCAGAGCTACAGAGCTGGCTAAGCAGAGACGTGTAGCGTGCTAACACCTCACACACGAGCTCAGTTATACCCAGTCCATGAGGAATAAGAGAGATTAAAAGCCGTCCCACCAGAACAATACAAGGAAGTCGTTGTTTTTGAGTGGATCAGACACAGCAGCGCTGCTGGAGGTTTTAAATACTGTGTCCACTCACTGTCAACTCTATTAGACACTCCTACCTAGTCGGTCCACCTTGTAGATGTAAAGTCAGAGACGATCGCTCATCTATTGCTGCTGTTTGAGTCGATCATCTTCTAGACCCTCATCAGTGGTCACAGGACGCTGCCCACGAGGCGCTGTTGGGTGGATATTTTTGGTTGGTGGACTATTCTCAGTCCAGCAGTGACAGTGAGGTGTTTAAAAACTACTTCAGTGCTGCTGTGTCTGATCCACTCATACCAGCACAACACACACTAACACACCACCACCATGCAGAGTAACAGATGGACTACAGTCAGTAATTGTAGAACTACAAAGTGCTTCTATATGGTAAGAGGAGCTGATAAAATGGACAGTAAGTGTAGAAACAAGGAGGTGGTTTTAATGTTATGGCTGATCAGTGTATGTGGACAGTAACTGACTCGTCTGAGGGAGGGAGGGCTGTAGAGATTCCTCATAACTGCTGCAATTACGACCTCTGCTGGCTGATCGATGGCATCTGCACAATGAGACGGGGGATAATGGACATCAGTGCGTGACTCTCCATGCTCGATACAGATCTCCATATGAACCCACCTCGCGCAGGTGAAAAAAAGGGGTCGGCTACTGCACACGTGTCGGAGGGGCCGTGTGTTAGTTACGGTCCTACTCGTCCAGGAATGGAGGTGAAAATTGGGGGAAATGCATTAAAATGTGTTTTTTTTTATCTGGTTATTGTGGCAGTAACAGTTTTAACTGGTAAATAAATGAAATGGAAACTGGTTCTTGTGCATCTTGCCTAAAAATAATGTATTAATAATAAAACAGAGAAAGACAGGCTTGGCAAGTGGAGTTATGATTTTAAGGTTTTTATTTCTACTGAACGTTGTGTGAAATATTGTTCTGTTCATCATTCTGGGCTTGGTTCCCAGTAAAACAGGTTTTTGGAAATCACTGAGACTGGCACTGGTTTACGAGAGCCTTGTACTAAACTCACCCACTGCAACTGTGTATTATTGAGCTGTTTCATACACGAGTTCCTGGTGTGTGTTCAAACATCCATCACGTTTTTATTCCTGTCATTTCAATTCAAAAATCAATTCATATTTAAATCCACTGGTACTGATCTTAACATTGATCTAATATAATCTTCTCTTTATTCTCTCTCTCTCTGTGACTCTTTAGGACCAGCGAGCAGTAATCTGGTGGCTCAGGAAGCTGTCAGGAAACAAGCGACGTACCGCAGGCCGATCGTAGCAAAACCCGCAGAGTCGCTCTCCAGTAAGAACCATTATCTTCTCTGTTCGAGCTCCTGTCAGCACCGGAATACCCCGTATGATGTCTCATGTCCTACCAAAAAGCTTTAAGAATCGTGTAGCTCTGCCCGCTTAGACTTTGAGCTAAATTGCGTAATACTGTATATGCAAACTGCTTCATATGTTTATCCCACATACACAAATACTGAATCTTGAACATGCTAATTTGTGCTCGGACCCCAGGAATCGCTGCTTGCAGCTATATTTATTATTATTAGTAGTAGTAGTAGTAGTATTTAACTAATTTGTAATGCAACACACTCAAAAATAAATTGAGTCAGAGGCGTGTTTATCCCGATGTTCCATAATGGTTTGCAAATTGAGGACACAATAGGAGGCAGATCTGGACTGCAGGCAGGCCAGTCAAGCACACACACTCTAGGTCTCCTAAACAAGAATAATAAAATAGTAATTATTAAATAAACAAACTTTAACAGGCACAGGCACATGTACACGTACGCCCCCTTGTGGAGGCTTTATGTTACATCTTGTAAACCACAGTGGGACCAGATTACCATCATTTTTATTAAGTTTTGTTTTGATGCGTTGTTTGTATTACCTGAGTTGCAGTACAAATAGAAAATTCCAGTATACAGTGCACCTGCACAAATATTTTTCTAGTGTTTTACCATCTAATAAGTTGCTCAGACGATTTACTCTTATATATTTGAGTTCTCAAATGAGAATAAATTAGTGAATTAGGACTTGCAGATATTTTTTCTCTACTGAATTCTGAGCGTCTTTGTCTCAGGTTGTCTGAACTGCAGTCGTATCACAGCTCTGACTGATCGACTCGGAGTTCTGGAGTCAAAGGTAACGTCTAATATATTTATACATTTTAATATCTCTATACATTTTAATATCTCTATACATTTTAATATCTCTATACATTTAGGTCCTATTTTCTTATAATTCTTATAATGTTAGCATTTCTCTATTAAAAGTCCAACATTAAAATCATTTTTGTTTAGTATATTAAGTATTGAGAGCTCCAGAACAATCTACTCCTTCATCTCACAATCTCAGCTCTGCAATCAGCCAGCCGGGCGTCTACACAGACACACGATTGGCTGAGTGTTTAAAGTGGCTGACACGTGGTTCCTCATCGGCAAGTGCGCCCTCTGCAGACCGGACGAGGCGACTGCACCAGGCAGGTGAAAAGAAGCGATCGGCTGCTGTGTGCTGACACACCGTCCCTCAGCGATCAGGGGTGGGCGTGGCAGCAGCAACAAGAAAGATGAGCTTCAGCTGGCCACGGCTGGATTGGGTTAAAAAACAATCAAGTATTGATCACAAAAAAGAACATTTAATATTAAGAAATCAGTTTTGGAAGGATGAACAGTAAGTTCCGTCAGTGATCAGTTCACCACGGTAACAATGACAACGTGACGACAACAGGCAAACCAAAAGCGTTTGTGATGGATGTGGTGGGGAATTGGGAACGTCGTCATGCGTTCTCTCAGACATGGTGAAATGCAGATATGTGTTTTGAAACAATGGTTGCTATTGTGCAGACATGTTTCACTTTCTTTTGTTTGTATATGAAATCTTCTGACGATAATTAGATTTTTTCGGAGCGTTCTGTAGTCAGCGAGTCTGGACATGATCAGGATCTGTATCTGCTTTCCATCTCTGACAGGCCGGAGATACTCGGGCAGTTTCTTCTCTTTTTAGGCTCCGATAGAAGCGTTTTAATTCATAAATATGTGTAGTGTCCGGAGTACCAGTGACCCTGGACACTGTGGGTAGGACAGATGTGGACGAGGTTGATCCTGTATACAAAAAAACTGAAGGTTATTGGTCATCCCACCTGCCATTTACAAGATTTTGGAGTGCATATGTGAGAATTTGTGCCTGTTTGGTCAAAAGAGCATTTTTGTGGTCAAAGGTGGTCAATAGAGTTGAAGTTGGTGTTTGGTGCAGGAAACTTAATTCATTAAATTGGAGGTGGACGACTTGTGATTTCACATGGCGTGATAGTGAGAGTCACACTTGAGTTCTGGGGGTTTGAATCCCAAGCTGGGTTCACAAATACAGAAGGCGCATGACATTATATGAACCAAGTCATTTAGAACAGCGCTCCCCAACCTTTTTTGCACCACGGACCGGTTTCATATAAGATATAATTTCACGGACCAGCGGGGGCAGGGGATTTAAAATAGAATAACTATAGAATGGAATAGAATATCAGTGTGAATCCTGAGCTATTTTGCTGCAACAAGATGCTACTCCCACCTAGTGGTGATTGGGAACAATAACACCCAAAGAGATCTCTAATTATTTATTGTTTCGGCCCGGTAATAAATGACCCACGGCCCAGTGGTTGGGGACCGCTGATGTAGGAGACACATCAGTGCACCCTTAATGCAGGTCCCAAGTCCGAATAAATAGGAGGGGCGCATCAGGAAGGGCATCCGAAGTAGAAGCTGTGCCTAATCAAACATGTGGACAGATGAACCGCTGTGGCGACTCCTAACAGTGACTCCTAATGCCAATGGCCCACAGAACTGCAACATCAACTGAGGCTTTCTTGATCAGCATCACTGCCCAGCCATACAAATGCTTTGGACTGAACAGGCACAAATTCCAACAGACATACTTCAAAGTCTTGTGAGAAGATCACACAGAGGTCACTCTAGTTTAATCCTGGAATGTACAAACAGGTTAATGATCAGGTGTTCGAATACTTTTGTCTTTCAGGTCCAGCTCCTCTCAGCTCCCGCTTCTCACAAACACTCTCAGTCCAAGGGTGGAGGAGATTCGCTCATGGGGGCTCCACCCGCCAACGGGGCTCCAGGAGTCCAGGGTCCTGCAGGTACGCCTCACGTTTTACCTTCTGTTATGATGCTCTGGTCTGTTTATCATGGTTCTTATTATTGCAAATGAAGTGGGAATCTGTGTGGATCATAAAACTGAGAAATGACCACTTACAAAGCAATACAAAGCCAGTTATTTTATAGACGTGACTACTAGCATTGTTCACTTCAGTAAAATCATAACTGCTTACAATTAAAAACATTACATTATTGTGGTTAAATACTGTAAAATTACAATGTTGGGCATTTTAAAGAAATTAAAATATGTTTTCAACACATAAAAGACATGAACTTAAATCCAGCTGTAATAGCACAGACACCTACAAGCAATATACCACCATGGGGTTTCAAGAGACCAAACATTATCCTAGACATTACGTATAATAAAAAAATAAACACACACCCAAACACATATCTCCACAGCTTTCTTAAAATCAGAGAGAAAAAAATACCACACCCACTTACCCATAGATACTGACGGATCCAAAACAACTGAACAAGTCACAGCAGCATATACCACAAATCAACACAAGGGAAAATCAAACCTACCTAATCTCTCTTCAATAATCTCAGCAGAAGCGTACGCCCTACTCATGGCACTACGATCTGGTAAAAAAAAGTCGATATTAGACTGTGCTGGGTACCTGGACACTAAAGAGCTGATCAGTTGGCAGGAGAAAGATGTTTTTATTATATTATTGGCCTTCGGCTCGATCTCGATCCGTGGCGACTTGATGGATGAACGATCTGTAGGAATATCGATTCTGTGCAAGTCTAGATAAATCCGCCAGGGTCTTCTCTGCTGTTATTGTGATTGTGTTTAGCCATCGAGTTGCTGGTCTTCCTCTTCGCCTTGTTCCCAAATGATCAACTTTAAACTACCACCAATGGACATTAAACCCCCTCATAAATTAATATATTAAAAATAAATGGCAGTTGCAGTGAAACACTTAAACAAACAATAAACTACATGAGATTTACCCCAACATCAGAAATAAACTAAAAATGCACCAAGGAAAACGCACAGATCAGGTGATACAGCGGGGGAAATAAGTATTGAACACATTAACATTTTTCTCAGGAAATATATTTCTGATGGGGTTATTGACATGAAATTTTCACCGGATGTCGGTAACAACCCAAATATTTCACACATACAAAGAAATCATAACAAATAAATCCATAAATTAAGTTATGTTTAATAAAGTGGAATGACACAGGGAAAAAGTATTGAACACATGAAAAAAAGGAGGTGCAAAAAGGGATGGAAAGCCAAAACACCAGCTGAAATCTGTCCTTATTTAGAAAGCAATCCTGCCCCTATCAGTGCAAATTAATATTAGCTGGTTTAGTCCTAATTGTTGGCCTATATAAACATTTATGTTTATATGTTAATGTTAATGTGAGAAAAATGTTAATGTGTTCAATACTTATTTCCCCCGCTGTATATAGTAGATCCAGAATAGGCCATACTAGATTAACACACAAACACCTGTTAATAGGAGAAGAACCCACACTTTGCATAGACTGCCATACACCAATCACCATAAAACACATCCTGACAGAATGCCCAAAATCCAACAGTGAAAGAAGTAAACTACACATGCACAATACATTCAAATAAATCTTTACTCAAGATAATTCAGAAATAATCCTAAAGTACCTTAATACTATAAAACTGAACACACACACACACACACACATACAGTGTATCACAAAAGTGAGTACACCCCTCACATTTCTGCAGATATTTAAGTATATCTTTTCATGGGACAACACTGACAAAATGACACTTTGACACAATGAAAAGTAGTCTGTGTGCAGCTTATATAACAGTGTAAATTTATTCTTCCCTCAAAATAACTCAATATACAGCCATTAATGTCTAAACCACCGGCAACAAAAGTGAGTACACCCCTTAGTGAAAGTTCCTGAAGTGTCAATATTTTGGGTGGCCACCATTATTTCCCAGAACTGCCTTAACTTTCCTGGGCATGGAGTTTACCAGAGCTTCACAGGTTGCCACTGGAATGCTTTTCCACTCCTCCATGACGACATCACGGAGCTGGCGGATATTCGAGACTTTGCGCTCCTCCACCTTCCGCTTGAGGATGCCCCAAAGATGTTCTATTGGGTTTAGGTCTGGAGACATGCTTGGCCAGTCCATCACCTTTACCCTTAGCCTCTTCAATAAAGCAGTGGTCGTCTTAGAGGTGTGTTTGGGGTCATTATCATGCTGGAACACTGCCCTGCGACCCAGTTTCCGGAGGGAGGGGATCATGCTCTGCTCAGTATTTCACAGTACATATTGGAGTTCATGTGTCCCTCAATGAAATGTAACTCCCCAACACCTGCTGCACTCATGCAGCCCCAGACCATGGCATTCCCACCACCATGCTTGACTGTAGGCATGACACACTTATCTTTGTACTCCTCACCTGATTGCCGCCACACATGCTTGAGACCATCTGAACCAAACAAATTAATCTTGGTCTCATCAGACCATAGGACATGGTTCCAGTAATCCATGTCCTTTTTTGACATGTCTTCAGCAAACTGTTTGCGGGCTTTCTTGTGTAGAGACTTCAGAAGAGGCTTCCTTCTGGGGTGACAGCCATGCAGACCAATTTGATGTAGTGTGCGGCGTATGGTCTGAGCACTGACAGGCTGACCCCCCACCTTTTCAATCTCTGCAGCAATGCTGACAGCACTCCTGCGCCTATCTTTCAAAGACAGCAGTTGGATGTGACGCTGAGCACGTGCACTCAGCTTCTTTGGACGACCAACGCGAGGTCTGTTCTGAGTGGACCCTGCTCTTTTAAAACGCTGGATGATCTTGGCCACTGTGCTGCAGCTCAGTTTCAGGGTGTTGGCAATCTTCTTGTAGCCTTGGCCATCTTCATGTAGCGCAACAATTCGTCTTTTAAGATCCTCAGAGAGTTCTTTGCCATGAGGTGCCATGTTGGAACTTTCAGTGACCAGTATGAGAGAGTGTGAGAGCTGTACTACAAAATTGAACACACCTGCTCCCTATGCACACCTGAGACCTAGTAACACTAACAAATCACATGACATTTTGGAGGGAAAATGACAAGCAGTGCTCAATTTGGACATTTAGGGGTGTAGTCTCTTAGGGGTGTACTCACTTTTGTTGCCGGTGGTTTAGACATTAATGGCTGTATATTGAGTTATTTTGAGGGAAGAATGAATTTACACTGTTATATAAGCTGCACACAGACTACTTTTCATTGTGTCAAAGTGTCATTTTGTCAGTGTTGTCCCATGAAAAGATATACTTAAATATCTGCAGAAATGTGAGGGGTGTACTCACTTTTGTGATACACTGTATATATACTGTATATATATATATAACGCTAAACAAATAAAACTAGCATGAAACACCGATTCCCGCCATGAATATCATAGATATGACAACATGGTGTTACAAAAACAAACAAACAAAAAAACAAACAAAAAATATGTTTTCCCTGAAATAGTGACTTTGAAAATGTATGGGTTTCACTTTATTCGTTTTTATTGCTGCAACACCTTCCAAAAATGTTGGGACAGGGTGATGTTTACCACTGCGTAACATCACCTCTCTTTTGTAGTAGTGGGACTGGAATTCTAACACTTCAGGTACTCACCAGTCCAGGATTCATAATAGCTTCATAATGCGGCACACAAAATGCAGGCAGGCCAGTCTAGCACCCAAACACTCTTACTTCTAAACCATGATGTTGGAACACTTGTGCAGAATTTCTCTTGGCTTTGTCCTTACTGAAAAAGATGGTTGTCACACCACCTTCGAAGCAGCTCGCCTATCCAGGGTGGTTTTAAATGCGACACCCCACCCCCAAACTGCCCTGACACCTGCTGAGTTGCCTGAAAATAGATTAAAGTATGCTGGCCTGGGCCTGGACATGGCCTGGCATCATGGTTTCAGAGAGAAAAGCAGGTTTGCCAGACTGAGAAGCTGACAAATCTGAGAAAGAGAAATCGTGATCTGTAGAAAAACTTCCACCTGGAGCGAATTAATGATCATGAGGCACAGGTGATCAATCAATAGAAGTTGTGGCAGTTGTAGCCCATCGGTTAAGGTACTGGACTAGTAATCAAAAGGTCGCTGGTTCAATCCCCATCACTGCCAGGTTGCCACTGTTGGGCCCTTCAGCAAGGCCCTTAACCATCAGTTGCTTAGACAATATACTGTCACAGTACTGTAAGTCGCTTTGGATAAAAGTGTCGGCTTAATGCTGAAAATGTATATGTAATGTAAATGTAAGAGAAACAGACACATCAATCATCTACGCCTCCGTGCCCCCTCTGCAGGCCACAATGGCATCACAGAAGGACTCGACTCTTAACGGGACTCACTCCTGAGTTCATTCAGCAGATGAACCACATTACAAAATGCTTCTAAATTGCGTCGTCTGCTTTGCGTAGTGCAGCATTAGCTTGCATTTGTAGATGCAGCGACACACAAGCATGAGCCCACGTTATGTTCATTACAAATGGATCTTTGGGCTGGATCTGGATTTTAAGCGTTCAGTTGCACTCTCCCCTTTATTAGCCATTAGCTTCACAGAGCTAATCCGATTGCTGGTGCTCATTATGATACCCCCGGTAAACACCCCCGCCCCTTCTCAGTCTTGTTTATCTAAACTCACAGATGGTTGGGATTTTTTGGCGGAGGGAGACGATTAGCAGAAATCAAAGCTGTCTGTGAGCGTGGGAGGGTGTGTGATGATTTCTTTTGGTTTGTTTAGAAGTTTCTCATTTTGGCTAAATAAGAACCTTAAGGTTTGCTGGGTATTGAAGGAACTGTAGATCTGCACCCTCCGGCCGTCCCAGTACTCTGTTAATGCTCTCAACACCGTTTACAGTGTGTAACTTACACCCAAACACACCCGACCACGGCACAGAAATCCTCGGGAGGCTGAGAGTTTGTCTGAGTAAGAAAATAAACAGACTCGGTGACAGTGATGCAACGTGAGGGTCTGGAAAAACTCAGAAGGATCGCTGGCTGCCGTTAAGATGACGGGCAGTTGGAGTTTTAGTCATACTTTTGGATTTTTATTTACCCTTCCAGTTTAATTTCTCCCATTTCCAGTTCTATGCGCCGTACCCAGATTGGTCGACGACTTCCACAAACTAGCGGGCGCCCCTCCGATTTGACTTGCTTTCTTACATGGCGGGTTCTTCCGGAGAGTCCTAACACATAAGGAGGATCATGCTATGCTCTCTGTATTCTTCCGCCACTTGTTTCATTTCTGTCTACAGTCAAGCAAGCTTGACACCGCTGAGTGGCTGCCACACAAAAAATAAGCCCCCTGCTACGAACTCTGCACCTTATATTGATCTATACTGTTCCGTATGTCTGTGTAAGTGCCTGGCTGGCTGATAGCAAAGCTGAGATTCAAACTCGAGTGCGCCACCTGGGTGTCATATTTTTAATGAATGAATAGCTTAATCCTATTTAAATGGGTATAAAGAAGCCGCTATCTTCAGACAGTCATAAGTACACCAGGCATAACATTATGACCACTGACAGGTGAAGTGAATAACACTGATTATCTCTTCATCACGGCACCTGTTAGTGGGGGGGGTATATTAGACCTTAAGTGAACATTTTATCCTCAAAGTTGATGTTAGAAGCAGGAAAAAATGGGCGAGCGTGAGGATTTATGGGAGATTCACAAGGGCCAGATTGTGATGGCTAGACGACCGGGTCAAAGCATCTCCAAAACTGCAGCTCTTGTGGGGTGTTCCCGATCTGTAGTGGTCAGTATCTATCAAAAGTGGCCCAAGGAAGGAAGGAAGAGTGGTAAACCGGCGACAGGGTCATGGGCGGCCAAGACTGCAACAGACGAGGTACTGTAGCTCAAATAGCTGAAGAAGTTCATGCTGGTTCTGATAGAAAGGTGTCAGAATACACAGAGCATCACAGTTGCAGGGCTGTTTTAGCAGCTATAAAGCAGGACCAACACAATAGTAGGAAGGTGGTCATAATGTTATGCCTGATCGGTGTTAGTAGTATCTGTTCCAATCTTCCAGTCAAAGAAACTATTGGAATCCCAGTGCTTCCACAACTTGACTTCCTCTCGTTACTCATCAAGCGAACGTTTACTGACATGGACGCAGTGTTATAATCATTTTTATCCCACGCAGGTCAGAAGTGAGGAGGAATCTAATCCAGGAACCTTAACACACAGCAGCTGGAGATAAAATGTGTTCTAGATTAGATTTTTCCATCTGAAAGAATTCAACAAAGACCCAAACCAGTTAAGAGTTAAGGCGATTACGGGTGGTCTCGCTCCGGCCAGCGATTCCTGATTATTTTCTGTGTGTGTCCTGCCCCGGCTGGGCGCTGGCGCGTCACTGATGACCTTATCGAGATAAGATGGACACCGCTGAGAGGCTGAGAAACTTCAGTCGAGCTTTTTCTGAGTGAGAAAATGCTAACTTGAGAAATCCCGTCGGTGTGAGGTGTCGTGGCGGGTGTGTGAAGCAACATGGCGCAGATCCATGGATGAAGTGATCCCGCGCTCGTTCTGGTTCACACAGCGATGTGAGAACTCGTACTCGCATCCTTGTTTTGTTGTTCCATCTGCCAGCACGAGTCGCTGTCATTAGAAAACGTTATAAATTTAGATCAGTGCATAAAACTGGACTTGTTGGGGTGGCACTGAGGGTGGCGCATCGTTCACTCTGTTCTGTATCACTTGTCCTAGGTCCACAGGGCGAGCGTGGCAACGATGGATTACCTGGCAAAGACGGTGGGTAATCCTAACCTTCTACTGGTCAACAGGCTGTGGTTTGGTTTTCTACTGAATTAACCCCGACTCTGCGTCTCTGCAGGTAAACCCGGGTCTCAGGGTCTGCCGGGTCTGAAGGGCGATGCAGGAGTGAGGGGGCCGTCAGGTTCTCCGGGTTCTCGTGGTACTTCTGGACCGTCAGGTAGGTTGAAGGACGTGAAGTACACTATGGGTCTGTTCAAAAATCTAGTGTTCTCTGTACATAGACGCATTTACATCATCCTACACTCCTGAGAAGAGGGCGTGTCTAAATTCTCAGATTCTTTAAAATGCTCCTCCTGAGGCGCCTTAATTCTGAGTGATAATCTGAAAAATGTCAAACGTGGCGGACGAATATAATGCGGAGCAACCAACAGAGTTCCTATCAAATGTAAATAAATTCTCATTGATGTTTAATGTGTATAAAGGTGGTTTATACAAGTGTCATTTATTTGTACATTCAGGCTCGTCAGGGACAGTTTAACCGTTTTCGGTACACGGAGGGAGACGTTAGCCGGCGTCTTAGCGGGTTGCTAAGCTAACTGTGTTAGCGTAGTAAGCTAAAACGGAAGTAGAGCATCTAAATGATCTGCCTTATGAGTTCAATGTCTTATTAGAATCCTCTCTACTGAGGCAGCTGATCAGGTAGGCAGCAGACAGCAAGGCAGCTCACTAGGTTTTCAGACAGACCCTATATGGCCTAAAGTATTTGGACCATGATGCCTGACCATGATCTTGTCAGACATCCCATTTCAAAAAACGAGTGGTATTAAAAATAGTGACCAGACATTTTTCTGAGAAGGCTTCTCAAAAGATTTTGAAGTATGTCTGTTGGAATTTGTGCCCATTCAGTCAAAATATTCGAATTTCGTCATGTCTTTATAGAGCTTTGCTTTGTGCACGGGGGCTCAGTCATGCTGGAACAGGAAAGGTCCTTCCCTAAATTGTTGAGAGTATGAGAGAAGTATGCAATATGCCGTTACAAACACAGACAATGACTTAGATGCAAGGTGACGTCATATGTCCAAGAGTTTCCGAAGAAGAACTGGTTCTCATCATATATAGTCAGAAGCCTCATCTTTGTCTTTACCCGACCTCATTGTTATTAGTGTGTGTGTGTGTGTGTGTGTGTGTGTGTGTGTGTGTGTGACCCTAATTACAGCCAGTTCCTCCCATGGATGGCATCAGAACACCGTCAGTGTTTTAGATTTCCCATGCACCCCAGTAGAGAAACACCGACTCAGCACCAGACCCTGAGCTGCCTGTCAAAATATTTTCCTTCAGCTCTACAAAAACAGCTTCCTTTTGTATCCGCAGCGTGACGCACCACTCCCGTCTCTCTCGAACCGGGGGCGCTGGGATAAAACTCGCAACTATTTGAAGAACCCCGAAAGGGCAGAGAAAATCATAACTGCAGAAACGAAGCGCACGCCAGCGGAGCGCACGGTTCAGGAAAATATGACCGGCGACGTAATGTTATTGTTATTCTGGGCGCCGAATGTGTTCGGGCCGCGCTGGTGTCTTTTGTCCGCGTCCTGGTCGGCCGAAACGAATCCGGGTGAACTGTGACCCCCGCGGTGGGCCCCTGTTGAGGGTCTGATGAGTTTTTGAGCTGCGTTCTGAGATGCGAGCAGCTGTATGGAGTCAGACTCATACGAGCGTGAGATATAAACACGATCCTCGCGTTCTTATTCCTTCCATATGCTCCACATTTCATTTCTCCTCCGCAGAACCTCCACGCGTTTCTGAGGGCGTACGGTGCTTCACCTTTTATTTGGTTTGCTGGTACATTTGTGGGTTCTAAAGTGAACGCTTGTGATAAACTGGAGTAATTACTCTTGACTGGTTTGGAAAAATGTTACACAGACTTTAAGAAATGGGGAGATGAAGATGAGATCTCAGATTTTAGAGTAGACTGCACTTAAAACAGTGAACTTGAACTCAGTGGTTTTGTGTATGCTGTTGGTTTTTCCTCTTGAATCAACTGAGAACCTGATGCATCGTCATACTAAATAAGGTCTCATCATTTTATCAGCTCCACTTACCATATAGAAGCACTTTGTAGTTCTACTGTACAATTACTGACTGTAGTCCATCTGTTTCCTTCATGCTTTGTTAGCTCCCTTTCATGCTGTTCTTCAATGGTCAGGACCCCCACAGAGCAGGTATTATTTAGGTGGTGGATCATTCTCAGCACTGCAGTCACACTGACATGGTGGTGGTGTGTTAGTGTGTGTTGTGCTGGTATGAGTGGATCAGACACAGCAGCGCTGCTGGAGTTTTTAAACACCTCACTGTCACTGCTGGACTGAGAATAGTCCACAGCAGGAAAGTTGACAGCAGGTCCTTCAACGCTTATTCGTTGTGAGGTGGCTCATCCTACAGTGCATCTTATCCGCTGGCAACATGATCTAGAGACCTTTATTCATTGCTCCGTTGACCAGTTTTGACAGGTGGACAGTGGTTTGCATGGGCACTTTGACTGACCAGTTCCATACACGGAAGGGTTCGATACACCCCATGAGCAAGATTAAAATTATCTGCAGTTAAAGCCAGTGTAGATCTTCTGTTGGTTCGTACCTGATGCCATAGACTTCATGACTTCATGTCCTCCGGCACCCTGTGGCAACGGTCTGAGACAGCGAACTGGCTCTGCTCCAGTTTGACTGTGCTCCTGTGCACCGAGTGAGCTTAATAAAGACACAGAAGGATCTTAGACTACTGGACACCATAAAAAGAAATCAGAACATCAGTTGCGGGCCAAATGTTTTATTCCAGCTTTAACACCTGACCTCTTACATGCTCTTATATCACGGACACAAATTCCTACAGACACACTTATAAATGTTGTGGAAAGCCTTTCCACAAAGACTAAGCAGAGTGGGGCCGGCACTATACTTACTACTAGCAACTTACTACTTACAACTAGCTCATGGTTATGTGTCCACATACGTTAGTATATAAGAAAGAGCTGGTAAACGTACCACCCAGCTCTAATTCTGCCCCTCATTGTACCTGCTTCTAACCACTATCAGACCTCACCTCTTCAACAGTTCAGTCCCTGTCGTTTGCTAGCTTTTATATAATCGTGTATTGAGACGGGTGGTAAAATCATTTACACTTCTGAGAGTAAATGTGTCTCTCACTTGATTCCTCTCTCTCGTACCGAACGCGTCGTACAGAAACCGAGAGGCACCCGAGAGACCGAGAGCCATAATAAATACCATCAGCACTGAGTCTGGAAAGAGTTAAGAGAAAGAGCAAAGAAACGGAGAGACGCAGAGTTACTGTTATTCTAAAAATTAAACAGTGATGTCAAACAAGATGAGAACGACAGAAAGTCAAAAAATAAATCGTAAATTTAATACAGGAGCGTTTGTGTAGTCGATTCTGCTCTAGTTTTTCTCTCCAGTCAGAGGACTCGTGTTTTTCTTCTGCTCTGGTTTAATCTCAGTCAATACAGCGAGTACAGAAGCAGCTGTAGCAACACACACACATACACACACACACACACACCATCACACACACCATCACACACACACACACACACCATCAGTTTATTAGCGTTTATGTGCTCAGATGTTTAGCACCGTTTATTTGAATTTCCTGCATGAGCAGAGTACAGGCCATTACACACTCCTACTAATGTCTACACACACACACACACACACTCTCTCTCTCTCTCTCTCTCTCCGTTCATTTCTGCTTTTTATCGTCTTTTTTCTCCTTTTCTTTTATTCTCAGTATTGTTCTTTTTTCTTATTCTACTTTACTTTCATTTACCATTATTTTCTCCTCTTCTTGTTCCATGTTCTTGTTTTTTTTCTTTTTTTCTTTTTCTAATATTTAAAAAAAAATGTATTTTCTCCCTCTTTCTCCCGATTTTAGCGTGTCTAATTTTTACCCAATTGCGTTACGCTTCCTCTCTACTGGAGCTGACCCCCAGCCTCTTTTCACCTGCACCAGGCGAGTTCATATGCGGATCAGCCTTGTGTACAGAGAGCCACACCCTGATCAGCATTATGTTTCAACTCTGTGCAGACGGCATCAATCATCCAGCAGAGGTCGTAATTCGTCCCTATCTGGCTTGTCCTTTACCCTATTAACAACAGCCAATCGTTGTTCATGTAGCCGCCCAGCCCAGTCGAATGGCAGAGCTGAGATTCGATACGATGTATTAGAAATCCCAGCTCTGGTGTGCTAGCATGTTTTACCGCTGCGCCACCTGAACGGCTATTTTTCTAATATTGTTCATCCAACAGTTTTTTCTTGGCATCTTAGTTTATTATTTTGTTCTATGTTTGTTCTTATTTGTTTTGTTTAGTTCTATTACATTTTCATTTAATTTTTCTTCACCTCCTCTTTGCGATGCCATCAATCAGCCAGCAGAGGCCGCAATTGCAGCAGCAATGAGGAATCCTGATAGCAGAGCTGAGATTTGAATTCAAGATCTCAGTAGCGTGTTTTACCGACACGCCACCACAATTTTATCCTTTATTTTGACTTTACTTTTCAGTTTCTGATTCTCTCCTCTCTTCTGTCTTGTAGTCTCTCGTTTTTCGCCCTCCTACCTGCGTTTTTCTCTCTGATGTTCCTCTTTATCGGCTCATGATGAGCAGATAAGGGGATAAAAGACGCGCTGTAGTCTCTCATATTTCTGCTGGCCTCACAGAGAAGAACGGAGCTTTATAAATGTGTACTCATGAGAGACAGGACAGAGGGACAGAGCTTGGTGTGGGGTTTAGGGGGGAAGGTGGTCTCTGGTTCTAGTTTTTCTGTATCTGTTTAAACTCTGTCTGAAGATAATTGTTCTTTCCTCTTCAGGACCTCGGGGACCTCCAGGCCTTCCAGGAGAGAGGGGTTTACCTGGACCGCCCGGACCTCCTGGACCTCCAGCACCTGGCCCTGATGAGAGTAAGAACACACATCTATATATATATATATTATTAGCTGTGGTGTCCACATACTGTTGGTCAAATAGTCCTAAAAGTATTGGGACACCACTTCAAATTTTCGATTTCATGTGTTTTAACAACAGAAATTGCTAACAGGTGTAATAAATCAGTTATATGCAATTATATGCTTCCATATATGCTTTGCAGCAACAGTTTAGGGAAGGCCCTTCCCTGTTCCAGCATGACCGCGTCCCTGTGCACAAAGCAAGTTCTTTTGACTGAATGGGCACAAATTCCCACAGCCATACTTCAAAGTGTTGTGATAAGCCATTTCAGAAGAGCGGCTGCTGTTATGGCTAAAAAGATCACATAGACGTCACTCTATTTTAATACCGCCTGTGGTCAGGTGTCCGAATACTTTTGGACATATAGTGTAGATGGTGCGGTAGGTTTTCAGCCTCAATAAAGTGCAGCGATCGTGGATGTGAAACAATGCATGAGAGCGTAAAAACGGAGAGAGCAGCGAGGGGCGGGAGAGAGAGAGAGAACACAGATAAGAGAGATAAAGGAAATCTAATCTCTCTCGGATGAGTTATGGATGTTTCAAAAGTTTGTGGACGATAAGAGAGTGAAACATCATGTGGAGATCGAGGTCTGGAAGTGTGGGAACGGAGCGATGGTGGGGTGAGACGAGCTCGACTCTGTTGTTCCACGGTGAGGAAACGGACCTGACGCTAATGTCACCCAACCACTTCCAGATGTGCAGGGACTGAAACAGCAGGGTGGAGGGTGCACGAGTGGATCTGTTTAATCGTGTCTGGTCTCCTGTCGAGTGTGTGTGTGCACATGTGGGCCTAACAAGGATTAATGAAGCATCTTCATGTTTAAACGACCTCCTGGGCCTCTGGGGCTCAACCTGAGGGACTCTGTATGCACTATATGGCCAAAATGATGTGCCTAACAAGCTAATTATCAGGTGTCCACATACTTTTGGCCATATGTTGTATCTACTGGGCGCTCAAGTGGTGCAGCCGCTGTGGGAAGGCTGGGCATGATTGACTGTCTCAGGTGCCAGTGCTGTTTGAAAACAGGACAGGAACACCCTGAATCCATCAGTGTTCCTAGTGGAACTGGAGCTGCTGCGACCCTGACCAGGATAAAGCGGTTAATGATTATAAATGAATTGATTCTATCTCTCGTTCTGGTAGCATGCTGTTGTGTAACAGTACATTAAAGCTACCAGTGTGTGTGTGTGATGTGAAATACAGTATTGTTAGAACGGCGCCCCCTTGTGGATGCCGCTCTAGGCAGCTGCGTGTTCGCCTCGTGTTAAAAACACTTCGTCTTTCTGTGTTTATTTGCAGGTGAGAAGAAAAACCTTCTGTTCTCAAACAGCTTCCCAGACCCACGAGTTCCTGCTCAAGGACCCCAGGGGCCTCCTGGTCCCATAGGTCAGTCCAGCTACACACACACACACACACACACACACACACACACACATTACAGTAAGACAAGCCAGCATGTTCTTCAGCTTTACATTTATTATTATTCTGGCAACCTGTGATTCAGTTTAGAAGGGCTTGGATATGACTAAATGACTAGTCGTATATCCATTTCTGTGGACAGTGGCGCAGCAGCTAGTGTTGGTGCTGCACAGCTCCAGTGACCTCATGTTCGATCCTCACCTCCAGATGCTAAAGTTTTTATATGCACCAATCAGCCATAACATTAAAACCACCTCCTTGTTTCTACACTCACTGTCCATGTTATCAGCTCCACTTACCATATAGAAGCACTTTGTAGTTCTACAATTACTGACTGTAGTCCATCTGTTTCTCTGCATGCTTTCTTACCCCCTTTCATGCTGTTCTTCAATGGTCAGGACCCCCACAGGACCACTACAGAGCAGGTATTATTTGGGTGGTGGATGATTCTCAGCACTGCAGTGACACTGACATGGTGGTGGTGTGTTAGTGTGTGTTGTGCTGGTATGAGTGGATCAGACACAGCAGCGCTCCTGGAGTTTTTAAATACCGTGTCCACTCACTGTCCACTCTATTAGACACTCCTACCTAGTTGGTCCACCCTGTAGATGTAAAGTCAGAGACGATCGCTCATCTATTGCTGCTGTTTGAGTCGGTCATCTTCTTGACCTTCATCAGTGGTCACAGGACGTTGCCCACGGGGTGCTGTTGGCTGGATATTTTTGGTTGGTGGACTATTCTCAGTCCAGCAGTGACAGTGAGGTGTTTAAAAACTTCAGCAGCTGTGCTGTGTCTGATCCACTCATATCAGCACAACACACACTAACACACCACCACCATGTCAGTGTCACTGCAGTGCTGAGAATGATCCACCACCTAAATAATACCTGCTCTGTGGTGGTCCTGTGGGGGTCCTGACCATTGAAGAACAGCATGAAAGGGGGCTAACAAAGCATGCAGAGAAACAGATGGACTACAGTCAGTAATTGTAGAACTACAAAGTGCTTCTATATGGTACGTGGAGCTGATTTACTCACTATTTATTAATCCTCAGAATGAAGTGATAATGGGAGTTTGACTCACATTTTGCTCTCTGATGGTGTAGAATTACTCGTGTTCTCCTGCTAGTCTAATAGAGATGAAACGAGTCTCTGCAGGACACAGAAAACCTCGTCGGGTTTCATCTGATTACAAACAAGAACCTGCGGTTTCTTACATGCAGCACGTACGTGTTTGTTTCTGTACCGGCGATGAGCTATGATCGTATTTTACCTCAAAAGCTTCCATGCGCTGCAGTACCGGGGCCGCGCAACATGGAACAGGATCCGTACTCGGTGCCAAGAGCTAAAGCAATACAAATCAAATCCGTCCGTCATTTGTTATGCCTTATAGCAGCTGTATGAATCTCTCATGACCGTCGGAGTAATCAGAAGCGTCGTGCTTTCCCCGTGTTCAGCCCATTTTCGCTGCAGAACTGAGCGGAGCCAGATGTGTGCCCTCGCCATGAACGGAAGGAAAAAGACGGCGAGAGCTGACCGGTCACATCTCGCCGCTCGTTCGGCCTGATAAAGCGCTTTCTTAAATTCGAAACACGCTCCGCCCGGTCCCGCAGCTAAAGCTCGGCTTTCCCCTGCAATAACGCATGTCGAAATCGATGCTACCGTCAAAGCAGATGTGGTTCGTCCGGCCGCACGTCATTTTTCCACGAGCCTCGTCCAGCATGTGTGAGCCCGAGCAGCTCTCGTTCAGCCTGAGTTTATTTTTTTATCTCGGACCCTGCTCGTGAGTCGCCATGCGTACAGCTCGGAAAAGACTGACAGTTTTTGGCTGAAAACTTACTCTAGTAAAATAGGGTAAAGTACAGAAGAAGGTGGATGTAGGATTCAGTTTCAAAAGAACATTTACTAGCGACTTAAAGTAAAACACACGTCAAAAATAAAGCTTCAGGTGCTTAGATGGCACAGAGGTAAAACATACACTAGCCCACCAGTGCTAAGACCATAGCTCTGCTATCAGCCGGTCGGGTGGCTACACAGACACACAGCCAATCGGGGCAGGGCACAACAACCACGTACACTATATGGACAGAAGTACTGGGACACCCCTTCTAATTTTTGAATGCATGTCTTTGAGCCACAGCCTTTGCAAACAGGTGGATTAAATCAATTATATAAGGGAAATTCTATGCTTCCAACTTTGTGGCAACAGTTTAGGGAAGGCCCCTTCCTGTTCCAGCTCTATAAAGAGAAGCTCAGTTTAAAGCTCAGTCCTGACCTCAGCCACATTCAATAGCTTTGGAATGAACTGGAACATCGACTTAGACTTTCTCGACCAACATCAGTGCCCAGCCGTAGAAATGCTCTTTTGACTGAATGGGCGCAAATTCCCACAGACATGCTTCGAACTTTCCTGAGAAGACTTTTTAAAAGAAAGCTCCACATTTTCTCACTGTTTCACTTTTAAACTTGTGTTACAGCTCGAGCTTCTGAGATATTGTGAGAATCAGAATCAGCTTCTCCCAGAGTCTAAAACACTTCTGGTTAAAAATAAAGCTTAATGTGACTTAATGTATTAAAAGAACTACATTGAAACACTAAAACTCTCTCCACTAATTAAGAAGCACAAGGAAGCAATAAAGAAGTAAACTTAAAGTGCAGCTTTTATTGTATTTTTTATTGATTTTTAACTGTTTTTAATTGTATTTCTGTGTGTTTATATTATATTTGTGTTATTTTCAGTGTATAAGTGTCAAAAACAACCCCATTATTTTACATGAGCCTAAAGTACGGGACCATTGACGCATTAACAGGTTTCTCAAACATCTTTATGGGAAAAATACCTTGAAACTCGACGTCTTTAAAACTCGACGCCACTCCCAGAACCAGTTGACGTCGAGTTTCAAGGTACCGAGTTTCTAGAATGTATTCCGGAATGAGTTTAATTTGAATAATCAGAAATAATTTGGGTGTTGTAGCCGGTGGGGTTGCTGCCCCTGTTGGGCAAAATTTATAACACAACAGTATTTTCATCCCACCGAGACCCGGGGTTTTTTATTCCTTTGGTTTTATCATCATTTCAGTCTGTAGGAGTCAATAATAAGTCAAGCGTACGTTTTATAGCGAATAAAATCATCGTGACCTCAGTGTCGGCCGTAACTCAGTTATGGAACGCCTAATATCAGATTTGGATCACGCTGGGGTTCTGTATCACTTTACACTTTTGACTCTTTGATTTCTCGTGTGTTTGTCAGAGTTCGGGTATCTCAGACTTGTAAGGTTGTGAAATCTGCCTGCTGATTTATTAGGGGGAGCGAAACCCTGAGAGAGGAAACTCTGCTCCGGATTGAATTTCATTATGTTTTATATGTAGTTTAACTACAGAGCGAGCGAGGGAAGCACGGTGGCTAAGTGGGTAGCACTGTCGCCTCACAGCAAGAAGGTCCTGGGTTCGATCCCCAGGTGGGGTGCTCCGGGTCCTTTCTGTGTGGAGTTTGCATGTTCTCCTTGTGTCTGTGTGGGTTTCCTCCGGGTTCTCCGGTTTCCTCCCACAGTCCAAAGACGTACAAGTAAGGTGAATTGGAGACACTAAATTGTCCATGACTGTGTTTGATATAACCTTGTGAGCTGATGAATCTTGTGTAATGAGTAACTACCGTTCCTGTCATGAATGTAACCAAAGTGTAAAACATGACGTTAAAATCCTAACAAACAAACAAACAAACAAACCAAAAAAAAGCTCAACTGTGGCAAATTCCACTCAAATTCATTGAATTTTTACTGGTGTGACTTTGGGCTGCACAGTGGCCCAGTGGGTAGCGCTATCGCCTCACAGGATGAAGGGCATGGGTTCGATTTCCCTTCCTTTCTGTGTGGAATTTGTCAAGTCAAATTTATTTATATAGCACTTTTTACAATGAACATTGTCTCAAAGCAACTTTACAGAATCCAGGACCAACAGACCAAAAACCCCTACTGAGCAAGCCGAGGGTGACAGTGGCAGAAAAAACTCCCTTAAAATTACAGGAAGAAACCTTGAGAGGAACCAGACTCAGCAGGGACCTCCATCCTTCTCATGTGTTGGTTTCCTCCGGGTGCTCCGGTTTTCTCTCACAAGTCCAAAAACATGCAGTCAGGCCACCCTGTGATGGACTGTCCAACCCTGACCAGGATAAAGCGATGGTAAAACTGACTGAATGAATGAATGATGTGACTTCTGTCCTAATCTAATGATGTGCATCTTCCTCCATTTAGGCCCCACGGGACCCAAAGGACCAGAGGGACCACCAGGACCCGCCGGACAACCCGTGAGCTATTTATACAGACACCTTTTACACCTTGAAGACACTTTATATTAAAATTTGATCACAAGATGGCAGTAAAGATGGGCAGCCGGTTTCATCTGGCAGCTCAATGTGTCTCAGATGATCCGTAGTGATTTTCACTTAGGATCTTCATAATATCATGACTGCCCAATATTTTCTATTTCTCATTGTCTCAGACTAGCACAAGTCCCCTCTGACACTTTCCCCACCCCACCCGCCCCACACACACCCTGCTCTAATGAGCCTCATTACAGTTCACAAGGTTATAAACACAAATCCGTTCTCTCATCACGATTACACCGTGTTTTAACGTCCTTGAGGTATTCAATTACATTCACGCTCCATTTAATATTTGATATGAGCCTCTCATGTGGTGCATCGCATTAAGCTGTACAGCAGATATCAAGTTTCATATCAACCCCTATTATTATTATTAGGGCGGCACGGTGGCTTAGTGGGTAGCACTGTCGACTCAAAGCAAGAAGGATCTTGGGTTCGATCCCCAGATGGGGCGCTCCGGGTCCTTTCTGTGTGGAGTTTGCATGTTCTCCCCGTGTCTGTGTGGGTTTTGGGACCTCTGGTTTCCTCCCACAGTACAAAGACGTGCAAGTGAGGTGAATTGGAGATTCTAAATTGTCCATTATTGTGTTTGACATTTAAACATGAACTGATGAATCTTGTGTAACAGTAACTACTGTTCCTGTCATGAATGTAACCATAGTGTGTAAAACATGATGTTAAAATCCTAATAAATAAATAAATATAAATTATTACTATTATTATTATTATTAAGTACCGACAAGTCAATTCTGACTCCTGGTGACCGTATGGATAATAATTCTCCAGAGCATCCAGCCTTATTGGCTTGTTTATTGTTCCTCTTATTCTTTCAGTCCATCTTGTTGCTGTCCATCCTCTTCCTTTTTTACCTTCAACTCTTCTAACTCTTGTTGCTTCTCAAAATGTGTCAAAAATAAGAGAGCTTCAGTTTGGTTATCTGGGCTTACGGTGAGAGTTTAGGTTAGATTTTTAAGGTACTTCATAAGATATATAAAATAAGATAGCCTTTTATTATCCCACAGGGGGAATTTGCAGTATAAGATATTCTAATATAAGTCTTTGCCAGCACCAGTGTTCAAAGGCATGGATATTCTTCCTGTCCTGCTTTTTTACTGTCCAGCTTTCATATCCTTTCACAAAATTCGAAGTTTTTCTCCAGTTCCTTTATTCTTGTTCTGCCAAGTGTCAGTTTGTGTCAGGTTTCCTGACTGCTGGATCCTTTGCTGTTATTCATGTTTATATATTTAATAATGAATGAATGAATGAGTGAATACACTGTAAACCAGCATGTCACTGACTTGTTGGAGCAGGACTGTAACATGTTCCGCTTCCTGTATGTGAATTATTATGGGGGATTTAACCTCATCCCCAAAATACCCTGGTGAGACCCTAGATTCTGACAGAAAATCTGAATGAGTTGTGATGGGTGATTTAACTCCATCATCAAGCTACATTTGTGAGATCTGGTACTCTCACAGGTAACGTGTGAGAGTTTAGAATTCGGTGGTTGTACAAATCACCTCATTAATTTATAGCTTACAAACAAACATACTTTACTTTTTACCGCCATGATGATTAAGTACTATTCGTTTGTTTGGCGCCATCTGCCGGTAGAATCATGGAATTGCAGTTTCTAAATTTCTAAATTCCGAATTAGTGAAGGCACCTTTTTATGTGACGAAACTTTAAATTGGTAACATGATTCTGCATGATTACAGAATCGCAGAAAAGCAGACTCCAGATTTCAAGACTTTACTCCTATTTTTATGGTACTAGGTGTAAGTGTGTCCTAAACTCTAATCCCACTGACCTTAGCCCTGAGATCAGCATCCTAATGCTTAGTTCACACTACATGATTGTTGCCCTGATTTTCGCTCACCAACTGGTCGGCGCTAGATTTACCGGCTCAGGAGCAACTCGGCGTTTGCTCGGCAATTGAAACTTGGCTCTCAATCGCTATGTGTGAACTGCTCAACAACTCGATCCGAGCGGCTCGCTGAGCGCTCGGCGAACGAGGAGAGATTTCTAGCATGCCAAATATCTGGATCTGAGTCGCCCGACTGGCAGTAAGTGCTATCTCGAACGACCAATGAGAACGCAAGATACAGTGTGAGGGGAAACGCAGGGGAGGAGTGTAAAAAGGTGGGACAGGGGCGTAATATAGTTTATATCAGAATACATCAGCACACACACGTTTTATACAGTATTTCTGACCTGATCGTTCACTACAAAACAAAACACCGACGTTGCATTGCAAAAAATATTTATTAACCTCCAACTCACTACAGAACAATCCATGCCGGTCTTATTTTTCCTACTTGATTTTACGCTGCACATCAGTGCACAAACTTTGATCGCTCGCTACTTGTTTTTGGACGTGGTATCATTAAACCTCCCGTCACTTCTCGCGTTTGTTTTCGTGACAGAACGTAGTTTGGGAGACCAGAGAAGCTCGCCTGTGATTCCAGATAGTGATTGATGGTGTAGTGTGAAACCTCCCATCGCCAATCAGTCATGTAGTGTGAAATATACACCGACGTGATAGACTCCCGATTACAAGAGATCCAGTCATGTAGTGTGAACTGTACCGTGACCTGACGACTTGGAAAGTCATGTAGTGTGAACTTGGCATAAGATGCTAATTTGCTGTGTCAGTTTTCCTGGCATTTTGACTCTGGTATGCACAGGCGTGTGCATGTTTAATATAAATGTAATATATTCCTGTTTTCCTTCTCAGGGCAAGTCAGGATCCCCGGGCGCGCAGGGCCCCATCGGGCCAAAAGGGGAGCGTGGAGAGAGAGTGAGTTTGTCATCTAAAGCATAAAACAAAAGCGCTGAACACAATGCTATGTGCTATTGCCTTATTTAACCTTCCTCTGTTCCTACAGGGCCCTCTGGGATATCCGGGGGAGAGGGGCTTTAAAGGGGAGTCGGTAAGATGGTCGTCTCACATCTGTGCATGATTATTTTACAAAAGCATGTGTAGAAGTGGCCCACAAGCAGCAGGTTCAAATCCCTGCTGTGAACGTTGGTGGTTATTATATTAAGGTTTTAGCTTTGGGTAATCGTCGTGCTCTTATAACCCTGATATCTCTGTAGGGTGAGCCAGGACCCAAGGGTGCACCAGGGGAGAGAGGACTTCCGGTAAGTTGGTTTGGAGTGATCCTTTAATCACACACACACACACACACACTCCAGCTCTTTATCCTTGTGCCCTCAGGATGATCAATTTCAAAGTGAACTTTCAGAGTTGGGCAAGGTTTGCTAACCTGGTTTACTCACTAATTGTTTTGCTAGAGCAGAGATTTTATCACAAAGCTGATTTATTTATTTTAATCTGTTCACATTGTTTCATCCCACCATTCATTCAACATCTGATCACGCTTCATCTTTCAGTGAAGTTTCCATCTGTGTTCATCAGTAAATTCAGAGTAAAATGAGGAATAAATTGGGATCACCAGCGGGGCTGTCGGCCAGTCGGGCATCTACAAAAAGACATGATTGGTTATGTCGCTGAGGTCCAGGGTGACCCCGACCAGGATGAATTGATGATTCAGTGGTAAAATCTGATAAATACCGGATGGAAACTGCACTGACAGGATGCTGCTGCACTGTTGCTGATGTTGCTTAATCACTGCTGTACCTTGTGAGGTTTTGTTTGTGCACATATTGCTGATGTTAATGGTCAGGTCACTCTGTAAGGGTAAATGTTGACCTCATATGCTACTGTAAGTCCCAGGGAAGCTAAATTGAGTCATAGTTTAATAAGGTTTCTAATAATTAAGGTTTGTAAATGTACTGTGTTCTCTGGAACTTCGTAAGGATGCGGTCTTGCTCCAGCATGCATAGATGAGCCAAAACATTAGCACCACCTGCCGATATGCTGCCCAAATAGTTCTGACCCTCCCAGACTCCACAATAACAAGGAGTCCCAGGACATTATCAGCAAGCCCTTCCAATTTTACACAGGATTTGTTGGACCAAATTGGATCTCCCATTGCTCTGATGTCCAGTTCTGATGCCATTGACTAACCTGTGACTAATCAGCTCCATCCACAGAAGGGTTCAAAAAAGTTGTTGTGACCCATTCATCTCATCAGCAGATTTAAAACGATCAATTCAGACCACAGTAGATCTTCTGTTGGTCTGTACTAGACGTCGTAGCCATAATGTCCTCTGGTATCTATGTCTTGGCTGCTCAACAACCTGTCGACTGTATTTGACTTGTCCCTTCCTGGACCACTGTCTGTGGGTTCTCACCACGACTGCCTGTGAGGAAGTCTTGGTTTTTCGGAGATACCAGAACGACCTGACACCTATCAAAGTCACTCAGGTCCGTAATCTGATTAGATCTGCTGCATTTAACCCGTGAACTACTACATTATTTAGTCCTATAGATGGTCCTATAGATAGTCCTCACATACACAATTGCTATGAAATACTGAATGCCGTGCACATTTTTGGGGGTGGTCGTAATGTTTTGGCTCCTCATTGTGTTTTTATCAGCGTTTATCAGTATGGTTCGGTTTGTTTTTGTGTGTTTTTGTGTGTTTTTGGTGTTTGGTGTTTGTGTTTTGGTGGTGGTGGGGTTGTCTCTGAGTGTTGCCCCGTCCTCTGTCTGAGCCTCTTCCAGCTCATCAACAGCATCTCACAGTCACCGTCTGAGCCCTCGGTTCTGTCATACACACAACAAACACAACGTCCGGATGTTAATATAGAAAATGTTCCATTATTTAACACTTCCTAATACTTATTTGTGAGAAATTGGGTTTGTTTGATGCAATCTAATGAATCTGTAGCATATAATCCATGAAATCCAAATGTTGAAGGCAGATGTTGCATTGAGACTGAACACTGGTCTCCACCGTGATGGGCAGCAGACTGCTGCATTACCCGAGCATAATTTCTATATGACAGCATATCCAAAGAATTATAGGTCATGTCTACCCACCTGAGGTACTGTTCTTAAACATGGAATTAATTTCTACCATATTAACTTTATATTATATACCTTTAGTCATGTTTTAATTCACGATTTATATATGTAAGGATCAACAGATCGTGTAATTAGGCAAGGCATTGTTTATTTTCATACACAGTGGCAATTCAATGTGCTTTACATAAGGATCTAGAGATCTAGAACCTCAAAAAGTCTTTTTGCAAATATGGTTACAATTAAAAGAACATAAAATTAAAACCAGAGAGATAACATAAACATATGCCCGGGGGATATTCCGCTAGCACACTAGCTCACCAGCACCGAGATTCCGAACTCCTTAAGTTTTTATTCTTAAGAAATAAATATGAAAATATGAAAAGCTATGTTTTGTTTGTTGTAGACCATAATTATAGGATTATTATAGGATGTAGCACATTACAATACTAAATAATTAAGAAACAATTTATATATATTGAACAAATACATTTTTATCAACCACTTAATCCTGGTAATGGGAAACACAGGGCACCAATCCATCACAGGGCAATCAGTCCTCCCCCAGCCACAAGATATAATCTATCTTGTCTGTGTAGATGCCAGACCAACCAATATGACCACTGAGAATTGAACCTGAGAATCGAACCAGGATCTCCACAATAGTCTTTTCTTTCAAATAAACCAAGCTATCTTTGAAGCGAGGGTCTAAGCTTATCGACAGTCAGCTCTTAACACCAATCAGGCAAAAAAAAAAAATGCAACTTCGGATTAAATAAGCTGAGATGGGTATAAAAGCCAACTCCAAATTCTGTAGGATAAAAAATATATAGGCGGCAAGGTCTCACCTACTTATACAGTATCTTTATTCTAGACAGAGATAAGGTTAAAAACGGCTGATTATTTCTTCAAAATAGGAGATTTTTAGTTGAGTATGATTACCAAACATTTAAAAATAATTAAAATATCTCCTAAAAATGAAATTCACATCAATAAACCTGAGCGTTGTGGTTGTTGTGTGTATCTTTAAACTTTGTGCTTTGTAACGATCGTGGGTGCATCGTTACCGGATGGGTGTGACTGTGTTGGGTGAGGGGGAGGGAAACGTGAGTGGATACAGCTATCCTCCGGTCTCCCATAATGCACTGCTGCTGCATGGCTCCATCCTATCACGCTGCATGCGATCTTCCCGCCTGCCTGCATGTCTCACGTCTAACCCCTTCCGCTCCTTTATTAGCCGCAGAGGAACGAAGTTTAAATGAATGACCCGTCTGTACGCATAATCCCGGCACTTCTTCACTGCTGACGCCAACCACAAGGTCGGCGGGATATTTACGCCGCCATTCGTCACCGGCTCATTATTTTGGACCCGGTCCTGGTTCTTTCAGCAGCACCCAAAGACGTCCGAGCTGGAAGGTCACTGATGCGTCGTTAATCACCAGGCGTGAATGATTCACCGGCTCTAATCTGAAGCGTCTCTCCTGTCTCCGACGACGCACTGAGCATTTATTTCTCTAAAGACCCACAAATCTGTCCACCACACACATCGCTCGTGGATCCAAACCCCCACCACATCCCCCCCGGCAGAGATTTAGCGAGGACAGAACGATAACGAATCACTGAACAGATCAGGGCTGTTTTATTTGGCCCGCTCGATTCATCTTTATTTCATTACACGCGCGTAATCTCTCTTAACAGACCTTGACTAGGTTCACGACCGACTCGTTGATAACCTCCCGGCTCCATTACTCACGCTCGTGTTTGTTGTCTCCTAGCATGTGTCATGTTTTTGTGAAGGATGTTTAAAGCCAAAGCCGTGGAAATATTCCCAGATTAAAAAAACGATTAAAAAAATAAACGATCCAATTAATATTCGAGTAACTAAATACCTCGGTGTGTCTGTTTGCCCTGGATTTAAAGTACACGATAAGGACAAAAGTATTGGGACACAACACTTACTAACAGGTGTAATAAATTAGTTATATTAAGCAAATGATATGCTTCCAAATTTGCAGCAATGGTTTAGGAAAGGTCTTTTCCAGGTTCAGTTTGGACACCTGACCATGATCTTGCTGGACGTCCCATTTCAAAAACAAATGGTATTAAAGCTGACTGACCTCTGCGTGATCTTATTAGCTATAACAACAGCTGCTCTTCTGAGAGGCTTCTTACAATAATTTGTGCCCATTCAGTCAAAAGAGCGTTTGTATGGCTGGGCACTGATTGGTCAGTAAAGCCTCAGTTGATGTTCCGGTTCATTCCAGAGCTGTTGAGTGCTGCTGAGGTCAGGGAGTTTCTTTAAACCAAGATTTTCCTCATCCCTTAATAAAGTTTATATGGGTGGCACGGTGGCTAAGTGGATAGCACTGTCGCTTCACAGCAAGAAGGTCCTGGGTTCGATCCCCAGATGGGGAGGTCCGGGTCCTTTCTGTGTGGAGTTTGCATGTTCTCCACGTGTCTGTGTGGGTTTCCTCTGGGAGCTCCGGTTTCCTCCCACAGTACAAAGACGTGCAAGTGAGGTGAACTGGGGATATAACATTGTCCATGACTGTTTGAGACTTGAACTGATAACCAGTAACTACCTGTCCTGTCATGAATGTAACTAAAGTGTGTAAAACATGACTTTAAAATCCTAATAAATAAATCCATAGAGCTTATATACGTATGTCCTGGTACAGAAAGAGGCCTTCTCTAAACTGTTGCTCAAAGTTGGAAGCATATCATTTCCTTTATATAATTGATTTATTCCACCTGTTAGTAACTGTTGTGGCTGAAACACATAAACTCAATAATTAAAGAGGTGTCCACATACTTTTGTGACATGTAGAGAGATGAAACGTTGGCTTTGGTGGAAGAACATCCTACACCAAAGGGTGCATAACACCAATCAAGTGATAAAACTGTTCAAACAGAGATTAATAACCACAGAGCGCAAACTATATATACATTGTGATCTTGTCCATACTAATATGGATGCAGAAAAAAACCATTGTTTTGTTTTTTTGTCTATATTGAACAAAGTATCTTTGTGTATATGTCAAGCAGTCTGATACAGTGCACAGAGGCTGTGTTCCAAACCACATAGCATGCACTAGACTAACAACAGTATTATATGGTTTGGAACACAGCCAGTGAGGTAAAACTCCTTGGAACAAACGTTTCGAGCCACGACGAACACAGAAAGTCTGAATCAATAAATACTCTGCAGTTATGGATCATGTGACCATCAGGCACTGATGATCGATTGATGCATGACCTTTTAAAAAAAAAAAAAAATGGTGCATTGGTTAAACATTCTAGCCCATGAGTGCTGGCATCTTAAACTTGCGAGTTCGCAGCTTGCTCACTGCTGAATGATTCGGCTGATCCGTGCGCGATACGGATCTTCATATGAGTCCACATTGTGTAACTGAAAAGAAGCGGTCAGCTCCTGTACACATTTCCATCCAGCATTTTAAACTGTAACCATCCTCATTGTTCATTAAAAACAATACAAAACAAACAAGTCTGTATCAGTGTGGACGAGGTCTCAGTGATTTACAGATTAGGAATGTTAATAGCATGACCAGGACTCTTCGAGATGGCTGTGGCCTGGCCTGTGATTTGCATGCTCAGCATGATGATAGAATAAAAACAAATAAACTGGGTGAAGGCAGTAGGGGGTAGTAACGGGGGCAGATACTTTGCATTGAATGTCTGACTGTATGTTTAACCCTTTAACTGCTGATGTGGATCGCTGACCGACTGATCGTCTTTGCATCCTGTCATGCGCTTGGTTTGGCTGCTGCTCCTGTAACTTGACGGCTGTATCTGTCTCCACAGGGGGACGGGATACACCAAATCCGCGAAGCCCTGAAGATCTTAGCCGAGAGGGTTTTAATCCTCGAGACTATGATCGGTATCCACGGTGAGTAGAGGCAGGGCCAGGGCTAAAATCCTAAAGTCCTAAAGGGCTGAATCAGAGGGGAACATGGGACGGTCAGACACTCGGGGACGGTCCCACGCCGCCGTGATGCTCTGATTCGGGAACCCTGAGTGTGCTTGTCCCTGCTTTTAATCTTTGGTAGGATAATAGTTTGAAGATGTTACGAGACTTGCAGGCTGACCTGGAGCTGCTGGCTCGCAGGGTGCAGCTGCTGGAGGCGATCATCTGGCCAGGTAATGCCACAATACGCTGCCCTCTGGTGGACTCATTAAGCATTACAATACAGAAGAGGACTTCGGGGAGAAATAACGGTCTCTCAAAGTTGATTGGCTTATCCACTGTAGGTGGTGGAGGAACACTTAGGCAATAATGTGACACTCCATAGTGAGAATCCAATGCTGGCTGGTCTAAAGAATTGGCCAGTGACCTCACATGTATCTGAGGGGGCGAGCGCTAGCGTGTGGCTCTCCTCGCCCAGCGTGGAGATGGTGCGAACTGCATAGGAACTAGACGTGTTCCCAGAATCACATGTCAGCGGAAAAGTGGACCACAGCAAGCCCAGTATCACAGCTGCTGAGAAGCATACAGGTACATATAGAAAACCTTCCACCTAGAGCGAATTATCACGAATTATCACTCACGAGGCACAGATAACACATCAATCATCTGCGCCTCTGTGCCCCCTTTGCAGTATCATGTTGGCTCCAATTTTACCAGGGAACACTGGGCCCACCAGGCATACACTGGTCAAGGTGCCAATCCATCCATCTCTGCTTAGACGCCCGGCTGACTGATAGCACCACTAGATTCGAGATTCGAACCCGTATCTCGGGGGTGGTGGGCAAGTGTGATCATTACGATCATTCAGTCACAGAAAAAAAGTGTTACAGAAACCCCAAGACTGCAGTGTCCCTCTACGTTCCTCCCACCTCTGCTCAGGTCTGCCTGTCTCTCTCCCACAGAGGCCGATTTAGGTTCAGGAGACGGCCAGTTCGGCACCCCTCTACCGGACTACAGCCGGATCAAGCGAGGAGGAGCTCTGCCCTTCCGGGTCAAATCATCCTTCCTCCCTGCTGAGCCTAAACTCCGGGGGCAGTAGCCTCCCCTCTCCTACAGGCCGAAACTCTCATCCCAGATCGGACTGGTAACCCCGACCTGTCCCCATCTCGCACATCCTACAGATCCTTCATCGGCTTCAAGTCTGGAAACGTGGCGTCGAATCAGGGAGCGGAGGGAACACCTCAGGGAAGATCAAGTGGTGCTAGAGTCGAACATCTCTACTGGAAATCAGTCCTGACCTACGTGTTAAATAAAGCGTCTCTCTTCTGCTTACCTGTCACGGCTGTTCCAACGTTTACTAAATCATTTAGCAAGAGAAACATCAAACAGAAATGAGAAATCAGGAACATCAAAGGTGCTCGAATAACTAAATCTGTTTAGGACAACGAGGGGATGATACAAGCTGGTACACAAAATAAAGAGAGGTTCATGAATAAATTCTGATTATTATTATTATTTTATTATTAATATTACGCTGAAGTTGTTATGTATAAAACCTCTTAGAGCAGGTAGGAAACATGCTATATGTAGGAAAATGCATATTCACATTTTTCAAGGTTAGTTAACCTCCCTAGCATTAAATGCACTAGGGGTCAAAAACTCAGAGAAAGACGTTCTGCTTTTACCTAAATTAAGGACTTTTGACATCATATGTAACTTGTATTTCATGTATCTATTTATGCATTTGACATTTAGTGTTTTCTTTTTCTTTTACCACCACAGGGGGTCAATGGTAACATCTCTCAATGGGAAATGTGCAATTACCCTTTAGCAAACACTGTGGATCAGATCTGTAAAAAATGTGGTAAGATTTTCACTGAGGCTTCCTTATCTAACATTATTTACTAGCTTAATTAGGATGACTGAATCGAGGCAAGAATCAAGCCTGTGTCCTAAAGACCACATAGAGCTTGCATTGTAATCCTAAAACAGGAAAGGGCCTACCCTAAACTGTTGCCGCAAACTTTAAAATATTTGAATTATTACTCCTGTTAGCTACCTGTTGTGGCTGAAACGTGAATTCAAAATTAGAAGGGGTGTCCCAATACTTTTGTCCATACAGTGAACAGCATCTCCCCCAGACATAGCCAGGAATATCCTAGAGAGGGCGCCAATCCATCCACCCCCTTCTTCCCCCAGACAAAGCCAATTATGACCTTGTTTAGCCGGCCAATGGCGTCGCTGAGATTCAAACCCGTATCCAACAGTGGTGGACTATTGCAGTAAACCTCTGTGAAAATAAATACATAAGTTAAATCCTCACGGTCACTGAGGAGTTTGGCATGTTCTTAAAAAAAGTATGCACGTGTGGGATTCCTCTAGGTGTCGGGTATATTCCCATTAACATGCTGATAAAGATCAGAAGGCCACTGTTGCGCCCCTGAGCAAGACCCTTTACTCAAAATTGGGACCGTATTCACTGCAAGCAATTGTAAGTCACATTTTTAAGGATTAACAATGTCAGCACCAGTAGAGAGGAAGCATAAAGCTATGGGGTAAAAAATTTAACTTTAAAAAAAATATATATATATATTTATATAGAAGGTCTCTGGTTTAAGCCCCACCATCAACATGATGCCACTGTTGGGCCCCTGAGCAAGACCCTTAACTCAAAATTGCTTGCATTGGATACAAACATAATAATAAAAGTCACCTTTTTAAGTATAAATGTGTCTCCTAAGTGCTGTACATGTTAATGTAGTTCACATTGTAACCACTAGAGTCAGATCTAGCCCAGTATAATACTGATAACATAATGCGCTGGTGACGTGAACTAATGCTAATGCTGTAAATAATGTTAGTTAAGGCTGAACATTTCCAATCCCTCAAATTTGTAATGCTATGATTGATGGAAAACAAGAAAGAACATAATAACAGTTGGTCAAAGGTCAGTGTGTGCGTGATCATGTGGGAAGGGGTGAATAGAAAATGCTGTTTTAATTAAAGTAAAGGTCCCTGTTACCCCCCTTTTCTTTTTGTAAGAATAAAAAGATGAACATGAAGGTAAATTCAGATAAATTTGTGTGACTGACAGAAGCAGCATGAGATACAAACTGAACAAACACTAGTGTGGTGGCGATGATCATCAGTACAGATCCCGGGTAACATTGACCATTTTTAGTGTTTATTTTTGTGTCTAAAAGAAAAATAGAAACGTTTAAATTAGCGTAGATTGGTCGCTCGGGTGGTATTCTAAGTTTGCAAGTTCAAATCCCAGCTCTGCTACCAGCCGACTGGGCCCCAAGATACAGACATGATTGGCTAACGTCTGCCGGGTGGGAAGGCTGGAGGGATTCCTCCCAGTGTGAACCCATCCCACGCAGGTACAAAAAAGCGGCTGCTACACACAAATCGGAGAGGGCGTGTGTTAGGTGTGGAATTGGATATGACTAGATTTTGGAAGAAAGTGAGAATACATAAATACAGTGAATAAACCCATGAGAAACTGAACAGCAGCTTAATACAACTTGAATTGTGATTGATTTCTGTGCACAGCTCCTCGTCACTCACACACGGCATTAAACCGACTGTTTACCTTTTGTTCATTATATAAATGTTCATTATTTAAGGACGATTATTATATTAGTAGTTGATGGTGTTTACTGTGTTTTGTACCCAGTTCCTGTAAAGTCACACTATGTATTTCCCCATTTCAAACACTGATTGGATTTTGTCTTGTGTGCATTCAGAATGCTGTTAAAACGAAATAAAAGATGTTTTGTGTTCCTTTTTTAACCCAAGCATATTTTATTTATTTATTTATTTATTTATTTATTCGTTGCATTTTATTCTAGTTGTTCCTTCCAGATGCTACCAGTTTATCCAGTAACCTTCATTCATGTGTCCAAAATGTATTTAACACGTTACAGTAAACATTGGTTCAGAGCAACTTTACAGAATCCAGGTCCAAAAACCTTTAATGAGCAGCCCAGGGGGCAGTAACAGTGAAACTGTGGGAAAAAATCCCTAAATTTTATAAGGAACCGGACTGAAAAGAGAACCTTCGTACCCGGGCAACCCAGCGTACAGACCAGGATAAGGTTCGGGTGACCTAGAGGGACGTGCTGGTGTTAGATTACAGTACAGATAAAAAATACGTTAATACTCTGAGCAGCAGTGCACACGCCCATTCTGATGACTTTCAATTAATTTAAAGCGTTCAATAAAATTTATTCTAATACCGGACATGGAAGAACAATTCAGCCGATGACGCCTTTAAATCAGTCATTATGAATGTTAAAAGGCGGCTGTAATTAGGATTCTAAATAAAAGCAGATGTTTTAACAACATTATGTTTAATAATGATAACAGTATTGAATGGGGTTCCTAGGTAGTGCAACTGTCTTGTTTCTTTGGTAAGTAATGATTAAGCAGTCATTACTTGGGGATGAGGGGGTAGCATAGAGGTTAAGGTCACTTCCAAGCCCCATATCTTCCATGTTGCCACTGTTGGGCCGTTGAGCAAGGTCCTTAATGATCAATTGCTTGGATTGTATTCATCATAATTAAATTTTGTATGTATAATGTATTATGCCACAATCCTCACACACAGTATGCAATTTGTGCCACCTCTAAGCTCCGAGTGTTTCGATCTGCCCAGTGATGGTGCACAGACTGCACTCTTAACCCCTGTGTCCTGTTGGCACTGACACTACTGTCTGGTTTGCTTGGCTCCCAGAGACCCCAGTGTTGTTTACCCACACAACACTCTGTATAAGAGAGGGGCAGAAAAGACAGGAACTAAAAACAGAAGAAAATCTGGTGTCTTTAATCATGTGTTCTGCCTGGGGTGTCTCTGAGAGCCCACACGGAAGTGTACAAACTAGGGGGTGTTTGGAATACAATATTAATATAAAATAATTATTTATTTACAGTTTCCTTAAAATTAGGAAGTACTAAGCTGATTGAAAAAGGCTAATGATATTTTGTGAGCTGTTCAAGAGGCTCTGAGGTCCCCAAACAGAACATAAAGGTTAAGTGTCATAGAAGATACAAGCATTAGGCCTGGGTACGTGGTAGCTGGCAGTGACTATAAAGAGGAAGAAGGTGTGGATAAATAAATGACCCAAAACAAATTTAAATGTCCATTATACAGTAGTTACAGCGTATGTGATGAGAAATCATACATCGTATCACCCATCCCTAGTAACACAGTTTAAAATATCAAGTCACCATGTTACAGAATAATAAATAACACTTCATTTTATTTGCTTTAGATAGAATGCAATTCAAATACTTTTACCCGTTACCTAAACATTCAAGTCCCATACGGTTCAACTCAGAATAATATATAATAAACACTATGTCCAGAAAAGTTGGGACATTTTGTAAAATGGAACACAAATATTTTTTTACATTTTCTCTGAAGTTAGTGAATCTTTTCACAATATAATGTACAGAAGATGGTGAAAGACCTGAATTATTTGCAGTCTTGCACTAAGAATGTTCATTTTGAACTGACCCGTCTGTACTTGCAGATGCTGCACCTTTGATAGATCCTCCTTTTATACCCAATCATGAGTCCCGTGCCTATTACCAGGTAACCTACATTGTGGAATGTTTCGAACCACTGTAACCTGAGTATCTTACCCGCTTTGCCTCTGTCCCAACTTTTTGGAGTTTACTGAAGAAATCAAATTGTAAATGTATTTATATTTACAAAATACAATAAAGCTGATCAGTGAAAACACTGGGAATCTTTTCGCTGTAGTACAAAATGTCCCAACTTTTCTGGAAGTTCTCTTTTCTACCTCACATTATTTACTTTGTTCCACATGAGATCCAGCAGTAACAAGAACTGAGAACTCTTGTGTTATGTACTTGGCGTCTTTTTCCCTTTGGAGATGACCACTGTATCGTCCCCGACCTGGTCATCTATGAGCAGAGAAATGGCTCCGTCCAGATTTGGTGTAGCAGCCAGCGCCACCACGGCTTTCTCTGTAGGAAATCCCATCTTCTGCAGCTGCTGCAGTCTGTAAGCAATATAGAAAATATTACTATTTTTTAATTGGTTGATCCTGTATATCTTTATGGGTCACCACAGCGGATCATATTGGTCTGCAAACATGATCAGGTTTGTGACCGGCATTAAGAGCGCACTGACAAGTGCACCACCCAGTGGTTAGGCTGTTTGGCCACCAATCATGTCAGTGTAGACGTCCGACCAGCCAATAGCACCACTGAGATTGGAATGCCAGATCTAAGTGGTAGAGGGTTGGTATATCTGTAGCACAGGGCAGTTGTAGCCCAGCGACTTGTAAGCAAAAGGTTGCTGGTTCAAACCCCACCACTACCAGGATGCCACTGTTGGGCCCTTGAGCAAGGTCCTTAACCCTCATTTGCTTGGACTAAATACTGTAAGTCGCTTTGGATAAAAGCATCTGCTAAATGAAAAAAATGTAAATGTATATTTTATATACTATACTCTAAACATTTATATTATAAATGTTATGCATGCAATCCCCATTGGGTGCTCAGGAGACGCAGTAGTGCTGTCGGCCAGCCAGCGTCTACACAGACATGACTGGCTGTGTCTAAAAGGAAGGGGACAGTGTAAATGGATTAGCGCCCTTGCCCGGTGGTTCCCGGTAGAATAGGACCTGCTGCAACCCTGACCAATACAAAGCGGTAGTTAAAAATGAAATGAAAACAAACCTTATTGACGAAACCGAGGATTTGGACACCTCCATTTTATCTGCTGCACCCTCAGGAGCGTCCTGCAGCGATGCCATTATCCCCACTCTTAGCAACTCCTCATCTAATAGCTGTGTATCTGTTTCCATAACAGGCTCGTAGTGCCATTCAGGTACGCTGTGCGCCCATGGTTGAGCGTGGGAGTGATCTTCCAACTGGGACCTGCTAGTCGCTGCCAGTCCCAAACGAGCAGCCTCAGTGTAAGGTTCAGGTCTTAAACACAAACAAGAGCAGGTAGGTCAGAGACATCAGCTTACACGAATGTCATGTATGAAATATAGTTGAGGTCAAAAGTTTACATACACCTCTAAGGGACATGAACAGTTGCAATCAAAAGTAATCACCCAACCATAATATTCAATATTATTTTATGATGAATACAAAATACTGATGTCCATGTTTATTATTATCCAACCCCCAGCCTTAGTACTTCATGGAACATCTTTTTGCCTATTTATATGCTTTTAATTAATGACTTACAGTCACTATGGGCAGTTGTAGCCTAGTGGTTAAGGTACTGGACTAGTAATCAGAAGGTTGATGGTTCAAGCCCCACTATTACCAGGTTGCTGCTGTTGGGCCCATGAGCAAGGCCCTTAACCCTTCAATTGCTCAGACTGTAAACTGTCAAAGTACTGTAAGTCGCTCTGGATAAAGGCATCTGCTAAATGTAAATGTGCCTGTGTGCGTGTGTACTGTACTGTGACAGTAAACTGTCTAAACAATTGAGAGAAGGGCCTTGCTCAAGGGCCCAACAGTGGAAACCTGGCAGTGGTTGTGCTTGAACCAGCAACCTTTCCATTACAAGTCTAGTAACAAACACAATCTGATGTTTTCTTGTGGAATCTTCACCCGTTCTTCTCGTGCAGAAGCTTCCAGCTCATTGTGCTGCAACTGATTTCTCACAGTTGCAGAAATCATTAAAATCCTGACACGTACAGGTTTATGTAAACATACAGTACATACATGTTAATCGTTTAGGCTACTTATTTGCAAGCAAGCGATAACCTTTGTGTAGGGCTCGTGTAGGTGGGCAGCTGATAGCTGGGTAGGTAGGAGACACCAGGAATGAACGCCCATGACGGCAGGCAGGCGCACACACCGAGACCTTCTATCCGTTGCAGGAATTTGATGAACTCAGAGCTGTCTGGTAAGTATGTTAAGAATTGTTCTGTAATATCAGAATGTTACATCCAGGAGCAGATATATTCATCAGGGTCACAGTGGCTCTGAAAACAGTGGCTGCAAGATGTAAATTAAGTCTAGTCAGGGCACCAGTCTATCACTTGGCACCTCCAATTCATCCAGTTCAGAGTTTCAAAGAGAAAATTAGATTACCTAGACATGGTGAGAACATGTCAAACTCACTATCAGTAACAAGGTTAAGTTTAAGATGCTTTGCAGCACCCACATTACCTGCTATGTCACTGTGCCACCCTAAAATACTAAGTAAAAAGTACCACTCGGCCATGTGGGACCTGAGTTTAATACACATCTCCAGTCACTGTAAGAATTTGACATTCTCCTTCACCAGTTTCTCACACGTTCCAAAACAATCTATCAATTCTATTTGATGTACCTCAAACAGAATGACATTATACAAAGTAAAGGATACAGTTTAGGCCCAGGCAGATGGCGTAGAAGTGCAGCAGTCCTGGCACGCTCGGCAGCAAGAACAGATCAAGCAATAAGAGCAGCCAAGGCACAGACCAGGGAGGTAGACAGCGCAGGACCCGTCTCTGTTTGACCTGCCGACACTGGGCAGCCAACAGTGCCATCAGGGTACCCGAGTAGCCGCAGATTCGGCTAGCTTCATCCCCCGTCACGAAGAGGAAGAGGGCATAAATGGGTGGTAGGAGTACTGTAGAGAGCAGGGAGAGGATGAGAAAGCTAAATGTGCCCCATCGTTTCTCCTGATGCGGTCCGAGGCACACCAACAGGACAGTGTTGTGCAGGAGCGATGTGAACTCTTCATTACTCAACGCGTAGAAGATGAAGTCTGTGAACACAATAAAGAACTAGTATGGTACATTAAAAATACGTCCCCAAACCTTCCCAGACTGGGGACTAATGTGCAATAGGACACAGTTAGTTTAACCACTTACCATTACACAAAACACCAGACATAAAGCTTTTTACATCAGCAAATTACGATTAAAATCAAAAAGCCCACATTTAACATCACAGAACCTGAGATCATGCCATTTTTTTTACTTTTTGAGCACCATGCAGGCCTTATTTATGTGTGCTGTACAAGTTTATGTCAATTTTTAACCTGTATCTATTGTGGAGCAGTATGGATGGTTTCACCCAAACAAGGGGCGGCACGGTGGCTAAGTGGGTAGTACTGTCACCTCACAGCAAGAAGGTCCTGGGTTCGATCCCCAGGTGGGGCGGTCTGGGTCCTTTCTGTGTGGAGTTTGCATGTTCTCCCCGTGTCTGCGTGGGTTTCCTCCGGGTGCTCTGGTTTCCTCCCACAGTCCAAAGACGTGCAAGTGAGATAAATTGGATGAACTTACCATAAAGCTCAGGAAATTCTCCTCCTGGTCCTAAACTGAGGCTGGCATGGATTCCACACAGCCAAACCAGCAGAATGAGGATCAGAATAAGTATTGTGGCACTACACACACTGGGACGACTGGATCCAAACCACAACCATGGAAACATTGTACACCAGCATGGGGATCTTCTGATCAGTTACAACAAACATATCATACAAATATAAACCTGACCCAGTTCATCAACCTGCACACACATGTAACCATAATAATAACAGCTAGCTGCATGCTACATAACGCTTCTACACACAAGCAAGCTTATCTGATGTGTAAGAACAATATATATACGATAGTACAAAAAACGACAGTAATAAAAACCTGGGTATTTATATATTCTGATTAAAACACTCGAATTTTAACATTTGCTCATTCTGACAGCGAGATTCACTTTCGTATTGACTCGTACTTAAAAGAGTCGGTTCTTTGAACCAAATTTACAAATACAATAATTATTTATTTCCAGTAATTTTTGTTTACATAAATCCTTACCGAGATTAAACCTACATATTAAAAACTGTGGATTTTTGACCATGAGCTTGTTGGAAGTCCCATTCGTCTTAGAGAATTTAATCACTGAATCATTAGAATACGACTCACCGTGAAAGAGTCGGAACGACAAATCCTGCACGATTCATTTCTGTTGGCCGAGTCCATTCAGGAATGCAAATGTAAGTGTACTTTTTATCGGAACGTAGGAAAATGTAGAAATCACTGTATAAATAGCGTCACATATCGATTTTAAAGTACGTATTACGTAGAAGACTTGTTTCCTTTTTAACTAATAAATGGTCAGTTTTGCACTGGGGTCTTTCCTATTGTTTCGCACCCCTACAATCAATGTTTGGTTTGCTCCTTGATTTGACCGTGCGCGTGCGCATTAGGTTTGAATGACACGCTACATAAGCCGATGTTCGCACAACGCATGCGCAGTTTAGACCAACGGTAGAGGCAGAAATGGCTTCGGTTACTAGTAAGTCGGCCCAAGTTTTATTTTGGATAAAATGTATTTTCTGTACCAATAGCGTGTATCAAACGTAGAAATGAGTCAATATATGTGTTACATAGCTCGTTTATGGAAGTTAAATTAGCCTTGGGGATGAAATACAACCGTTTACCGGTAATTGTTAGGTCAAACGCGGCCTTCGTTGCTAGTAGTAGTAGTAGTATACTAGCGTACTTCATAGTATGCGACGGTAGTGTAGTATGGATTGTTCTCGTTAGAGTTGATTCGTACTATGTAGTATGTAAGTACGTTAGTATGGTCGTTGGGCCGTCGCCATAGCGAACATTAGGCTAATTAGCCGGATTAGCGACTCAAGCAGTTCATGTTTAAATATTTATATTAACTGTTTTTTGTATCTTTTAAAACTTTATAAAATATATATCATTTATATATTCTGTATGATGCCCACACGCTAAATATTAACTAAAAAAAAGAGAATTGAATTCTTAGCTTAGCTATTGTTCGGCACGTGCCGAACATTTAAAGTAGATCGACGCCTTGAGATGTGAATAATACTTTCTTTCTTTAAACAAACCAGAACTACTAAAATAAGATGTATATGTTAAATGTAGAGGTTTATAAGCGGTATTAACTCATTGTATATTAAGCTCCATTCAGCTGGGTGTTTGTTCTCCCGCCCAATGTATTCTACTGTATACAGAAAGCAACTTGATACGCTGTTTGTCTTTTATTATTTTTTTCTAAGCTTTTTTTAGTTGCCTACTTTTAGTCTTAGTCAAACTCAAACATTAGCACAAGTGAACACAATATATGAGCAAAAACTTAAGCCACAAATACAATGGTGTTTTCGTCTGTAAACACGTGTATGACACGTTGTAATTAAGTCACTAGTTTTAGCTGTGCTTCATTTAATAATAATAATAATTAGTGAAATTTTGATGTATCTGAACGCATTTGGTTGAACATTATTTATTGATTGATTTTACTTTATTGATCCACGAAGGGAAATTGCGGTGTAGCAGCAATTACAATTATTACGAACATCAATCACACAACGACATTACAATGGGGTAGGAAAGAATAAGAATTAAGATATAAAATCTACAAAATATATATAAAAAAAGAAAATGGAATATAATAATTAAAAAAATTAGAATATAAAACATCTAACAGAACAAAAAATAAAAACTGAAAAGGAGGGAGCCTAGAGGTGCAGTTACATAAATTGTGCAATTAAAGCTGTGCAAATAAGAACATTACTACGTGTAAATTGTGGAACAGGTGATCAAGTTATTATCTTTGTGGTATTATTATTATAGGTTCATTTTTATTATGGTCCAGTTCATTTATGTATTAATCTGTAACATAAAGGGTGTACTGGTAGGTAAAAACAAACTGGGGTATTAGAATAGACTCTTTATAAAGTAGAATCTGTCACTATACACGTGTGCAATGAAATTTTGTATTGTATCTCTCCAACAGAGGTAGTAGTAGCAGCAGTATAGGAAAATAGTAGCAGTAAAAATCATAAATTATTTACAATCTTTAAAACAAAAGTGCCTTTATAGTGATCTGCAACTAATATACATAGATGGCATTTTGGCTGTGTTGTAGGGTAATGGTAGCTCACCAGTTGAGTAGTATTCAAAAGGTCACTGGCTCAAGCCCCACCACCAGATTGACATTGTGGTGTCCCTGTGGACAACCTTTACTCTTCATTGCTTGCTGAGTTTGATCAAGATTGCCAATTACCTTGGATACAAGTAGCTGGTTGTTTAGCTCCCTGTTCTGACTTTATGAAGGTCAGACTAAAATGGGTACACGTCTGTAAACTCGGCCATGCTCCAATGCAGTCATCTGGCTGTGGATGTTGCCACACAATTCACTTAATAGTTTGGGTTCCAGAATCACTGGGTCGGTGTTTCTGTTCGCTTTGTTTCTTTAGAATTACTATAAATAAATGGAATGTCTGTTTAAATCCTCAGTAACAAAGCAAGACCTCCCATTGTACACATCATAATTACATACATGTGCATCATGTATTGTAAATAATTAACACAATGGGAAATTGAACATTAAGATGTATCTAACTTGTACATTTTATATATTTTTTAGATTACAGTGGCTACAATCAGTCTGGGGCTCAACAGGCGTAAGTTTGTTTTATTTCTTTGCACTGAAGTGCTTTTTGCTTTTGCCATAAGAGCTGTCTTGGCTTTAATTTTAGGTCAATTGTCAGCATCTTTAAATTGACTTCGCATTGAGTAAATGTTTTTCCCCCCTTAGGTATGGTTCATACGCAGCCCAGCCTGCACAGGGATATGGACAAACAGCACAGGTAATTTTTAACAATAGTGATTAACTGTGTTAGATAGAGATGGGACGATCGGGGTTTTTGGCACCGATTCCGATCTCCTTTCAGGGACATCGGCCGATAGCCGATTGCGATCGGGGGGGGGTAGCAGTAAATAAAATAAATAAACTTAAAAAGAGCCTCACAGTGAAGATAAACCGGAGCAGCGCGCGCGTGTGTGTGTGTGTGCGCCTTTAGAAGAGACGCTTTGTTCACTGTATCGCTATAAGTGATTCATTGATTTTAAGTCATTTTTCGCGAAGCGTAAGTTTCTCTTCTCGGTTATCTCTCCGTGTTTATTTAAAACCACGACATTTAATTAATAACAGTAAACACCAACTACTACAGAACATTCTGTGTGACTCTCTTACATTAAAAAGCTTCATTAAACTGTTACTACCACAGATCTGTAACCGACCGTCAGACTCGTTCCGTCTAAGGAGCTAAAAGTTCAGCAGATGATCCTGAACTAACGAATTTGGTAATGAATAAACTTTTGCCTCTGATTGGCTCTGTAACGTTTTCTGTTCTCATCTACATCACAAGTAAGAACCGCTTACGATTTACCAAAGTGAACCAGGAGTTTATATAACGTGCTGATAGAATCGACTCAGATGTGACCGGGTTGAATTATCTTTTTAAAGTAAATATTACAATCAGCAAAATTACATCGTAAGAGCTTTCACGATGGTTTCTGTACGATGGTTGATGAATGGTGATGTGATGGTTGGTGCTTCGTAGCTCAAAGTCTGGATCGATCCACTGAGCTGTTAACTTAACGTGATCTTTATATATCACACGATCGGATCGGCTACTTTTAGGAAATATCGCCGATAGCATATTTTGATTAAAAATCGGCCGATACCGATTCATAGCCGATCGATCGTCCCATCTAGTGTTAGAAGTTATTAGTGTGAATTCACCATGTGTACAGCATGTGAGGTGTAAAATGTTTTCCTAGGACAAGGGTTCTTAGCTTGGGGTCTTGTAATGAATTAGATGCGATCATACAGCTTTCACCAGATTCTTAAAGGGGTCTGTTACTCTGTTGTAGAACTTGTAGAGGAAGGGCTTGTTCCTTATTTCTTACCTTTTTTAATTTCCTACATTTATTAGCAGGGCTATCCCCAGCAGGACTACAGTTCATATGCCCAGCCTGCAGCCACTGACTCCACTTACGGCCAGGCTGCCTCTTCTACTGGTGGATATGCGCAACCACAGTATGCAGCCTCATATGGGCAGACGGCTGCACCAGGTTTGTGTTGTGCTGCTGCCTTTAAGTTTCACATGTAAACTAATGTGTAAAGTTTGCTAAGTTTTTCTTTAAAATTCAAGTTGAGAGATATTCTGCATCAAAATGGGCAATGTTGCACTGTGTAATATAATCTGACACCCTCATGGTGTGATCACGATCGTATTTTTCTGCTTAAATAAATGGGCAATGAGTTCTTGTTGCATATCTGGGCTTGTTCACAACTGGTCCACAAATGCTTTAACGTCTACTCTGCAGCAATAATGACCAGATTAATGTATGTGCACATTAAAAGATCTTGGTGATATTACTTGCAATCGTTAATGAACCGTATGGCTTCTGTGTTTGATTTCTCTCCCCCACAGCTGCATATGGAACTCCTCAAGCTGGAGCTCAGGGCTACAGTCAGCCTGCTCAGGGCTACGGAACGAGCAGCTATTCTAACTCCACTGCGGCTGCTCCTGCTCAGACTGCATATGGCACTCAGCCTGGCTACAGCGCTCAGACCGCTTATCCTGGATACGGCCAGCAGGCCACCTCCGCTCAGCCAAGGTGCCTGCACTTACTGGCGTAATACATCGACAGGGTAGCAATCCAGTGCTGCATGCAGTGTGGCCATATGGTGTTAGCTGTTTGATGTGCTTGTGTGTCTCGTTTTAGTAGCACAACAGCATTAACCCTGATTTCAGGCTATTCTGATTAGCTATTCACTCTATCTAGTTACAAGAAGTGCTCATCACAATAAAGCAGTACCCTAAATATGTTAAGGAAAGGCAACAACTACTCATACTTGGAATTATAATAAATCCCTAACCAATCCTAACCCTGTCATGGCTGAGGGCTCCCCTTCAAACACATGCATACAGTCATAAGCCTCTTTTCACCTGCCAGAGAAAGTCTCAGAGCTGTACCATCCACGTAAGACATGCTATGCTGTCTGCATATGACCCCACCACTACAACATGTGCTTTGACTAGACAGTAGAGACCCTGCAATGGACTGGTGTTCTAGAAAGAGTGAATAAGCTCTTTAGACCATATATAGTTACTGATGGACCATACAGGAATATTAAGACAACTATGAATCTAATACAGTCCACATTTGGGTTAATGTACCTCTTTATCTGCCTTTTTATCTAGTAGCTACAATGCGAGTGGTCAGGCCGCCTACACCCAAAGTGGCTACTCCCAGCAGCCTGGCTACGGAGGACAGCAGCAGGCTGCCTATGGTCAAGGACAATCCCAGCAGCCTTCATCCACACCCTACGCTTCTCAGTCCAATGGCTCTTATGGTCAGTCTCAACCTGGTCAGTACAGCCAGCCCGGTACAGCTCCTCAGAGCAGCTATGATCAGTCTGGAGCCTACAGTAAGCTTCTGTGCTTTTCTGTGGATAGTACTTGGTGGAAGTTATTGGTGTAATTGACTGGAAGCTTAATTTTAATGGTCATTCTTACTGCACGAATCTTAACTATTTCCATTGAGGTGACCGGTTGTTTCCATTTTTGCAGGCGGGTACAACCAGGGTGGTGGTTACGGTGGCTCTCAGCCCCCACAACGCGGAGGTTACGGAGGAGACGGCGCCGGCCGTGGAGGGTTTGACAGGGCAGGGATGCGTGGGGGGCCACGGGGACGTGGGCCAATGGGCCGTGGAGGCATGGGGTAAGTTTAAATTTTGTACCGATATTGGCTGATCTGAACATACAGATCTGGTTAACTAGCCACTTTTGATCTGTCCTGTTTTTGTTTTTTGAGCCACAAATGTGTGTCAGTAACCTGCACACAACTTCGCTGAGTGCAGACGAGCTCCTTTAAAGCCTTTTTTTTTAAAGAAGCCGGGCTACAGTTGTCATAACTGGTGGCCTTTTTTTTTTTTCTTTCCATAGTTTCTATTTAATTGAGGGTTTTTTTATTTATTAGCCTCATCATGCAGCTTTCTTGCATTGTTTGGGTGTAGAACCCCTCATTTCCTTTTCAATGTAAGCTACAAAAGGTTTACGTAACAAAGTTTTTAATAGGGATAATAGGGTTATCAAGGTTTATTTGTGCATGGGTCATATTACTTCCTCTGTACCTGACTAAGGAAGGGGCAGCATGTTCTTTGCTCTTGGTCAGTCTACAGGCGTTCTCGCTGAAATCCAAGTACAAAATGACACTTCTGCAGTATTTAGTGTTTTATCAATTAAACCACCTTTATATGTTGATTTAAAATGTACAGTCCTCATTTATTGCACAGGATCGGTGTTCAAGGTTCCCTGCAAAGCCTTTTTGAGACACGTTCAGTCTTTACTTTGTAACGGCAATTTATGTCACGCTTTTCTGGCGTCTAAAGGCCAGTGAAGTAACCGAATGATTTAATGGTCAGGGTATATGTACCTTTAGGTTTCTAACTTCTTTAGACATTTTTTGTTCATGCAAGTCATCGAATTTAGGGCATTTTATTTGCAAAACCAAACCATGTAAGCTTCAGGTATCGTGATTTATCTTTACCCCTTGCAATGGGGTGTTGGGCCTCATCAGTATGTACGCAACGAACTAGTGTACCATCCACAATGTGTATGGAGAATCTCCTGATCGATTTTTACATCATGGGACATCTGCAGGTTCTAAATTGACTATCATGGAATTTATATAAACTGTACGGAGGATGGGTGGCCAGGTTTGGTTATAGGTTGTAAGGACTAAGTGTTTTTCTGGGTTTATTGTTGGGCTGATTGTGTAACTGCTGGGTTTTTTTTCCTGTTCTGCTTTTAAAGCAGGTGAACTTGTTTTACCTTGAACATGTATACGGTTGCCAGCATTATACCATGTTCAACATGGCGAAACCCTCAAAAGTGCTTCACAGATCTTATCCGTCTTTTGGAGTTCGGTGTACCTGAATTCACTAGGAAAGATGTTTAACGGTTCTTGTAAAGGTATATGCTAGACATCCAATTCATTCATTATACCCTTTAATGTATGAATTAATGACTCGTGTGCTGAGTTTATCCTCACACGTGTAACTCTATTCTTCTTAATACTGACACGGAGTGTGTGGCTGGCTTTCAAGTCGTCTTTGGGGCCATTATTATTTATAGGCTGCTGATTAGTACACAACAATGTACATCGAAATTTCTTTGTCTGTACAAATATTGTAACTTTTTTACTTTTTAAAGGGAAACAAACATTTTGACAAGGGGCCATTTATTTTTGTAAAGGTTAGCAAGCATATTAACCAACATTTCGGGTCATGATGTTTAATATTTTAAGAAGTCGCCTTACTGAGTGGACCACAAGCCTGTTTAAGGGTTTTCTGATCTAATCTAAATTTAATGTGGTGGCATCGTGTGGTGGTATCGTGTGGTGGTGTCAATTGACTAGTGGTGGTTTTATGGATTTGGAGGGAGGGGTACATATTTTGTGGGTGAAGGGTCTTTTTTTTTTTAAGGTTTTTTTTTTTTTTATAATGTTACTGAAGTCCAAGCACTTTTTGAAGAAACCTCAAGAGGAGCAGCTTTCTCACACGTCTGATCAATGTACAAGTTAGTAATTTTTAAATTATTTTTAAATCTAATATAAAAAGGTAAGCATGTGCGACTGCACAAATCTATACAGGTGTTGTGTAACTGTATTTGTTTTAGCTTCGTTTTTAGCTTTTAGTACACTAGAATTTGTATTTTTAATAGATATTTAGCAGCTTACAGTGTTTTCAAAGCAAACTTTAAAGTCTTTAACATTCTTTGTCATATTTGTATGCTACAGGTAACAGAGATCCATGTAAGAACATCAATACTTTAGGTTCTTCTTTCCATTTCAAAGCCAGCAGCTCAAATGGGTGAAGGGGAACTTGCTGAATTCAAGAATTGTTTATTTTAACCTCTGTTTTTTCTTTTTATGTACCTTTTTTTATCATTATGTTCTGATAGTGTTCCCCAACCAGGCCCTCAGGAATCCAAGATTTTACTTCATGGTTTTCTTTAAGCGAATCAAAACGAAGTGTACTTGGATCGTTTATCTCTTGGTTTGGGGTCGATTCTGGTTTTAAAGTCTTCTCAGGCGATCTGCTAGCTAGTGGGACTAGAAATACACCAACACTTCCAGTATTTGTTGCAATATGGTATTTTTTACATTTAATTTTGTTAAATGGGATTCTTAAGACTGACCACCATGTAGAAACTCTTATATTGTTGGTGTTAACTCACTGTGATCCTGATCAGGGTGATGTGTTCATAACCAAAAAATGCAGAGTTGAAATAAATTTGTATACAACTAATTTTGCACTCGATGTATGTGCTTCAGTTTAAAAATTGGTCATTTCTGCTAAATTAAGCTGTTAATCCATCTATTTCCAAGAAAGAAAAATCCATTGTGGGGCCCTGAGGTCTGGAGTGGGATATGCTGTAATGAAACTCGGGTTTTGACGAAGTTCTGTTTGTATACTGGCTGAATGTTAAAGGGTTTTTATTTAATAGGTTAAACCTTATGTACATGTATGTATCCACTTTGAATCTGTTCAGAAATGTTTGGTTTTCTTTTGGGATTGTGTACGTTTACATTTTATAAGGTTTTTTGTGGAATTATACTGTTTTGTTTAATCAGCACACCTACGATTTGGTGTTATTGGGGGGTTAAAAAGGAAAAAAGCTTTGTCCATATTTTGTTGGTCACCTTGTTTCAAGACTAAATGGAATTTCACCATCTTCGTTCGTAGCATGGCTGGAGACAGAGGTGGCTTCAGTAGGCCTGGTGGTAAGTTATTACAGCGTATATTACACTGGCTACTTACTTCTGAGTTTTGAGTATATTTATACTTTTTAAGAGAATTTTCACTGGTGTGCCACTTGTCTGATGGATTTTGAGGATTGGGTGTTTTGAATTTGAAATGGGGTTCTTTAAGTATTTTTTTAAAATCCAATGTCTTCATGGTTTATTTTTAAAAAAAATAAATAAATAAAAAAATAAAAAAAAGCGTGTGGCTTGCTAAAATGCCCCGAAAATCAACCCATATCTTTACACGTTCAGCTAATTTACTAAATACTGATGTAAGCGATGCATCCTCATTTCTGTTGTACTTAATGTATCTTTTCTCTCTCTCTCTCTCCCTCTGTTTTCTCAACTGTGTGAAATCCAGGACCTGGGATGGAGCGTGAGGGTAAGTGTTTATTGTATCCTCTACTTTTTGCTTCTTTAGTTATTTACAGTAGGTTAATGGCTTGCGTGTGTAATTCCTTCAGGACCCCCAGAGCAGAACGAGTCCGAAAACTGTGCCATTTACATCACTGGGCTCACGGAGAAGGTTACGTTGGAGGATTTGGCAGAGTTCTTCAAAGATGTCGGCGCAATCAGGGTGAGCGCCACAGCTCTGTTTACCACATGGGCTCAGTCTGGGTATCTGATGCCAGAGTATTACCAGCAGGTCTTTCAACATCTGTATGTTTAGTGCATCCGGACCCATTGCTCTGTCTGTGTTCATACTGTAGAAGCTTTAATACAACACAAGTGTTTGATGCACCATGTGTTGTGACAATCACCTCACTAATATTATTGAGCTGCAGTTTGACCCACAGTACCCTTTTGCTGATCTATACCAGATGCCATATTTACCACATGGACTCAGTCTTTTAGTATCTGATACTACCAGCAGGTCTTTTTGGGGTAGGATTTTTCAGGCCAGTTGACCTTTTTCAATTGTTCTGATCCCCGTGTTCATACTGTAGGCGCTTTCTACAGTGGACGAGTTAGACAGGGGCGCAAGTGTTAGGCAAGTGTCCTTGCTAGTACTACACAGGCTTCATGCACCATGTGTTGTGAGATAATCACCTCATTTAATATTAGTGAACTGCAGTTTGACCCACAATACCCTGATGTTGGTCTGTACCAGATGCCATTGCCCTCTAGACCAAGTGTCTTGGACACCCAACAGCCAAAATCTATTTTGATTCCGAGCCAATACTCCGATATTTAAAATGTATGGATCGTGTCTGTGCTTCTGCTTCGTCACTGGTCTCTGGGTGGCACAGCGAGAAGGTCCTGGGTTCAGTCGACAGGTGGAGTGGTCTGGGTCTTTTCTGTGTGGAGTTTGCATGTTCTCCCCATGTCTGCATGGATTTCCTCCCACAGTACAAAAGCGTGCAAGTAAAGTGAATTAGAGAGAGAAAGTTGTCCATGACTGTTTGATATTAAATGCCTGGACTGGTGAATCTTGTGCAACCAGTAAGCTATCTGTCCTGTCATGAATGTAACCAGTGTGTAAAACGTGACTAAGATCCTAATAAATAAATTAATAAGTAACTGGTTTCTTTTTTGTAGGTGAATCGTCGCTTAGGACAGCCAGCAATCAACATCTACACTGATCGAGATTCTGGTAAACCCAAGGGAGACGCCACTCTGTCCTATGAGGAGCCTCAGTTTGCTCGAGCTGCAGTGGAACAGCATAATGGTTAGTGTCCTTATTAAATTTGACATGTTTTAGATTAGAGGTGAGTGTAACTCTGGGAGGAGTTTCCAAACATCGAACAAATTGAGACTTATGCCTTAGTCTTGAAATGTATTGAGCTCTTATTTGAGACCAATATGGCATTTGTACAGGTTTCATTTAAAGCCACTGACCTAAACAGTAGGCATTGATGTACAACCTAATTTCTTATGCCTAATTCTCCTCCACCTCTGTCCATCCCAGGTAAGGAGTTCCAGGGGCGGAAGCTGAGCGTGTCCATGGCCAAGAGGAAGAACCCACAAGGCATGATGATGAGGGGAGGAATGCCTATGAGAGGAGGACCACCAATGGATCGTGGAGGTACTGATTATCAGATTTCCACCAGAAATCTCATAGATGAACTGGATCTCTCTTTCAGGTTTTAGTTCAATGCTGTGAAACTGTAGCCGCAATGTTTAATGGGTCTGTTTTTAAACGCCTAGTCGACAGACCCAGCAATTTATTTGGGAGGAGACCCGTCACCTGTAAATTATTTTAAAGGCTTTAGCGGGTGGCACGGTGGCTAAGTTGGTAGCACTGTCGCTTCACAGCAAGAAGGTCCTGGGTTCGACCCCCAGGTGGGACGGTCCGGGTCCTTTCTGTGTGGGTTTACTCCCACCCACAGTCCAAGACGTGAAAGTGAGGTTAATTGAAGATACAAAATTGTCCATGACTGTGTTTGATATAACCTTGTGACCTGATGAACCTTGTATAATGAGTAACTACTGTAACCGAAGTGTAAAACATGACATTAAAATCCTAATAAACAAAGTCTAGCACCAGAAGAACAGCATAAAATGGAAGTCTGTACAGACGGGAAAGTCTGACGAGAGCCTTTTTTTCATTTTTTTTTCATAATTGATAGTCTGTTTTAGTAACAGAGGCCAAAACTAAAGAACATTCTTGATATTGATGCTGATATTTTATAGTCAGGCTCTTTTCTGGACATGCTGAATCACCATTTCTTTTAATCCTATTGAATGTCATTACCTCAGTCAGCAATAAAAGCTCGTTTTGGTGGCGTGGGCAGTAAATCTCGACTCGTGCCATCAGCTGCTTGTGTGTGTCCATTTTGTTTGATCGTTTTGTACACAACCACTTTACACAAGCAAATTGTCCATGACTGTTTAATATCAACTTGTGAACTGATAAACCTTGTGTAATGAGTGACTAACGTTCCTGTCATGGATGTAACCACAGTTTGTAAAGCATGACGCTAAAATCCTAATAAACAAATTACAGGTTTCATGGGTCGAGGTGGAGAGAGGGGAGGATTTTCTCCCCGTGGGGGCCCTCGTGGTGGCATGCCTTTCGGTGGTCCACCGGGTGGCAACAACGTACCAAAGAGAGTCGGAGACTGGGAATGTGCGAGCCCGTAAGTCCTCCTCCATTCAGCATGCGTGTGTACTTGCATGTCAATAGCCAAATGTTTGCTTTGGTGTTGTGTGTTTATCCTGGCTTTTCGTCATGCTCTTTTGCAGTGGCTGTGGTAACCAAAACTTTGCATGGAGGACCGAATGTAACCAGTGCAAAGCTCCAAGGCCAGAAGGCATGAGCCCCCCTCCAGGTACACACTGACGACGCAATGCTATTTGCATGCGCCCTCTTCTTTCCATACAACTCGATGCTTTGGTTTGATATTAAACTGTCTGTGTGACTTGAAGGAACCATGTGAAAGCATAGGTCTTAGAAAATCCATCAACAGTATCTAGAGATGTAACACAAGCCTATCAAGTGTTTGGTTGCCTTTTTAAAATGAAAGCTATTTTAGCTGTATCTATATTCAAAGATGAGTAACTCATCCAATTGTGGCATCTTGTAGTCTGATGCTGTGCTTTGGATGATGAGCTCTGTCTGGCAGTGCTGTAGGTACTGGTGCTTAGATGAGTGGTCATGTGACCATTCCAGCTTGAGGCACTGGCTCATTTTCCATTAACCAAAAATAGCAACTCCCAGGACTTGTAGTGGACCTTCCGGGATGAAGGATGCAAATCTAACTCATAAATATGTGCTAGTGCTTGCTACTCCCTGCACTATGTAAATACCCTATTTGACAGTTTCTGTGCACAGTAATCAAAAGCAACTAAATATAAGAGCCTTATTATCCCACAGGGGGGAAATTTGTAGTGTTACAGCAGCTTTCAAGAATATAAAAATAGAAAATGCTACCTGGTTCGAGTCTAATCCTACATCTTCTGTACCCGTTTTAGGTGGTGACCGTGGCCGAGGTGGAATGGGCCGTGGGGGCAGAGGGTTCGAGCGCGGCGGCCCTGGCGGTATGCGTGGAGGCTGGGGAGGTGAACCCGGAGGTTTCCGCGGGGGCAGAGGGGGAATGGACCGCGGCGGATTCAGAGGCGGCAGCCGAGGCGGCCCGCCCATGGAGCGGGGAATGAGGAGAGGAATGGGACCAGGAAAGATGGACATGAGGTACGCCTACGCATCGTAAAAAAGGATTGAAGTGTTGCTGCGTCGCATGCTCATGACCCAGCACCTTACAATGATGTGAATGTGCCCTTACAGTGTAGGAAGGACGTCTCACTGTGTTTTTCTCCGCAGGGATCGTCATGAGCGCAGAGAAAGGCCCTACTAAAGCTTTTCAAATGTGCCGAGTGAAGAACCTGTGTAAAAGTGTGTATTTTTAAAATGGTCTTTTTAATTTACAAGTCCATATTTATACATGGTTAGCAAATCACCTGCACATCTGTCCGCCTTGCTTTTTATTACCCTCTCCGAGTTATTTTTTTACTTGAATCTGTGTTTGCTTTTTTGTCGTCTTCTCTTCACCCCACTGTGTACAAAACCACATATTGTAAGTTTTATTTTGTATCGTTTTACCCCCTCCTCGCCATCAATATGTAACATTTCTATCAAAATAAACTTTTCTGGATTTCCTTTTAATGTGCAGGTTTCCTTTGTCATTGTCTCGTGTTAAACTCGTCTCCAGGTTTGTCACCACTTAATCTGGTTAGCAGAATTACATATTTTATTCTGAAGCATTTTAATTGGCTTATTGAGTTTTAGGTTGTAGGATTTAGTATGTAGTAATAAAACACCTTAGTTGTGACCAGACATTTAACTGTTTATACTTTTGTACATCGTCAAATAGTAGCTTACCTAAAGCCAGATTTCTGCTACCATCTGAGCTATTTTAATACATGGTCAGATTTGAATAAAAGAACTAGGGTGCAGTCTCAGTGATTGACTTGTTCCAGGTTAAATCATCACCAAGCAATCTTTGACTTCTGTTACCAAGTCTCTGCATATCTGTGAAGGCTCGGATACAGAGTCCCAAACAGCTTACCTGTTACCGGAAAATGTATGCTAACGGAAAATGGACCTGGTTTATGAACAGTTTAGAGATGCATGTTCATGTTAATACATTTATTGCATTTAGCAGACGCCGTCATCCAAAGTGACTTGCATTACAGTTACTGAGCAATTGAGCGTTAAGGGCCTTGATCAAGGGCCCAACAGCAGCAATCTGGCAGTTGTGGGACTAACCAGTGATCTTATGATTACTAGTCCAGTACCCTAACCACTAGGCTACAACTAGTGTTTGGTATTTGGATGGTTGCACTTAAGTTAATCTTCAAATAGCTGAATGTTCTCTTTGGTAAGATTAGCAGCTATAGTTTAAGCTGCTTCATAATTTTAAAGATGAACGTATAAACTATAGCAGACACTTTATGAAACTAGTTGTGCTTTGACAACAGAACCTATTTTAACTCGTGCCTCATTTATCAAACACATTTAAGTCCTATTAGTGCACAGATTGCTGGTCATACTGTTATTTTAAAAGCTGCAGAATCCTGGTGCAGCAGTGAGTCAGTCTTTCTCTCTTATTAATAGACTCTCATGCCTGTTTAAAATGGAACTTAAACCATTATCAAAATGCAGCACGCACTGATAGAATCCTTACCATAACGGTGCAAAACCACATTCCCAGAAGAGTTGTTGCAGATGGTAAAAAAAAAAGAAGTGAAATAGTGAAACGGCATCAAAGGTGGATTATTTTCTCTTAAATAAGCTAATAAGAAAATATGCTGGTAGTATTTGTGCCACACACATTTGGAGTCCAAGGGACAACATTAAAAATTGTATAAACATTCATTCCTGCTGATTTTTAATGTGGCAGTTAAAAAAGGTGAATTATTTTCTCCCAAATAAGAAAATATGCTGAATCTTGAGTGTGTAAACACAACCAAGTTTATTTATGAAAATAGGTTTTGAGCAGTTCTGTCAATTTATTAACATCTACATCAATGTCCTTTACAAGTGTATAAAACTGCCCAGACATCACCTTTGCTTACTGCGTGTAGTTTGGCATGTTCTTTGATGTGCCTAAGCTATCACTGACCTCCTGAAACACGTTATTATTAGTATATTAGTAAATAGTTCCGTGTGCCCTGTCTGGTTTGAATCTCCACTATTTGTAGTTGGTGCTGGATCCAGGCTCAGTGATTAATGTACAGTACAGGACTATTTGCTTGGAAGCTTGAGGGTTCGGTTCGGTGCCTGCTGAGTTCTTGTGCAGGCATTTTAACCTCAGACAGCTTGGATTACATCCTGTATCAATTGTAAACTGCTTTGGATCACGCTTTCCAAATGTCTAAATGTAATGAACACTTTTACCAGCAGATGTCTGTAGCAGTGCAGTTCTGCTGTGAGAGCCTGGCTGGCTTGTGCTGACCTAGTGAAGTAATGCAGCTGTTAGCAAACCATGAATGAGCCTCTGCACCAGACCTCTCTCTCAACACATGCACTTGAAAGCTAAACCTGTTCTGCAGAAATCTGGAAATGGATCTGTTTTAATTGTACACTTGTAAGCAGGAGATGGAATTAATGCGCTGAACTTTTAATATTAGAAGGTTAATCTAAGAACCTTCTGCTGAAGGTACAAATTAATGTAGAACAAAGTCAACAAGCACTATTTAGTGTGTTTATAAAGTAGAACTACATGTTGCTTATGTTTAGCATATGCTTCCAGCTTTGTGGTAACATTTTGGGAAAGGTCCTTATCTGTTCCAGCATGACTGTCCTATTTGCAGAGTTTGGAATGAATAGGAACAGTTATTTCAAACCAGGCCAACATCGGTTCTTGACTTCACTCACATATGTTATTTTGACTGAAAAGGCAAAGACTGATGAGCCATAACATAACCACCACCCAATGTCTATTTCATACAAATTGTCCATGTCACGATTAGGAACGTATTAAATGTTGGGCTGATTGTAGTTCCTCTTCAATTCACTGATCAGCCATAACATTAAAACCACCTCCTTGTTTCTACACTCACTGTCCATTTTATCAGCTCCACTTACCGTATAGAAGCACTTTGTAGTTCTACAATTACTGACTGTAGTCCATCTGTTTCTCTGCATGCTTTTTTAACCTGCTTTCACCCTGTTCTTCAATTATCAGGACCACCACAGAGCAGGTAATATTTTAGGTGGTGGATGATTCTCAGCACTGCAGTGACACTGACATGGTGGTGGTGTGTTAGTGTGTGTTGTGCTGGTATGAGTGGATCAGACACTCGCTGTCCACTCTATTAGACAATAGAGAAGAACAGCATGAAAGGGGGCTAACAAAGTATGCAGAGAAACAGATGGACTACAGTCAGTAATTGTAGAACTACAAAGTGCTTCTATATGGTAAGTGGAGCTGATAAAATGGACAGTGAGTGTAATGGTTGATCGATGTACATTGAACTTTGATATCAATTTAGATGATTAAATTTGTAGTGAAGGAAGCTCTGTAATGTTATTAAGCAATGTCATTTCTTATTACAGACTACTGACTACAGACAGTGACGTCTCTATGCCTATATAAATAGTGTTCCTCTAACTGCCACGTCTGGCCACAAGAATAAGACTAAATAGCTTTCTACAGAAGTCTCTTTAAGTGCTGAAAACCTCTACCTGGTAAGTACCAGGTAGGAAGCAGTGGTATTTTTGGCATAGTAAAAAAAAAATCCCCAAACTTATTCTAACAGGAAATCTGATCATATGTCAGATTTAATCCAAATACTGCCAAGCTCATGGTGCACCACATCACCTTTTTGGCTGTGCAGTTTAGTACTTGAAAATGATTATACTTGTGAAAACAGAATACGCTTGGTAACGTTTCAATTCTTTGAGGTTGCTCATAATATTCAGCAGCTGCATGTGCTCTCTGAGCACATGCTGAACATCTGGCAGGCACTTTTAAAGCTGATCTCCAAACCACTGCCGTGCTCTTAATGATCGCAGGCTTGTGCGCTTCGGTCAAACTGAACAAAGTGGTTTAAACTAATCCGTTTTAAACTTTTGACTTAATTGAATCTTATGACCCATTTTCAATTGTTTTTAAACTAAACATGGTATTTGAGAAGCCATTAGATGCCCTACTGTAAGAGAGGTTTGTTTAAGAGCTAGCTAGATCAGCTTTTAAACAAACTGTTCAGATGTAGTCCTGGAAGTGATTGTTTTTGGCTAGTTAACACCGCCATATGTTCCTATGAAAGATTCAGAGCCTGGAAGTGAAGAAATGTGAGTGTGTAGAAGAGCTGATTCATCCAGGGCCTGAAGAATGATCTCACCCGCTCTCCGGCTGCGTCCACCCCTCCGTCTAGCTCCCTTAAAGGAACACCCAGCGCATTTTAAATCAAAACAAGGGCCTCCCTTTGGGATGGTGGAACAGTCACACGCTGCCTTCTACTCTATAAGGCTGTACATAATTCCGCTCCGCTTGAAAAGAAAACAATGCAGTATTGATAGTTCTGTGTGACACCCTTGTGTCGAAGGCTCATTCTCTTGGTGCATTTTTCAAAAGGGGTTTGTAGTAGTTTACGTTAATGGAACTATTTATTTCTACTCCAATCACAGTCCACATTATCTGTAGTGTTCGAGTGTTTGCCATCTACAGTGTTTTCTGCCTAGCTGGCTTTAAAGAAAGTAAACAACAGAAAACGTGCCTTTAAGATGTCAGTGATGTTTGTGTATCATATAATTATAATGTAAAGCACTTCATTTACCAAACACATAATCACCAATTCTTCCCCACTGTCTGAGTAGCAGTGCAGCTTTATAGCAAATTTATGTACTCAAATGAGGTGAAATTGGAAGTGTACATACATTTCATCAGCCTGGGGCTATCAATGATTTAATGCAACACTGTCCAGAGTCCAGAGAGCTTTACATTGCTATGGGTTTGGTGCCCCGAGCTCCAGCTCTGTCTTTGCTCCTGTGATCAATACTGTAGTTAAGCATCATGATACTATGACTGATTAAAGCTAGAATTAGTGGCACAAAAATTCATTCATATACATACATTTGCTGTATATGTGTTTTCTTTAGTTGCCACTGGCTGTTTACTACCTGCAGATGGTTCGGACAGCTAATATTAATCTCCGACGAAAGCTCCAGGCCAGGCTTTAAGACCATTTTAAAACCTGATCTGGTCCTGGCTGATGAAATTAAAGCTGAATTTTAGCTGCATTTAAATGACATCTGATGCAGTGTGAGGGGGGCTAGCAAAAAAGCCAATTAATTACACTGATGATCCCAGATTATGCTGATTAAATGTGGTGCCACTAATTCCAGCTTTAATCAGTCAATTGATTACAGGGGCAAAGAAAGAGCTGGAGCTGGGGGTAGCATATAAACACATGGGAATGTAAAGCTCTCTGGACTGTGGACAGTGCTGCAATGAATCATTAATATCTCAAGACTGATGAAGTGTATGTAAACTTCTAATTCCACCTCTTTTGAGTCAATACATTTGTTATAAGCATAATAATCTTGTCTGAACTATTTAAATGCACGAGTTAATGGGTTCTAATGTATCGGAATTTACTGGAAAATGTGATCAATTAATCTAATCATGATGGTATTGATTAGTTAGATTATAAATACAATATGAGTCCAGAGAGCTTTACATTGATATGGGTTTGGCACCCCCAGCTCCAGCTCTGTCTTTGTCCCTGTGATCAAAAGTTAAGCATCATGATACTATGACTGATTAAAGCTAGAACTAGTGGCACAAAAATTCATTCATATATATATTTTATGTATATATATATATATATATACATTTGCTGTATATGTGTTTTCTTTTGTTGCTACTGGCTATTTACTACCTGCAGATGGTTCGGGCAGCTAATATTCATCTCCAACGAAAGCTCCAGGCGTTCCTAGACTTAGGTTTAGGCTTTAAGACCATTTAAAAACCTGATCTGGTCCTAGCTGATGAACTCAAAGCTGAACTTGAGCTGCATTTAAACGACATCTGATGCAGTGTGAAGGGGGCTAGCAAAAAAGCCCAATTAATTACCCTGATGATTCCAGATTATGCTGATTGAATTATGTGGCACTAATTCCAGCTTTAATCAGTCATTGTATCATGATGCTTAACTGTTGATTACAGGGGCAAATAAAGAGCTGACCCATGGGGATGTAAAGCTCTCTGGACTGTGGACAGTGCTGCATTGAATCATTAATATCCCAAGACTGAGGAAGTGTATGTATGTAAACTTCTAATTCCACCTCTTTTGAGTCAATGAATTTGTTATGAGAGTAATAATTCTTGTCTGAACTGTTTAAATGCACGAGTTAATGGGTTCTAATGTATCGGAATTTACTGGAAAATGTAATTTATTAATCTAATCATAATGGTATTGATTAGTTAGATTGTAAATACAACATGAGTCTTTTATTTGTCTCTGTTGGTATTAATGTGTGTTTAGAACGCAGCTGGATTTCGTTAGTTTTTAACGGTTGAGATGGGATGAGCACTACGCTGTGTTTTAAACCACGCCCCATTCAGAACAAAGTGCACTAGATATGGCATAAAGCGTGCGCATCCATATGCAGCGTAGGGTGCCTACAAAGAAATATCAGACGCATTTGAAACCCAACCCGAAATCTCTGGCTAAGGGCATTAGAGGATGGCTTTACCCGTGGGAATACTCGTCTACCAGTCACGCCTTTCTGATTCTGACACCGGGCATTTCGGCTCTTTACTGGCACGCAGTGTGATGATCATTTGTGGCCGGAATAGAGAGAGAGAGAGTTCTGAGTAAATAACGAGTAAAGAGACTAATGGTGAGAAACGGACGCAGTCGCCATGATTAAAACGCCGGTTTCGCCTTGATAGGAAGGAGCCGCTTATGTGGATGATGTGGAGTCTTAAAGCGGATCGACAGGCATAGCGACCGCACAGCTCGGAATACAGCATCTAAACCCGCATTAATGATTAAAAAGCAGGTTGAATTGTATTCGATTCGGATTAAAGGCCAAGCTTTGAGGACTCTGGACCGAGGATAATGTGATGGGACGGAGGACTGATAAGTTAAGACGCTATGGAGACCGTTACTATGATCGGATCATTTTCATTAAATAAAACCTAAAATAATGGTAAGTCATGCAGTCCTGTTTACGTTTAAAACCTATTTTAATCTTATATAAGTGTATCTTCTTAATTATGCGTTTATAACGCAGTCTGGCACCACATATCCCTCCACTGGTTCATACACAGTGACCTAAAGTGGCTATTTGCACCCACTAAACCACATCATATGGCCTGTTGGACATCACATTTAAAAAACAAATGCTATTAAAATAGTGACCTCTGTGTGATCTTTTCATCTACAACAACAGCCACTTTTCTTGCAAGACTTATTCTTATTCTCTCTGAAATCTGTCTGTGGGAATTTGTGCCTATTCATTCAGAGGAGCATTTGTATGGCTGGGTACTGATGTTGGTCAAGAAAGCATCGACTCATGATCCAGTTCATTCCAGAGCTGTTGAGTTCGGCTGAGGTACAGGACACGTCTTAGTTCATGTCTTTATAGATGTTGCTATGTGTACAGGGGAACAGTCATGCTGGAAAAGGAAAAGGCCTTCCCTAAACTGTTGCTGCAAAGCTGGAAGCATATCGTTTCCTTTATATGATTGATTTATTTCACCTGTTAGCAGATTATATGGATAAAACACATGAATTAAATTGTCCTGGACTGTGCATTTCAAAATCAGAAATGTGTCCAGGTCTTAGTTCATTGCTAGAACATGTGACACTGTCCACAGTCAAGTGAGCTGTGCATTGACACAAGCTCAATTATTCGGTTCTTACCCTTTCTGTTGTCAGTTCTCATAAGCTGCACAGAAGAAAAGTGTGAACTGCAGGTTGAGAATCTCTGGCTTGGAAGCAGGGCGCTGTTGATTGTGGACATATTTATCCATTTTCCACCCTATAATTCAAAGCACACGTGTGTTTCTGTGTTACTCTGTTTATAACTGACTACAAAGTATTTTTTTAACCATCAGAGTAATAATTTCTGAAGATCCAACAGCATTTCAAAGCACTTAAGATGGACAAAGTACTGAGGCACCCTTGCTTATTACTGAGAAGATTTGTTTGACACACTCATTCCTATCAGATTTATAAAATCAATGATGTAAAATAAATTATAAGCCACCACACATGACCCAACAGTTTGGGAAAGGCCATTTCTCTTTCCTCCAGTATGACTGTCCCCCGTGCACAAAAAGTGCTTAATAAAGACATGATTTGGTTTGTCAAGTCTAGTATACAGAGCCCGGACCTTAACCCTGTTGAAAACCACAAGTGGTCGATGCAATTAAATGAAATAAGCTAGATATGCTTGCAACCCAGACGACCCCTAGATCCACCTCAGGGTTGTAATAATAGTAAAGCTGTGTTGCTCAGGTCGCCCGTATAAACCTGCGCCTGAAACTGAAACTGAAGGACACTTGTTGGAATTTAGGTGCTTTTCTTGGCTCACCCGCTACACCAAAACGCCCTTTTTGCAAATCAAAGAAACCTTTAACTAGAAAAACATGAATAAGGTCATGTGATCTGATAAGACTAAAGTGGAATGTGGCTTGTTAAGCTGGTGAACGACCCCAAGCAACTTTTCCAAAGCAATGATTTGCCTGAATGTGCTTTCCATGGCACTGACCCACGTACACATTGTGTTTCTTTCTACACGCAGGGTAATAAAGAAGACTGAACCAGAGTCACATGATTTCTGTATTCAAATAACGTTTAACGGCCAGTACGGGTGGCATGGTGGCTAAGTGGGTAGCACTGTCGCCTCACAGCAAGAAGGTCCTCGGTTCGATTCCCAGGTGGGGCGGTCCGGGTCCTTTCTGTGTGGAGTTTGCATGTTCTCCCCGTGTCTGCGTGGGTTTACTCCGGGTGCTCCGGTTTCCTCCCACAGTCCAAAGACATGCAAGTGAGGTGAATTGGAGATGCTAAATTGTCCATGACTGTGTTCGATATAACCTTGTGACTGATTAACCCTGTGTGAAGATAACTACTGTTTCCTGTCATGAATGTAACCAAAAGTGTTAAACATGACGTTAAAAATCCTAATAAACAAATAAACAAACAAACGGCCAGTACAGACACTATAATGCTTCCCAGATTTTCTATCTCAGTATGATGTGTATTTAAATGAAGGTGCAGGAGACAGTTGGTGTATGCAAACAGCTCAGACAGTCTGATTCAGCTAGCATACAGTCAGCCAAAGCAAGTATACTGTTTTTCTTATTTAATAAAGTATTTGGACAAAGAGTGTTAGACCGCTGCACCTTAAACTTCAAATGCATTTGGTTGAATAAGCCACAGGCATCTGTTTAGCTTGTCGTGTTGACTTGTTCTTGTTTACAGATAATTACAGAAATCCAAAATCTGTAATGGTTTTGAAATTGATTGTGCCAACAAGTACATGGTCCAATGCCTATGTATTTTGGCCATTTGGTAAATGGGCTGTCAATACTTGGGTGATAAATGTTATTTGATAAAAACATGTCAACAATTTTGCTATTATACATTAATAGCTGACTTATAGGCCGCTCATGTGGGGCAGCAGGAAAAAACACACGCTGGAACCAGAGCTTGGATCTCGAATACAACGTATCGAGTCTGCCGTCTACGGCTGAGCAGCCACATGTTGTTTAGATATGGGCGGGACTAAGCCGGACGGGGTCTCTCTCTCATGACTGGTGCAATTACGACCTCTGCTGGCTGAGTGATGGCGCCTGCACAGAGACGAGAAAACAGTGCTGTCAGGGTGTGTCTGTCCGTACACAACGCTGAGCTGCACCGCACTCGTCAAAGTGTAGGTGATAAGATGCATACGGCTGCTGCCCACATGTGGGAGGGGGCGTGGGTTAGCTTCGTTCTCCTCAATCAGAGCGGGGATCGGCATTGTTGGATATATATATATATATATATATATAAATAACTGACTTATTACCAAATTGATGAATCTGATCTGCTCTGATGCACTGTAGAACAATCCACCTCACTACATTCATAAGTTGAAGGACATGCTGGACTCTTTCGGATGTCTTGTGGAGTCCATACCTCTGCAGGTCAGAGCTGTATGAGGCGGGTGGTCGTAAGGTGTTGGCTCATCTATGTATGTCCTAGCATACGTTCTCAGAATCAGAATCAGCTTTTTTCCGCCAAGTATGTTTGCACATACAAGGAATGAGTTTTAAAGTTCTAAAGTGTATGTAAACTATTGACTTCAGCCGTACCTGCAGGACTGAACTACAGTGTTGTTGTAATACCTGGTGGTTCAGAACCTCATAGACTTGATTAAACATGTACAGCATGTAATGAACAGGGCGGCGTGGTGCTGCAGCACCAGGGTTCTGGGAATCTGGGTTTAAACCTCGCCCCGGCAGCTGTCTCAAAGAGTGTGGTTTGTTCTTCCTACGTCCATTCGGGTTCCATCCAGGTACTTTAGTTTTCTCCCACCTCCCGACCCCGACAACATTCCAGAAGTGAACTGGATTGTTTTAATGCTGCTTTGGACTGAAGGTCAGAACTTAGAATTTCTAACATCCAACCTGGCTGGGAAAGCAAGCCTGGAACTTCTAGCAGATCGAATGTTGATTGAATCAGCATGATTGATTTTCTATAAATCATTAAACCTGTTCAGGTTGTTCCTGCCTTGCACACAGTGTTTGTCAGTGAAACGGGTTTGAATCCCCAGCAGTGCTACTGACCGGTCAGGCATCTACATACAGACACGATTGGCTGTGACTGTGGGAGGAGGTGTCTAAGACCCTGTGATGGATTGGCATTCTGTCCTGGGCTTGCTACTGTGTTGTCCTCAGTGATTTCTAGGGAACTGGACCCACCACGACCCTGAATTTACCCAAAACATAAATCAAACCATCCAAGAGTTTTTAATAATGAATTAATAAATTAATAATGATTATTTTTTGTCCCACAGGAGCACGAGAAATCACAATGTGGTCTTTAAATAAGTTACGGATCTTTCACACATCTGGATGCTCTACAGCTGTATGGGATCCCAAATTGTACTGCTTCTTCTGTTGGGTCTGATTTGGCTCTCACTCAGTAATGTTGGTATCTTCAGCCTGGTTCCTGCAGGCACACCCACACCTATCGAGCCAGCACTGACCCACTGACCTTTTCCCCAACATGGCTGATCAGAGCAACATCCAGAGCGCCGCTTCCAAAAGCATCAGGCCGTTCAAATCCAGCGAGGAGTACCTTTACGCCATGAAGGAGGACTTAGCCGAATGGCTGAACACCCTTTACGACCTGGACATCACAGTCGACTCCTTCATGGAGGGCCTGGAGACGGGCTGCTCGCTCTGCCGCCATGCCAACAACGTCAACCGGGCGGCACTCGATTTCCTCGCGCAGCACCCGAACGCGGCCCGGCAGCTCCTCGCCCCCCGGCGAGACGTGGCCTTCCAGTCGCGGAACGTCGTGCCCGGGTCGTTCTTGGCGCGCGACAACGTGTCCAACTTCATCGGCTGGTGCCGGCACGAGCTGCACATCAAAGACGTCCTCATGTTCGAAACCAACGACCTGGTGGAGCGCTGCAACGAAAAGAACTTTGTGCTGTGCCTGCTGGAGGTGGCGCGGCGCGGCGCCAAGTTCGGCATGCTCGCCCCCATGTTGGTGCAGCTGGAGGAGGAGATCGAGGAGGAGATACGGGACCAGGAGAAGCTGCAGGAGAACCCGGGAAAGCCGAGCAGGACGTTCGTTCGCGAGAAGAGCACCGCGGGGTCTGAACCAGAGCTCATCAACAGCTGGCAGCAGCAGAAAAGAGTCCTGTGTGACATGCGCAACCTGGACGAGCTGGTGAGTTCCACATTATATCACAATATATCACACAATATATCACACAATATATCACACAATATATCACACAATATATCACAATATATCACAATATATCACACAATATATCACACAATATATCACAATATATCACACAATATATCACACAATATATCACACAATATATCACACAATATATCACACAATATATCACACAATATATCACACAATATATCACAATATATCACACAATATATCACACAATATATCACACAATATATCACACAATATATCACAGTATATCACAATATATCACACAATATATCACACAATATATCACAATATATCACACAATATATCACAGTATATCACAATATATCACACAATATATCACACAATATATCACAATATATCACACAATATATCACAGTATATCACAATATATCACACAATATATCACACAATATATCACACAATATATCACACAATATATCACACAATATATCACACAATATATCACAATATATCACAATATATCACAATATATCACACAATATATCACAATATATCACAATATATCACACAATATATCACACAATATATCACACAATATATCACAATATATCACAATATATCACACTGGGCGCAGTTTTGAGGCTTTAAACACTGCTGTGGATTAAACAGCTTGTTTAAGGGACTCAGGTGGTGCAGCGCTCTAATAAGACCTATATCTCTCAAGTTTGATTCTCAGATGGTGCTATCGACCTGGCCGGGCGCTCATACAGGCAGGAATTCGGATCAAATCCATTGCCGCTTTACATTTGCGCCCTCTGCTATTTGGTCGAGCCATGTGCGCTAGTGATGGATGACCTGGAGTGCTTAGCGTGTCTCTCCGAATGCAACACACCTCTCCATTAGATTCCACCGCAGGCGGGTATAAAGATGCACTAACGACTGTGTGCGATAGTCTCCGCCCTCTTCTGCCAGCGTGTCGGGGCAGTCCTGCAGTTGCGATGGCCTGGCGCCCAGTGTTTGAGCGGCTGATGAAAATGACTCAATTTTTGTGTGTGTGTGTGTGTGTGTGTGTGTGTGAAATAAAAGTGGTTAGTGGACAGGCATGTTAATCAGTGTGTGTTTGGTGTACTAACACTCTCATTAGGTCAGTCAGGTGACAGGTCAGGTCAGCACTAATGCCACAGTCGATCACAAGGTCAGGGGTCACAAAATAAACTAATTTTTATCATTTAGCTTGTTTTGCACACATTAGCATGCACATGTGACATCCTGATCCTGCATTAACGTTCTTTAGGGATCAGATGCTCTCTAGCTGAAGCTCGCCCACTACTGCTGGGATCCAGGGTTCGAAAGTCCAGCAGTGCTGTCGGCCAGTCGGGCGTCTATATACAGACAATGTCTTGGTATGATGGCTGAGGCCCCCGGATGTGTTATTGCATTGCGTCCAGTGATTCTAGGGAAGCCGGGCTGCAAGAAACAGGCACAGTTTGACTACAGTGCTGCAAGGCATTCTGGGTCGTAGCTATATTCTGTATCTTTGCTGGTATTGCTGCGTGTGCGTGTCTATCGTTTCAGGGATTTCTGTCGTTTTGTAATTACTGGCCTTGTCACGGTGTGGGGGTGGAATAACTGGTGTGTGTTGTGCTTCATCCACACAGCTGCTCTCTTTCATGCGGCACGCGGTCAGTCCGACGGCTGATGAGGGCTGAACCACATACACACACCACAGAGCCAAAAGTATTCGGACACCTGATCATCGCTTTTCAAAAACAAACAGTATTAAAATAGAGCGACCTGTGTGTGACTTTTTCAGCTATAACAACAGGCCTCTCACAAGGATTTGAAGTATGTCTGTGGGAATTTGTGCCTGTGAAAGTCTCAGTTGATGTTCCAGTTCATTCCAGAGCTGTTCAGTGAGGCTGAGGTCAGGCCCTGTGCCTAGATTTCCTTCATGTCTTTATAGATGTTGCTTTGTGCGCAGGGGTGCGGTCATGCTGGAATAAACTGTTGTTACAAAGTTGGGAGCATAGAATCTCCCTTATATAACTGGGGGGGGGGGGGGTGCTGGAGCCTATCCCAGCTTTTCAATGGGCGCAAGGCACACGGTAACACCCTGGACTCGGACGGCGCCAGTCCATCGCAGGGCACACATGGGGAGAACATGCGAACTCCACACAGAGAGGACCCAGACCAGGACCTTCTTGCTGTGAGGCGACAGCACTACCCACCGAGCCACCGAGGAATTTGTGTCTCAGAGCTGTTCAGTGAGGCTGAGCAGGACACTGGAGTTGCTTTCACTTTCCACTTAGATTTCCTTCTTGTCTTTATAGAGCTTGCTTTGTGCACAGGGGTGCAGTCATGCTGGATGAGGAAAGGATCTTCCCTAAACTGTTGCTACAAAGTTGGAAGCATAGAATGTCCCTTATATAACTTATTTATGTAAGATTTATTACACCTGGAAGCAACTGTTGTGGCTGAAACACTCGCTCACTCACTTTCTTAACCGCTAATCCAGTCAGGGTCGCGGGGGGGTCTGTCTGTCTTTATTATAATGCTGGGTTTAGTGTCATTCCGAGCTGTACTGCGGTGCCAGACCAGCGGTGCCAGACCAGCGGTGCCACTCTGTTTGGGTTTGGGTTTGGGTTCGGTCAGATACGCTGCTTTACTCCTTTGCTTTAAGCAGAAGTGTGTTTTTAGCTTTACATGCTAAACACAAGGCTAATGTACAGTAGATAACAGGTAATGAAAGTGTATTTTCCGTCAATGTGCTCTGACCACAGTTTGACCCAGTGGAAACTATATAGAGGAACAAGAACACTGTGACGCTGCTCCATAACCTCCTGGTCAAAAAACACAGGCACTTGGTCAGGGTGCAAATCTATTCCAGGGTAACACGCATTTACCCATTTATTCAGACCTGTGGGCGGTTTAGAGTTTGAATCTCTGCTGAGTTTACACACCCTCCCACCTTCAGACACAGCCAGTCATGTCTGTCCAGAGATCTGACAGAATGTTTGAAGTTGTTGGAATAATTTGGATGAAAAACAAATTGAGGATAAACACTGAGCTTCTTTACATGTGTGTGTGTGTGTGTGTGTGCGTGTGTGTGCGTGTGTGTGTAAATAAAGGAAGATCTCAGTACCAGGCGGATCTATTTTCCATATTCCGTGGGGGGGAACAGGATGTCCTGCAGTGGGATCAGATTAAACACACCTACTGCAGTGTAATCTATGGAAATCTCTTTTTTTATGAGAAGATTAAACATCAGTAGAGGTCATGTCACTCACGCTCTTCATTTGACCTTCACACTAACGCTATCATGTCTAATCTACTAAATCACCATTAGGGCTGTAAATAAATGTGAGGCTTTGGTTGATCCTGTAACAAAATTCTAGTCTGGCTTTAATATTTAATAAGCCAGACACTGTGGTGCCGCTGCAGACAGACTTTAACCCATCTGCTAACCTTTACATAAACACTGAGTATACACCCAAAACTAAGCCTCGTTTTCTATTTAAATATAATTTCATACAGACTAGGGCGGCACGGTGGCTCGGTGGGTAGCACTGTCACGTCACAGCAAGAAGGTCCTGGTCTGGGTCCTTTCTGTGTGGCGTTTGCATGTTCTCCCCGTGTCTGCGTGGGTTTCCTCCGGGAGCTCCGGTTTCCTCCCACAGTCCAAAGACATGGAGTCAGGTTAATTGGAGAATGTGTGTGTGTGTATGTGTGTCTGCCCTACGATGGACTGGCGCCCTGTCCAGGGTGTTACTGTGTGCCTTGCGCCCATTGAAAAGCTGGGATAGGCTCCAGCACACCCCTGCGACCCTGATTGGATAAGCGGTTAAGAAAGTGAGTGAGTGTGAGTGAGGTTAACAACAAGTGAGCTTTACAATGCAGTAGATCCAGGTTCAAATCTCAGCGTTGATGGACTAGAGGTGATGGACAATCGGCACTAGAGACGATTTATTAGGGGTTAGAAACCCCAGTGGTGCTGCTGGCCAGTCAGGTGTCCATATACAGATGATTGGCTATGTCTAGGTATGACAGCTGAGACCCCTGGATGTGTTATTGCATTGCGTCCAGTGATTCTGGGAAACCCGGTCCACCAAGAAGGCATTCTGGGTCCTAGCTCTATTTGGTTGATATTTCAGTTTGTGCTCCTGTTTGTTCGTTGGCTCCTGATGTGTAACACCGAGTGAGCTTTACAATACAACAGATCCAGGTTCGAATCTTAGCTGTGATGGACTACCATAATAAACTGCTGCATTACCTGAAAGCCGTAGTTTATTTCTTGCATATAAAGGGGACCACGGGTGCAAAAAAAAGCCCTTATCTATTAATATTGTAGCCTGGCAGTGCCAGTCCGTGGGTTGCCTGCTTGACCACGTCATTGACAAGAAAAACAAACCTTTAAGTAAACCTTTAAGTAGTAACCTTTACTTTAAGTAAATTTACATTCAGACCGTTGTGCCGTTGGCGCATCCTGTTCTGTGGCACGAAGCAGCACAACTTTTAAAGGCCTTGCATAGACAAACAGGGTGTGTCATAATGGGTTAAATCCCTGGTTAAATTCCCACTCGTCTCCCAGGGGTATGTGGGTAATTATAGGCACAGCAGGAAATTAAGCACTGTACACATTTACAGAAGCAGGACGGAATAGTTTAGATGTCGGATTCACTCTCATCGTTTATTTCTGCTTCTGGAGTCAGAGGAACTTTGTCAGTTTAAAACACATCAGATAGTGTAACTGTAGGTAAACACACACACACACACACACACACACACACACACTGTTTGTGGCCTCTGTGTTTGCTGTTTTCTTGCTTCTAGCCAAACAGCACTTGATGGTGACCTTTACGATATAAAGGCTCCTTCATATCACACACACTACAGCAGTTGTTCTTAACTTTATCAGCTGGACTGAATCGGGACACCACATGGGCCCAAAGCCACCCCAGTGGGACACATTTTTTGGCTTCATTTTCATCAGCTGCTTTATCCTGGTCAGTTTTGCAGTTTCAGATTTCACAGGGAATCACTGGGCACAAACAGGGTGCTGATCTATCGCAGGGCTTTGGCCACCCTCCCTCAGACACAGCTCGACTGGTCAACAGTACAGCTAAAACCGCCGTGCCAACCAAGCACCTCCAGCGGGACACATATTTACATTAATACAGAAGAGTTATGGACATGTTGTATAGAAGTGCAGGTTGCAAGTTTATGCTCAGTGAGTCACAGGTAGAACAATGAGATTCCCTGAACTAATCTAGAGCCGTACTAGATGTTAATTGGTGTTTAATAATTGTTTGACTGGTACACAATGTCTCTGGCTGGCTACATGGAACTGAATTTTTGTCCTCATATCCTAGATATTATCCTCTTTATATAATATTAAACATTAAAATCACAAACAGTGAAGCTGTTTTGTGTCAGTAGTCAGTATGGAGTCTGACTGTATGGTAAACACGTGGATCTGTGTGTAATGATGTGGATATTTTGCATCATGCTTCAGTATGAAGGTAGAAACTCTGATTATGATCTTATAATAACGGCACTAATGTCGCCCAAAGGAGCTTTAATATACCGACCGATTTGAAACGCACCCCGACCCACCCTCAGTATGCATGCGTCAGTTCTGTGTCCAGACAGGAAAACTTATTTATACATTTATATAATATAAATACCTGATAAAGAACCGTGAAGCGTTTTTGTGTCAGTATGGAGTCTGACATATGGATCTGTGTGTAATGATGTGGATATTTTGCATCGTTCTTCAGTATGAAGGTAGAAATTATCATTTTATAATAACGGCACTAATGTTGTCAGGAGCTGATTAATGATTAATATACCGACCAATTTGAAATGCACCCCAACCCACCCTCAGTATGCATGCGTCAGCTCTGTGTCCAGACAGGTTTGGAGTTTCTAACCCAGACAGGAAAACATATTTATACATTTATGTAATATAAATACCGGACATAGAACCTATTATAGATTACAATCACAAACAGTGAAGTGTTTTTGTGTCAGTATGGAGTCTGACATGTGGATCTGTGTGTAATGATGTGGATATTTTGCATCATGCTTCAGTATGAAGGTAGAAACTCTGATTATGATCTTATAATAACGACACTAATGTTGGCAGGAGGAGCTTTAATATACCGACCGAGTTGAAACGCACCCCGTCCCAGCCTCAGTATGCATGCGTCATCTCTGTGTCTAGTCAGGTTTGGAGTTTCTAAGCCAGACAGGAAAACTCATTTATACATTTATATAATATAAATACCTGACAAATAAATTTTTAAAGATTCAAATCACAATCTGTGAAGCTGTTTGTGGGTAAATTCTGATTACGATCTTATTATGCATCGTTACCTTTTAATAACGATTGTAATGTTGTCAGGAGGACAGTTGGGTTGAGATCCGGTGACTGCAAAGGTCAAAGTATATGATTTACGTCATTCCTGCACTTACCAAACCATCAGTGACCCCCATGCAATTAGATGGGGGCATTGTCATCCTGAAGGAGATCATTCCCATCAGTATAAAATGAGCAATCACAGACGTAAAATGATCAGACCTACGAGGGGGGCAAGTGGACCCAAACCATGCAAACGAAACACCCCATACAGGCGTTCGCACTCCTTATGTTCAGGACTTTCCTTTAATTTGTCATGTCTAGCACACACATTCTTACATACCAGAACATATGAGCTCACATCTCTCTCTCTCTCTCTCTCTCTCTCTCTCTCATTCTCTCTGCCTGTCTCTCACCCCCTCAGGCTAGTGACTTCTTGCTTCTGCCTCAGTGTTTTGTCCATCAATGCACAACCCTCCCCCAAAATGCACACACTCACACACACACACGCATAAACTTGCACATACAAAATATCCCCAACCCCCTTCCTCTACTGTGTCCTCTCTAGCACCCATATCTATATTCTTCAGCCCACACACACACACGCACACATTCTCATCACCCCAGGTAAGGTCGTACAGGACTGGAGCTGCTTTGTTGTCTGCTGCACATACGCGGCTTACATCTGTCCCCATCTTTGTTATCATCAGCATCATCACACACCATAATCCAGTATCACACACATTCTCTGTAAAGGTGTGTGTGTGTGTGTGTGTATAAAGCATGTTGCTCTATATACAAAGGAAGACACACAGAGCCTGTTGTTCAAGGCAGACATACTGTAAAAAAAAACTCAAGGTCAATTAATGCGTCCAGTGTGGGTGGTGGTAATGGTGACGGTGGTGGTGACAGTGATGATGGTGTTGATGGTGGGGGTGGTTATGGGGGTGGGGAAAACTACCTGCACATATATAAACCACCTCCAAAGTACCAGTTCACAAAATAGCCTTCTTACTACTGGTGTAATACCTTAATTCTGTTTTATATTTCAACTAGGAGTGTTAATGGGACACTGGTATCCTAGTGGGTAGAGCTTTGGGCTATCAGGGTTATTAAAAGGTTGAGAGATTAAATCCCAGCTCATTCCATGCAGCCACTGTTGGGCCCTTGAGCAAGGCCCTTAACCCTCAATTGCTTAGACAACATACTGTCACAGTACTGTACAGTACTTTAGACAAAAGCGTCTCCCAAATGCTGAAAATGTGAATGTAATGTTAATGATGAAGCACTCCAATAACACCAATAACCAACATTGTTCAATTAATGTTCATACAGCCGACATTTGCAGCCATTAGAAAGGGTGTCCCAATACTTTTGTCCATTTAGTGTACCTGTGAACAGATCTGGGTGTCGTTCGGCGCTGTAAACTGTATGTAAGGACACAGAAGAGAGGAAAAAGCAATACAGAAGGTCCGCTGTAGTGGAAGAGAGTGTGAGAATAGAGACAGACAGAAAGAGACGCTGGGAGAGAGAGACAGTGCCGGGGATTTATGCGTTCGGGGGTCACCTCAGTCCACTAGTTCGGTTCGAAAAGTGTACACAAACCAGACACTCGGCCTGGAGTGACTTTACTGTACACGCCTCAGACTCCAGAGCGTCCACACTTTCACTCTCAGTGAGAGAGAATGTAGTTCATGTACTGTACACTGGGTCACACAGGCTTTACGGCTACTCTCTTACTCTCTCTCTCTGTCAGTTTTACACTAAGCACCTGCAGCCCTGAAACCTGATCACATGGACCACTAAGCAGGTCTTTGTGTGTCTGATCCTGCACTGTACGGGATTTTGGGATGCACAGGGAAGTGTCTCGGTGCCTCCACTGTATATTAGTATAACAAGCTCTGGAACTAGGGATGTCAATGATAAACCGTTTAACTCATAATCAACAAAGAAGTCGTTGTTTGATTAATGCTGTTGGTTAAAAACGTTCTTTAAATGAATTTCAAACTGATGTTTGTTTACTAATGAGAGCCGAGCTGCAGTCTGTCCAGTGAAAGAACACTGATTTGAAATGCAACACAACTAGGTTGGCCAGCCGTCCAGCTTTAGGTCGGACAGTCCGGTTTTTCAGCTGCCAGTCCTCCGCCCATGCAACGCTAGGACGGACACTTAAAATCCTCCTTTTGGAGTGAACTGGTTACATTTTTTATCAATATTATCTGTCATTGGCTCAGGTACATGTCAAAACAAATGCTTTGTATTTCATTGGTTTAACAGCCTCATTTGACTGCTTATAGTGCTACCACTGGCCAATCGCAGAAGGTCCGCCCTCTAAATGCTAGTCTGTGATTGGGTGGTTGAATTTCGCCCGCTCGCTCTGTTCTGCATACACTTCTACCTGAGTCAATTAGTACCACAAATTCCTGGCCAATAGTAAACTTTTCAGAGGCAGCGAGGAACAGACTTAAATATCAAAAGTAGACACAACATTTGGTGAGTAAAACAGTCATTTGTTATAGAATTCCTGCTTAAATTTGTCAAAAACTCTGTTATACGGGTTATGATTTCATTCTGTGTGTTGCAGTATCATGTCCCCCAGTTCCTGGTATGACGTCCTCCTTTTGGGGGTGTAATGTCCTCCTTTTTGTGACTATGAATGTGGCCACCCTAACCACAACCCACCCTCAGTATGCATACGTCAGCTCTGTGTACATCCTGATTTGAAGTTTCTAGCCCAGACCGGTAAACTTATTTATGTGTTTCTATAATATAAATAACAAAAAAACTATTAGACCCTGTTAATAAAATACCCTAGCACACCAGAGCTGACTCGTCGGTTCGAATCTCAGCTCTGCTACCGACAGGCTGGGCGCTTACACGAACAATGATTGGCTCGTTCGTAGGGAGGTGTAATGGAATCCGGGTGTGTCTCTCCGTGCACAAAAGCTGGTCCACATATAAACCCGTCTGGTGTAGGTGAAAAGACGCAGTCGGTACTGCACACGTGTCGGAGTTAGTAGCCGTGTGTTAGTCACGACTCTCCTCGGTTAGGAGTGGAGGTCAACATCAGTAAAGGTGCAGCGTAATGCATTCGGGTATTTGGATATGACTAGATCAGGATGGAATTAGGGGAAAAATGCAACAGACATTAAAATCACAAACAGTAAAGCTGTTTTGTGTCGGTATGGAGTCTGACTGTATGTTAATCTCCGCACACGTGGATCTGTGTGTAATGATGTGGATATTTTGCATCATGCTTTAGTATGAAGGTAGAAACTCTGATTACAATCTTATAATAATGATAGTAATGTCAGAGAGTGTTAATATGCCAGCTGCATATATATTAATTATGATTAGTTAGTTTAGTTACAGTTCACTACCTACTCTGCTGAACTGGTTGAGCTGAACTGGTTCTGCTCACGGCGTTTGTGTTTATCTTACTGTTTACTATGTATTTTTGATGGGAAATTATGAGCATATTGGTTATCAGTTAAAAGAACTCAGTAAAATTTGTGTTCCTGTCTGGAATAGATTGGTAGATTACAGTAGCCTTTATATTCCTGACAGATCATCCTGTTTTATAAAGCTTATTAATAATGACGCACATGTCCATGCGGTCACAGCTTTCACTCCTCAACTTAATCATGAACGTCCATCATGAGTGTAGAATTTCTGTAGGTCAATAAAGCCATGTGACAGGAATTAAGTAAGACGAGGCCTCACTGTATCGACTCACAGAAATCAATCAAAACTCTGCAGGATGTAATTAGAGAAGAAGACATCATGCTTTCCTTCTTCATCTGCTGGAAGGAAGTGCTGAGACCAATCAGGGTCTTTACACAGCGTATGAAGACCCACCCACCCACACATAGTCCGGCCCCCATCCTGCGGATACGGCGGCCAATTAGTATCTGCCGCAGGCACTGCCAATTATGCCCGCCAGATGGCGCCCAGCCGACCGGTGGCAACACCGAGTTTCGAACCGGGGAGTTCAGAAACCCGGTGCTGGTGTGCTAGCGGAATATCCCGCTGCGCCACCTGGGCGCTTCATCATGTTTTTTATAATTCAGTGATTCACGTCAGAACTGAACCAGAACCAAGAGCAGTGAGCCGTGTTAAGAGGTGCAGTTTTCTGTGTTGCCATTTTGGCCGGCAGAGGGGGCACGGAGGCATAGATCATTGACAATCAGCTGCGCCTCGTGAGTGTTAGTTCGCTCCAGGTGAGAGTTTTTGTATGTATCACAGTTTCTCCCTCTTAGATTTGCCAGTTCCTCTGTCTGGTAAATCTGCTTGTTTCTGAAAACGTGATGCCGGGCTGCTCAGTTAGTGTGATGCCAGCACCCACATTTCTTTCTGGGAACTCACCCAGTGTTGCTGTGTTTTCGGGGCATACCCTAGGAAAATGGATTGCCTCAAAGGCGGCATGATGTCCCACTTCTGGAGCAGACACCACCCATTAATCCATGTTATGCACGTACTTGGTGGAGTTGGGATGCCGCTTGTGCATCACCAGTCCTGGCTGGTTCTGAGGGTTTCCTATCTAGTTGTCGTAGACGCTCGGAGCAGCCTGTCATACTGTGATAACCACTACTCACTTCAGTTTTATTTGCGATCATAATTTATTGTTCATGGCTTTTAGTCACAGTATTGTTCTACCTTGGTCAGGCAGTTTTGCACCTGGGTTCCTTTACTTTCTTGAGGTGCGAGGCTTCACCTCGCGCTTCATTCATGTGGCACGACTCTTCTTTGTAGTTTTCTTCTATAATTATTCTCCGTTACACAAGCGTGCTATTTACAGCCTCCGCCACTAAGTAATAAGTGTGTATCTTACAGACATAATTACACCAGATTATTCTTAAGTCGTCCCTCTGTGTTATCCTACATCTAAGTGCTGGACGTTCTTATAGAGGAGATACTGTGCTTAAAATGCGCTTCTGTTTCATCCTTTACTGGTGAAATTAACAAAGCAGTTCAGGGACAGAGGTTCGAGAATTCAATGCCTGGATAGACGCCTTTGTATTCTCCTAAACCTCAGGCGTGATACCTCAGGGTGTTAGCAGACCACAAGTTACAATACAGTCCTACTGTACGGTACCAAAATAGTACAATAACCTTCAACGTGTATCACAAAGGAGACGACGTTTGTAGTTTTTTATTATGTTGTCATGTTTTTGACCCTGTTGACTCAGTAATGCTCAGATACTCTATGAAAATAAACGCTGGCATCATGCAGGAGTTTTACTTGTGATTTCCACATCACTTTAAATTACGGTTGGGCGATATTGCCGATTTTCATACCGCCATACCGTCTTCATAAAATACCGCGGTGTACGGTATTACCGGACGTCTCTCTGTTAGTAATGGGTCGTTCGCGAGCGATCCGATTCTATTGAACGGCTCTTTCAAATTAACCGAGTCGCATCTCTGGGAACCGTTATATACAGTATATGTTTTCTATGTTCTTTTCATTTTTGCGTCGTTCTTATTGGCTGTAATGCACCAATTCTGCTTCACATCAGTACGGGGAATTAATCAGTCATAGTAAAAGCTGTTTATTGTCGGAATTCAAATCCAAAATCCGAGTATCGCGAAGAGTGAGCGCGACACACACACACACACACACACAGATAATATTAGATTGTATAAACTTGCACATGTGTGTTTTTTTGCAAGTTCGGGCTTGTCAGTGAATGTAACTGTATTCGGTACAAAGAGATGTTATATCGACATGCTAGCACGTTGTGCCACCCCATCCCATGGTTTTGAATGGCAAGATACTAACTGTTAGCTTAGCAAGCAAAACTCGACGGAATCGCTGTCTAAGTAGCACGTTCGAATAACCTGCCTTAAAATAAGTCATTGACTTACTAGAATCCTCTCTACTGAGGCAGCTGCCTGTGTAGGCAGTAAGACAGCAAGGCAGCTCACTAGGTGTTTGAACACACCCCATGCAGAGAGCTCCTTAGCTTTTGTGTTATCGCCTCAAAAAGTGAGCACCCCCACAACCAATCAGTGAGCTCCAACCGCCTACAGCTCCCGCCCCTCCCTTACTGTGGATGCGCGCAGGTCTTAAAGTCTCCGTTTTCAAGGTGGACCTTAAGCAGAAATTTGGCGCTTCACATTTTTAAAATACCGTCAACATTTTTAAATACCGCGGTATACCGTAATACCGTCATACCGCCCGACCCTACTTTAAATGCTGGATTACTTGATTTTTTGCTTTTAATGCTTTAGTGTGATTGTACTTGTGTCTTTAAACACTGGACAGAGATCTTTAGGTGTTATGAGTAACATTACTTTATGTTTTCATGACTCACTGTGCGCTGTTTGACTTCTGTAATGTAACTGCTCGGCCCTGTTGATCTTGTCCTGTTTGAGCTTGTTTCCATGCGGGTGGGTGTCTTTTTGTACTCTTAGCTCACAGTTGATCATGCCAGGGTGTGTTCTGTGATACGAGTGTGTTATTGTGTAATGTGAGTGTTGGTTTGTATCCAGTTTGTTTAAGTGTGTTTATCCTGATGTGCGATGTGACACTGTGTGAGCATGTGTTACGTTACAGTGATGAATTCATATAAAAAGTGACATTATAGCTTTGTGTAGTGTGTGTGTGTGTGTGTGTGTGTGTGTGTGTGTTCATATTATACCTACACCAATCAGCCATAACATTAAAACCACCTCCTTGTTTCTACACTCACTGTCCATTTTATCAGCTCCACTTACCATATAGAAGCACTTTGTAGTTCTACAATTACTGACTGTAGTCTATCCGTTCTTCAGTGGTCAGGACCACCACAGAGCAGGTATTATTTAGGTGGTGGATCATTCTCAGCACTGCCATGGTGGTGGTGTGTTAGTGTGTGTTGTGCTGGTATGAGTGGATCAGACACAGCAGCGCTGCTGGAGTTTTTAAACACCTCACTGTCACTGCTGGACTGAGAATAGTCCACCAACCAAATATCCAGCCAACAGCGCCCCGTGGGCAGCATCCTGTGCCCACTGATGAAGGTCTAGAAGATGACCGACTCAAACAGCAGCAATAGATGAGCGATCGTCTCTGACTTTACGTATACAAGGTGGACCGACTAGGTAGGAGCGTCTAATAGAGTGGACAGTGAGTGGACACGGTGTTTAAAAACTCCAGCAGTGAGATAAAAATCAGAAGCCGTTTGAAGTTGGTGAGACGTCACTGCAGTTTAGTGTTACAAATAAACAAAGAAAAGTTCATTGAATGCGCTTAGTTTAAATAAAGACATAAAGATCAGAACCAGATTCAGTTCAGGTGTCTTTAATATTGTAATATTTGGTTCTTTCCGTGCTTACATCGTCTCCACATCAGCAAACAATCCTAAGCCTTCATGTTGAAAAAACAATCAATAGAATTGTAAAGGAATGTTCTGGCATTTGAACTCCTCATGCTCAGGAATGCGTCCATGATTAACGGCTTTATCGCTCATGGTTTAGTCAGGACAGCGTGTGAGTGTGAGATGCTTGGCTTCAGTAAACATCACCTTCAGCCACGTCTGAATGCACCATTGTACAGGAGAAGATGGGAGTTCTCTGTGAACTCCTGGATGTTGACTTTGGTTTGTTCACATCACACAGCGCTTGCTTCATCTCCGAAGGTAAGAAAATGCAGAGCACCCCTGGACGAACCGTTCTCAGGTTCTAGCATCGAGCTGCAAGACAGTTTGGCCTGGCCCGACTCCAACTACTGACCGATATCTCCGCCGCAGCGTCTGCGATAAAGCAGGTTTTATTTCATAGTCCTGCTCGAGTTCTCACAGAACCGCCCGGTGGGGCGACGTGGATCCTCCCTGACATAAATCCCGTGTGGTCTGTTTGCTCTGTCTTCATGCCAGACGTTTGAGTTTCTGTGTTTTTTTACGACTAGATAAGACTTTTATTGTCTGTGTAAACATTTACACAAGGTGCACATGACAGTACAAGGTCACACGACAGTAGAACAAGCCGGTCTGTTATACTTCAACCTTCCAGTCTGAGAGCTCAGCTGTCCGATACCTCCAGTTGGTCCTAACTTGATTATGGTGGTTATTGGAAAAGGTGGGTCTGTGAGGCAGCTTAGAAAAGTCACTTTGTTAACCACAAGTACTTGAAATCTTTGCCCACCTTTTCAGTGACCGGTTGGTGAAGATGTATGGATGGGTTTGAGCGAAACCCAGACAGAAGTAATACTTTATAGTGGTTTAAAATGCTGCTTTTTACAGTAGTATGAAGGGTAGCAATGTCGCCTCACAGCAAGAAGGTCCGGGGTTTAATTCCCAGGTGGAGCGATCCGGGTCCTTTCTGTGTGGAGTTTGCATGTTCTTCCCGTGTCTGTGTTGTTTTCCTCCAGGAGCTCCGGCTTCCTCCTACAGTCCAAATATGTGCAAGTGAGGTGAATTGGAGATACAGAATTGTCCACGACTGTGTTTGACACTGAAGTCTTGAACTGATGAATCTTGTGTGAGCAGTAACTACCTGTCCTGTCATGAATGTAACCAAAATGTGTAAAACATAATGATAAAATCCTAATTAATAAATAAATACAGTAGTATGAGGTTTGGGACAGAGCCACTGGTTTGAGACTCATCTGAGTGGTTGAATTCATCCAGCCATTGTTCTGTGTTTCTGGGCAGCCTCATTTTATTTAGAAAACTAAATAATAGTGTTTTTTTTTTTTTTTTTTTAGCCTTTAGTTTAGCATTTATCCTGGGGGGAGGGTAGGCAACTGTATTGGGAGAACGATTGTGTAAAAATAAAAACATGGTTTAATAAAACACTTACAGTCCAGACTTCTGTCCCTGATTACTCAAATTCTCAAAGGCTAGTTTTGCTCTTCAGGATCAAACACGTACACAATATATGCAAGTCCCACTAAACTCGGCCTTTTCTAAATCATCTCAGGCTTGTCGTGCGTGCACTTATCAAGAAACTATGTCATGTTTTCCAAAACAATCCACCTCAGATTCTCCAGAACCTGATCAATAACACTGATCTCACATCAGCTCCACTTTAAAAATCTTCACTCTGACCCTTATATAGCACGAGGACAGAAGCTGATCTCAGATCAGCGTGAGGGAGCTGCTTATGACTGACCCAGATACAGGTGCTATCATAAAGGATCTCGCATTTCCTCCTGAAGCTGTATCAGGGCCCAGAGGGGTCTGTGGAACAGCACTGCAGGAAACACCGAGACCAGCAGGAGAGATTATACTGCAGACTGGCGTCCAGCTCTACTGACGGGGGCTCAGATAAGATGAGAGATCAGAGGAACTGAGGAAAAACTGCAGTAGTAAAAACAAACAACACAAGGAAGGACTGTGGTTGGGTGGATTTCTGGCTGAAGCTGAATTGTCAGCACTTTTTACGAGAGATGTTGGGTCTGTCCGATAATCTAGTGAGCTGCCTTGCTGCCTACTACCTACCTGGGCAGCTGATTCTAATAAGACATTGACTTATGAGCCAGAATAAACGACACATGCACCTTTATACAAATTAAAAATCACTGAGAATTCATTTACATCGAAAAGAACTCTGTTGGTTGCTCCGCATTTGTCCGCCATATTTGTCATTTTGCCTTCACCGTTAAGGAAGCGTCAGACGCTCCCTTGTTATTCAGTGGGATTATCACTTAGAATTAAGGCATCTCAGTAGGAGCATTTTAAGGAATCTAATAATTTATCTATGTAGAGAGATCACCAGGTTTTCAGACAGACCCAGTGTCTCAAAAAAGCTGTACAGATTCGAGAACCAAAAATAACCCAGTTGAGCCACCAAAGGCGACAATGGCAAGGAAAAACCAGACCCAACAGGACCCATCCTCTTTGGGGTAAAGTAGTCTTGTGGGGTCAGCTTAAGCTAAGCTGTCACTGTTACACCCTTGAGCCGGGTCTTTAATCCTCAGGTGCTTGAATCGTATCAGTTGCTTTGCATAAAAGCATCTGCCAAATGCGTAAATGTAAACAATGGAACGCTGGTTCAACTGCAAACAGCGTCACTGGTGACGGGTTCGGAAAAACAAAGGCTGAAATCGCCGGACTGCTGTGTAAATATAAACATTTGACTTTATTTCACGACTGCTTTTATGAACTTTTGAAGAGTATTAAAACAGAACCGTTTATTGTGATGGCATTAGCAGCTGTTGAGACTTTGCACACAAGCCGGTAATGAAGGGTTTTATTTATTTTCTGTAGTGAGAGAGAGAGAGAGAGAGAGAGAGAGAGAGAGAGAGAGAGAGAGAGACAGGCCAAGAGCTCAGACTAAGACGGATTCTACAGAAACACAGAATCCGTCTGTATGGAAAGGAAAGAGTGTCGTGGCTCTTACCACTGAGCACTTTCCACTAAGTCACCGTCTGCTGCCTCTTCAGAGACCGTCCAGTCCTTATCCAAAAATAATTACCAAGTGCCAAGTGCCTTATTTCAAAAATTAACCAAATTGCAGAATATTTAACCGATGTAGTAAAGTACTGTGGCACAAAACTAATAAACTCTCATGCTTTCCCACTGTTTTTCTGCTCAGGGTCATGGTGGGTCCCATTTCCCGGAATCACTGGGCACAGGGCAGTAAAACAACCCAGAAAAGATGCCCGTCCATCACAGGGTTGTGGCCAAACTCAACTTTGGCCCCTCTCAGACATAGCTGAGATGTCTGTAGGTAGATGCTTGAATGGCTGATAGCACCACTGGGATTATATATTATTTATTAGGATTTTAACATCATGTTTTACACACTTTGGTTACATTCATAACAGGACAGGTAGTAACTGGTTACACAAGATTCATCAGTTCAAGTCTTTTAAAAATCAAACACAGTCATGGACAATTTTGTATCTCCAGTTCACCTCACTTGCACGTCTTTGGACTGTGGGAGGAAACCGGAGCACCCGGTAGAAACCCACGCAGACACGGGGAGAACATTTAAGGACCACACAAAAAGGACCCGGGTTGCTCCTCTTGGGAATCGAACCAAGGCGACAGTGCTATCCACCGAGCCACTGTGCCGGCCCACTGGGATTAGAACCCTGGATCCCAGCAGTAGTGGGTTAGTGTAATTCACCCTATGTTTGAGAACTTTAGTGTTTAGTGTTAGGAGATAGAGTAGGAGTAGTGTGTGTGTGTGTGTGTATGTGCACATGGGGTGTTTATGTAGGACCGTCCAACCGTCACACAAGTGCAGCTTAAACCGCTATTAAGCGAAGCTAACTATAGAACATCCCAACTGCCGCTCCGTAATCATCCAGCCAAACCAGTAATGTGGAAAACGTACCGAACTCGCCCTCCAGTGACCCACACGCTCACCCCTATAACATGCCAAAATAACCACGCCCGGTACTCTGCATAAAGACACAGAGCTATACATCAACACCCAAACTCCTGAACCAGTGTACATCTGCTAGAACGATTCTGGGAGCAGAAGGATTTTATACTGAGCAATAAAGCTTTATTATTTTTATTACAGACACTTAGAATTGAGGTCAACGTACACTCATCGAGGTGTATGTAAACTTTTGACTTAATCTGTAAGCACACGGCTATGACTAAGGCTGAACGTCCCAGAATAACCTCCACGTAAACAGCAGTTCCAGCAGAAAGAGAACAAACGAGTGCAGAGAGAGAGGGTGAAAGAGAGACAGAGAGAGAATGAGAGAGAGCGACAGAGGGAGAGAATGAGAGAGAGAGCAAAAAAGAGAGAGAGAGTGACAGAGAGAGAGAGAGAGAGAGAAAACATGAGGTTCAGTCTTTTGTTTACCCCACCTAGCAGCAAGAACCTGTCTGAACACAACCTGCAGCATCTGTGTAGCTCTCTAACACACACACACACACCTCATTTTAGCCATGCCGTCATCACACACACAAATTTATTTAAGTAACTTCTTCATCCTGACTAGACGCGTGGTGGGTTTCGAGTCGAGGTACTAATACACTCACTTATCCATTCACTCACACCTAGGACAGTTCAAAGCCGCCAATCCACCTGCTGCTTTGTTTTAGCATGATAAAGTGAACCTCACTGGTGTATTTACAGCAGCGACTCTGAGACTGTTTACTGCGTCATGCCCAGATACCCCATCAGGTTCGTCCTCATACACACAGGTGAATATATTATCAACTCAAAGCCTCAAAATGTCAACCATCACCATCATATTTATACATCACATGCATATAGTATGTAGCAGGTGCAGCAGTGTTGTTGGGATTTTTTAAACACCTTACCTTAATATCAAACCAACAGTGTCATGTGATCCAAAAGTAGACACTGATGTGTGTGTATGAATCTGTGTGTGTGTATAGTGTGTTAAATTTCCAATGCCAGCATCATCAGCATTGCCAGGAAGTTTTGCAATACAAGCAGAGGTGTGTGTGTATGAGTTTGTGTGTGTATGAGTTTGTGTGTGTATGAGTTTGTGTGTGTGTGTGTATGTACGTGTGTGTGTGTGTATGAATGTGTGTATATTTAAGTTGGTGTGTGTATGTATGAGTTTGTATATGTATGTGTGCATATGTGTGTATTTTTATCCATTTGTGTATGTACAGTGTATCACAAAAGTGAGTACACCCCTCACATTTCTGCAAATATTTTATTATATCTTTTCATGGGACAACATTATAGAAATAAAACTTAGATATAACTTAGAGTAGTAAGTGTACAACTTGTATAGCAGTGTAGATTTACTGTCTTCTGAAAATAACTCAACACACAGCCATTAATGTCTAAATAGCTGCAACATAAGTGAGTACACCCCACAGTGAACATGTCCAAATTGTGCCCAAAGTGTCAATATTTTGTGTGACCACCATTATTATCCAGCACTGCCTTAACCCTCCTGGGCATGGAATTCACCAGAGCTGCACAGGTTGCTACTGGAATCCTCTTCCACTCCTCCATGATGACATCACGGAGCTGGTGGATGTTAGACACCTTGAACTCCTCCACCTTCCACTTGAGGATGCGCCACAGGTGCTCAATTGGGTTTAGTCCATCACCTTTACCTTCAGCTTCCTCAGCAAGGCAGTTGTCATCTTGGAGGTTGTGTTTGGGGTCGTTATCCTGTTGGAAAACTGCCATGAGGCCCAGTTTTCGAAGGGAGGGGATCATGCTCTGTTTCAGAATGTCACAGTACATGTTGGAATTCATGTTTCCCTCAATGAACCGCAGCTCCCCAGTGCCAGCAACACTCATGCAGCCCAAGACCATGATGCTACCACCACCATGCTTGACTGTAGGCAAGATACAGTTGTCTTGGTACTTCTCACCAGGGCGCCGCCACACATGCTGGACACCATCTGAGCCAAACAAGTTTATCTTGGTCTCGTCAGACCACAGGGCATTCCAGTAATCCATGTTCTTGGACTGCTTGTCTTCAGCAAACTGTTTGCTGGCTTTCTTGTGCGTCAGCTTCCTTCTGGGATGACGACCATGCAGACCGAGTTGATGCAGTGTACGGCGTATGGTCTGAGCACTGACAGGCTGACCTCCCACGTCTTCAACCTCTGCAGCAATGCTGGCAGCACTCATGTGTCTATTTTTTAAAGCCAACCTCTGGATATGACGCCGAACACGTGGACTCAACTTCTTCGGTCGACCCTGGCGAAGCCTGTTCCGAGTGGAACCTGTCCTGGAAAACCGCTGTATGACCTTGGCCACCATGCTGTAGCTCAGTTTCAGGGTGTTAGCAATCTTCTTATAGCCCAGGCCATCTTTGTGGAGAGCACCAATTCTATTTCTCACATCCTCAGAGAGTTCTTTGCCATGAGGTGCCATGTTGAATATCCAGTGGCCAGTATGAGAGAATTGAACCCAAAACACCAAATTTAACAGCCCTGCTCCCCATTTACACCTGGGACCTTGACACATGACACCAGGGAGGGACAACGACACATTTGGGCACAATTTGGACATGTTCACTGTGGGGTGTACTCACTTATGTTGCCAGCTATTTAGACATTAATGGCTGTGTGTTGAGTTATTTTCAGAAGACAGTAAATCTACACTGCTATACAAGCTGTACACTGACTACTCTAAGTTATATCCAAGTTTCATGTCTATAGTGTTGTCCCATGAAAAGATATAATGAAATATTTGCAGAAATGTGAGGGGTGTACTCACTTTTGTGATACACTGTATGTGTGTATGTGTGTATGTATGAGTTTGTGTGTGTATGAATGTGTGTATTCGTATGCATTTGTATGAGTTAATGTGTCTCTATGTGTGTGTGTGTGTGTGTGTGTGTGTGTGTGTATTTGTAAGCCACTTGAATTGTGTGTTCAATTCCCAATGCCAGCATCATCAGTGTTGCCAGGAAATTATGCAATACAAGCGGAGAAGGTGTGTGTAGCTGTTTTTCCTTTGTGTGTGTATGTGTGTGTGTGTGTGTGTGTGTGTGTGTGTGTGTTTTCTTTAAGCATTTAGGCATGAATAATAAAGATTAGTGTGTAAAACCTGTGTGTGTGTGTGTGTACAGAGGAGTCAGGTACTGTCTTAGACAAGACAAAACGCTACACAAACGGGAAAAAGAGGCTTCACACACAAACAGGGAAAATGGCTACAAGACACACACACACACACACACACACACACAGTTATAGCTTGGTTGCTGGGAGGTGAGGGATGTGACTCAGCATCCTATCACCAAAGTGCTGAAAAGCTCTGTATACTGTATATAGTGTGATGGTGTGTGTGTGTGTGTGTGTGTGTGTGTGTGTGTGTGTGTGTGTGTGTGTGTGTGTATCTAAATGCTTGATCACAGTAAGGGGGTGAAGTGACTCATTTTGCTATAGCTCAGTAAGGGCATTTTGCTATAGCTCATTAGACTGCTGCCCCACCCGAGCCCCCGTGTCCTGATCATGTTTATCATTCTATTTTGGGGCAGTACAGTGGCTAAGTGGGTAGCACTGCCGCCTCACAGCAAGAAGGCGGTCCGGGTCCTTTCTGTGTGGAGTTTGCATGTTCTCCCCGTGTCTGCGTGTGTTTACTTTGAGTGCTCCGGTTTCCTCCCACAGTCCAAAGACGTGAAAGTGAGGTGAATTGGAGATACACAATTGTCCATGACTGTGTTTGATATAATCTTGTGTAATGAGTAACTACCGTTCCTGTCATGAATGTAAACAAAGTGTAAAACATGATGTTAAAATCCTAATAAACAAACAATCATTCTGTTTTTATTTATCATTATGACTGATTTTTTTTCCTTCCTGTGTTTGTAGGTGCGTGAAATCCTCGGCCAGTGTTCATGTCCAGCTCAGTTCCCCATGACCAAAGTCTCGGAGGGGAAGTACAAAGTGGGCGACTCCAGCGCCCTCATCTTCATCAGGGTACGACTGTTTACCTTTGATCCGCTCTTTATAACACACACACACACACACACACACACACACACACACACACACACATACATACACAGACCATGGTTGATGTGATCATGTGTGCAGAGCAGATTAATAAATGTAGTTTTTATGTAACTTTATTAGTTTCTTTATTCTTAAATAAAAGTCCCCATATTATATGCAGTTATAGCCTAGTGGTTAAGGTACTGGACTAATAATCGAAAGGTTTCTGGTTCAAGCCCCGCCACTGCCTGGTTGCCACTGTTGGGCCCTTGAGCAAGACCCTTAACCCTCAATTGCTTTTGAACGAGATGACCACCATGCTCATGTACGGCTGTCCACTGACCATGTTGCTCATGTTTTTTGTAGGTGTATGTAATTTTAGTAACACTAACACACACTACACAGTTGGGAGGTCTAAACTGGTCCTAGACCTCCGGGTGTCATCATGGGCTTCTTATTAACCACTTTCAAGTCAAGTCAAGTCAAATTTATTTATATAGCACTTTTTACAATAGACATTGTCTCAAAGCAACTTTACAAAATCCAGAACCAACAGATACAAAAACCCCTGTTGAGCAAGCCGAGGGTGACAGTGGCAAGGAAAAACTAAAAAAAAAAAAACTTTTAAACCTTAAAATTACAGGAAGAAACCTTGAGAGGAACCAGACTCAGCAGGGCCCATCCTTCTTGGGTGGTCTGGATTCACATACCAGGACTTCCAAAAATCCCCATAAATGTGTTCCAATCACAATCATCAACTGAATTTACTGATAATACACCAAGACGTTACGAACAGCCACCTAATCTGCTGTCAAAACAGCTCTGACACACGCAAGCACGGACACCACTGGCGGTACGATTGAGGTGGATCGTGCTATAGTGTGTTCTGGTGCCAGCTGTTCCATGGACACACGACACACACATGCCCAAACCTTCACACGATTGTGAGATCATTCTCTAATGTTAATGGCACACATACACATACAGACCGTGGTTGATGTGATCATGTGTGCAGAGCAGTACAGATAACATCGTAACACTAACACACACTACACAGTTAGGACATCTAAACTGGTCCTAGACCTCCTGGTGGCATCATGGGCTTCATAATAACTACGTTCACATCCCAGGACTTCCACAAATCCCAATAAATGTGTTCAGATAACAATCTTGGACTGATAATTTACTGATAATTCACCGAGACGTTACGAACACCCACCTACCACCACCCCATGGACGCGACTGGACATCTGAAGCAGTCCTGTGATATCCGGTACTGAAACTGCTGTACGATTGAGGTGGATTGTGCTACAGTGTGTTCTGGTGTTCTACAGGCCCAAACCTTCACACGATCAAAGAGAAAACAGGAGATTTTTCTCCATTCCTCTAATGTCCAGTTTCTACGCTCATGTCCTGTTACTTTGACGGTGGACAGAAGTTAGCATGGGCACTTTAACTGGTCTGTGACTATGCAGCTCTGTAGGGTTCGATGTACTGTGTGTTGTGACACATTTACCTCATCAGCAGGATTAAAATAATCCGTACCAGACATCATAGACTTCATGTCGTCCGGCATCAATGAACCTGACGGCGGGTTGTGTTTCTTTTATTAATCTATAATGTTTGAGTAAATGTTGTTCGCATGCATGCAGGTCACATGTAGTTCAGTGCTTACTGTACTGGACTAGTAATCAAAAGGACACTGGTTCAAGCCCCATCACTGACAAGTTGCCCCTGAAAGGCCCTTGAGTACGGACCTTAACCCTCTATTGTTTTTATATTTGTCCGCGTGTGGTAAATCTAAACGTGAACTTTTACCTTTGCTTGATGGATAATGATGTTAAATGCTTCATACATAAAAGCCTCATATCTTCCCAAGATCCTTTTGGGCCGGTTCTCAGACAGACGCCTGACGAAGCATGATGCTATCAGATCAATGTGTCAGAGTATGATCTTCTAACAGCATGACCTTCACTTCGATCCTTACTGGAAACACCTCTGTCCTGAACTTCCCCAGCCAGCAGACCTAGTCGCACCCATTCCAGCTGTGCATGAGAGACAGACTCAGACGTATGTTTGTCTCTGAGACGGGAGGGAAAAGGGACCAACGGTCCTGTAATCATTGATTTCTTCTTGTGTTCCCGTGGTTAGTCGAATATCCCATCATTTGTCTTTGTAGGAGGGCGGCACGATGGCAGGAAGGGCCTGGGTTTCATTCCCCAGCCTGTTCTCCCTGTGTCCTCTTGGGTTTCCCCTGGGTGCTCCGGTTTCTTCATACAAGTCCAAAGACCTGCAGTCAGGATAATTGGAGATACTAGAAATTGCCCCGTGTGTGTGTGTAACATAGCTGTACATTCATGTACCATTTCCAGTAGCAAGGTGGTAGCATAAATCCAGTTAACTACTAGGCTTGAAGTTTAGTTTAACAAGTAGTTAGTTAGTTAGTTAGTTGCCCAGTAGCAAAGCAGGACTGATGAATGCTGATACTGAATAAGTCAGTATTTGGAAAACTAAACTATGTGCCCAAAGTATGTGGACAATTTAAGTTTCCAATCCCCTTATATAAATTATAAATGCCATTGCACCACCCAGTGCTGACCAAGGAGAGCCGTAGACTAGCATCCTCCTATAAAATATGCAGTTGCCAGACAGCAGTGGATTCTGACAGAGAGTCAGTCTACATCCTATGAGGAGGACCTCACCTCATCCCTCAGACACCGGCTTCCTTCCCTCAGACACCGGCTAATTTGTCTAGTAGTGCCTGGCCAGACTGGTAGTACTGTGGAGAATTAAAGCTCTTGACTTGATTAATGCACCACCGAAACGCCCCTATGCAGGAGGGATCTATAATCCACTGGCTTCACGTACTTTACAGACGTCTTTCTCAGTGTCTTCTACCTTCGTCCTGCATCAGTGCATCAGATGACGTGTTGCTATGTTGCTGTTTTCAGTCTGCGTCCTTAAATGGGAAGCGAATGAAGGCGTGAATGGACGGAAAGCACATGCGGTGTAAATCAGACGTCCCTCACTGTTCTTATCATTTCATTCTCTTTAAGGGGTTTCTCCTGCTTAACAATGGTGTGTTGTCATGGTAATAAGTCAAGGGGATGCACAAAGGCTCTGTTACATAACGTGTGTGTGTGTGTGTGTGTGTGTGTGTGTGAGACAGCTCAGCTTGATCCGATGACCGACTGCCCAGCATGATGTCCTACATGTATTGTCTGCATCTCCACTGATCTGATTCTCCTGCTTTGTTGCAGTGGGTGTGGGTGGCATGTGTGTGTGTGTGTGGGGGGGGGGGGGGGGGGGTACCTCCATTCTCTCCCATTTTCCTCCCAATCTAGTCATATCCAATTCCCTGATTTGTATTTCCATCTATACTGCTGCAGACCTCCACTGACCGAGAAAGGCTGTAACTAAAACACGCCCCCTCCTACACATGTGCAGTAGTCTACCACTTCTTTTCTCCTTCACCAGGCGGGTTCATATGAGGGTCTGTATCGCACATGGAGAGTCACGCACCGTCTCTGTGCAGGCGGCATCGATCAGCCAGCAGAGGTCATAATTCACGCAGTTATGAGGAATCCCTACAGCCCTCCCTCCCTCAGACGAGCCAATCGCTGTCCATGTAGGCGCCCGGCTTGCCGTGAGATGTCAGCATTGGTGGGCTTGCATGCTTTATAGCTGTGCCACCCAAGTGCCCATGAATTTACTCACTCACTTTCTTAACTGCTTATCCATGGGGGGTGCTGGAGCCTATTCCAGCTTTTCAGGGGGCGCAAGGCACACAGTAACAGCCTGGACAGGGCGCCAGTCCATCGCAGGGCAGACACACATACACACACACATTCACCTATAGGGCAATTCAGTGTCTCCAGTTAACTTGACGGCAGTGCTACCCACCGAGCCCCATGAATTTATGTTAATATTTTCTATTTTTGAGTCAGCCATGTAGTGAATGTGCCTTTATTTTTGCACTGGAACAAACGTGAGCTTAAAATTCAGGCTAGATTTAATACTATGGTAAATACTATAAATCTGAACCATCAGTCTTCCATTTGTGCATTCATAATTTTGATTGGCTCTGTGTATGATTGTACATAACGGTATATAAAGGTGTGTTTACATTTTTTCTCCTCAGGTCTTACGGACCCACGTGATGGTGCGTGTAGGCGGAGGGTGGGACACTCTCGAGCATTACCTCGACAAACACGACCCCTGCCGCTGCAGTGCATTCTGTGAGTTCATTTCCTCCCCCCGTGCCCTCACTTCCCATCCCTCTGCTCTCACTTCCTGACTCACTAGCACTACACGACCACCAGACGCTTCATCACCTCGTATGAACATCAACAGCACCGCTACTGTCTGACGTTCAGCGCTGGATTCGGGAGTTTCTGGTTTTGCTTGTAGTGTTTAGTGGCTGTGATTAAGCCAGAGGAGAAGAGGAACACCTTCACCCTCACTTCCCTAGAAACTCGCACAAACACACTACAATTCTTTGAAACCCCGACAGAAATCCCCACGCTGTCGGAACATGACATGACGTTTTCCCACGGTGCATCACGGCAAATTTTACTCCACAAATATAATCAAAAATACCAGATAATGAAAAGTATCACCAGGTATTCAGTGTGTTCAGTCTGAATGATGTTCTGTCAGTTTAATTATAATATCAAAGCTCAGAGTAACGGTCGATACTGATCTGATACTGATCTGATAATGACGTTCTAACAGTAATCAAGCAAGTGATATAAATTCTATACACTTAATAACATGGTTAAATTTTTCATTAAATTCACTAATAATCTATCTGTCTATCTGTCTATCTGTCTGTCTGTACGTCTATCTAGCTGTCTGTCTGTTTATCTATCTGTCTATCTATCTGTATGTCTATCTATCTAGCTTTCTGTCTATCTATCTACCTGTCTGTCTATACCCATCTATCTACCTGTCTGTCTATACCCATCTATCTACCTGTCTGTCTATATCCATCTATCTACCTGTCTGTCTATATCCATCTATCTACCTGTCTGTCTATATCCATCTATCTAGCTGTCTGTCTATACCCATCTATTTAGCTGTCTGTCTATACCCATCTATCTAGCTGTCTGTCTATACCCATCTATCGAGCTGTCTGTCTATATCCATCTATCTAGCTTTCTGTCTATACCCATCTATCTACCTGTCTGTCTATATCCATCTATCTAGCTGTCTGTCTATACCTATCTATCTAGCTGTCTGTCTATACCCATCTATCTACCTGTCTGTCTATACCCATCTATCTACCTGTCTGTCTATATCCATCTATCTAGCTGTCTGTCTATATCCATCTATCTAGCTGTATCTATCTATATCTATCTGCCTATCTATCTAGGATCTGTCTGTCTATCTATCTAGAATCTATCTGTCTATCTATCTGTCTGTCTGTCTATCTGTCTGTCGGTGTGTCTGACCACCTGTCCATCTATCTATACATCCAAGGAAAAACCATGTACACACCAGCCACACGATCCCAGCAAAAACAGGATTTGTATTACCAGTCAGCTTGTGTGCCCACTGTAGGTGCTTTTGTGGTGGACAGGAGTTAGCGTGGGCACTTTTACTGGTCTGTCACCATAACAGCTATAACAGTCTCCAGTATTTTGGAAAGACTTTTCATAGAATTGTGAAGTGAATTTGTGTCCATTTAGTCCTGGTCTGCAATCAACATTTCAGTTCATCCCAAAGTTGTTCTATGTGGTTGAGGTCCATGGACCTTCTTTGAATGTAGGGCCTGTGCCCTTGGTGGAAACATTGAACTTATTTCACTCTATTGATTTACAGTTTATATTCCCAGTATCAGCTTGTACACCGGTGTGATTTAAACGTTGTGTGTGTTCGTTCTCCACAGCTCACAGGTACCAGCAGGGTAAATCCAGCGGTCAGACCCCCCACAGTAAGAACTCCAGCGCACACTCGTCCCGTTCGGCCAGTCCCGGGCCGCATTATAAACCCGTCGAGCGACGCTCTCTGGAGCCTTCAGCGCCCGGCGCTCCCACCTCTTCTGCATCCTCCTCCCCCAGACTGTCCAGGGCAAACCAGGGTGATGGAGAGTCGAGCAGAGGGAGAATGAACGGTACCCTGCTTCCCAAACTGCCCAGAGACAGATCAGAGCCTCGCCAGTTCAACCCACTCAGGTGTGTTAATGATCTTCATTTAGAAACTTTTGTTTATGTCAGATCTTGGCAAAGAGACCACTGTTCCATGTATTTTGTGTTTACGGACAGTTTGTGCAGATGATCGATTACTTTTCTGTTTGAATGCTAATGGATTAGTCTAGGCAACATAAGACTTTATATGGGCACAGAGACCCTCTTTTGTCAATCATATTCACTATAGAGGAACTAGGAGTAAGAGGCCATATGACTGAGGTAAATTACTTCACCACCGAATGAGTAATAGATGCTGCTGTATGGATATTTTTGGCCCAGAAGAAATGGTCATGACCTAGAAAACCCATGTTTCAACATAAAAGTGTGTCCAGACGCTCTGGTGGTGATGCAGTTTAATGCACTAGCGCATCACAGCTGATATCCCAAGCTCTTGAGCATTCGAGTTCAAACCCCAGGCCATGCTATCAACCTGGCCAGGCGTTCAGGAGCACTTAACGTGGCTCTCGGTATGCATTACAGCTCTCTATAAAGATACAGCTGAGGACTGTGCACATGGCAGAGGGGCGAGTACCAGTCTCAGCTCCTCCACAGCCATTCAACTGAATCCTGACCTTGTCTTTTACAAGTGTATGTAAACTTTTGGCTACAGCTGTATGCATTATATGGTAGGGCAGTTGTAACCTAGTGGTTAAGGTACTGGTCTAAGTATTCAGAAGGTTGTTGGTTCAAGCCCCTGTAGGTCGCTTTGGATAAAAGCGTCTGCTAAATGCCGAAAATGTAAATGTATGCATTATATGGCCAAAAGTATTTGGACACCTGACCACCTAGACACCTAGTCTGTAGCCTAGTGGTTAAGGTACTGGGCTAGTAATCAGAAGGTCGCTGTTTTAAGCCCCACCACTGCCAGGCTGCTGCTGTTGGGTCCTCGAGCAAGGCCCTTAACCCTCAATTGCTCAGACTGTGTACTGTCACAGTACTGAAAGTCGCTTTGGATAAAGGTGTCTGCTAAATGCCATGAATGTAAACATAAGAGCTTGTTGGTTTTACCATATTAAAAACAGCCGCTCTTCGGAGAAGGCTTCTTGCAAGACTTTGAAGTATGTCTGTGGGAATTTGTGCCCATTCAGTCAAAAGAGCATTTGTATGGCTGGGCACTGGTGTGGGTCCAGAAAGTGTCAGTTGATGTTCCAGTTCATTCCAAAGCTGTTCAGTGGGGCTGAGGTCAGGACTCTGTGCAGGACACTGGAGTTTTTTGCTTTTTGTCAAGTCTTTATAGAGCTTGCTTTGTTATTCTGGTACAGGAAAGTGTTGCCGCAAAGTTAGAACAACTCATTTCCTTTATATAATTGATTAATTACACCTGTGATCAATTGTTGTGGCTGAAACACATGAATTAAAAAATAGAACGGGTGTCCCAATACTTTTGTCCATATAGTGTATCTGAGAAGCTTGTGTGTAGACAAATGCACATTTATTTATAAGTGTCTGTGTCCTTGTGTGGTCTCTTAATTAGTCTATCCTCTCACTGCAGTAATCCCAGGTGACATTGGCTATGTCATGCCCAACCGTCCAGCAATGCCACCATGTGGTAAAAGCGTCGTATTACACATCAAAACATTCGATCACAGTCTGTTGGACGTGTTTCAGCCTTTTCTGTTTGCTGTTTTCCCAACACAATGTGCTGACTGACCGAAACAGACGTCTCAGATGTCTACAGAGATAAAAACAGCTTTATATACCATGTGCTGGTTCCACCACCCATCATTAGCTCGACATTACCTCGTACCAAATTAGCCCCGACCTTCACTGATAAGGTCGCTGTGTGTTTTTAGTCATTAGCCGATTTATTTTTTGCGTCAGCGTTATCATTGTTTACAGCAATAGCAGGCAGCTAGCAGCTGGTTTGCTCTGGCAAGAAGCCGGCAGAAAGGAGGTCCATGACTTCCTCAGCACCGTTAACCCTGACAGTGCCAGACTGAGACATGCGGGATTACAGCAGATTAGCCTAATTTCACACCCTGAGAAAGAGACGAAGGAACAGAGAGAAAGGGGCTCATCCACACCATCAAGATGTTAAAACTGTTACTGCAGGGTGTTTGAACCACTGTGTGTGGATTATATGGATTGTTTTTCAGTCTTCAAACCACTGCTGACCAAAAGGAACCCAAATGCTCTTCTCATATTTGCCAAAAAACTGACTTTTGGGGATTGTATTCTGTGGACATGGATTGACGAGTCAAAGGTGGAACTTTTTCGAAGACATAGATAGATATATAGATAGATAGATAGATAGATAGATAGATAGATAGATAGATAGATAGATAGATAGATAGATAGATAGGTAGTTAGATAGTCAGCTAGATAGACAGACAGACAGACAGACAGACAGACAGACAGACAGACAGATAGACAGTTAGGGTACTGGACTAGTAATCGATCTAAAAGCAAACAAGCCAACTCTGATATAAAAAAGAGAAGATGAAGGTCCTGACTTGATTCCCATTAAGATGCTGTGGCAAGACCTTAAATTTGCAGTTCAAGCCCAGAAACCCTTCAATATAGCCAATAAAAATAAATCGGCAAAGAAGCTAGGCCAAAATTACCGCACGTTATTGCAAACGTTTGATGGCAGTTACTTATAATCTTTAAAGTCTCATTTCTTACAGGTATTTAATTATTTTGAGCTAAAAATCTTCCTCTTCCTCTTTCAGAAATAAGGACTCTTTATTACCGCTGACCCGCCGCCTGTCTGGAGACAGCGACTCCTCTAATGCCTCCTCCAAAGGAACGGGCGGAGTAGCAACAGGAGGCCGTTTGTCTCACGGGTCTCGTCGCTCTAACGGTGAGAAGGTGATTCTCCTGGTCAACCGGAAGGAAGGCAAGCATGTGATCGAACGCCCATCAGGTGGTAATACCCAGATGCCCGCTATTCGCACTCCCCAGCCCAGAGCTCGCAGCACCTCTAGGGAACGGCCTACACCCGCTCTGTCCTCTCCGGCCAAAATGAAGCCCTCTCCACCCCAGGGTAATGCTGCACGGATGGAGAGAGGGAGATCGACCGGGCCAGAGGGGCCGCGGAGGTTCCAGGGCTCCCGGTCGCTCAGCCAGGGCAAAACGCCTCCACGACGAGGGAGCGATGCCACGCCCGCTTCTCCTCGTCACAGGGATTCCCATGACGATCAGAGGTCCAAGCAGGCGCCTCCGGGTTCACCTAGGTTGAGCGGAAGCTTTCCGAAGAGACAGGCGCCCTCTTCTGCGTCCAGCTCGCCTCTTAAAACAGGCTCCGGTAGTCCTATGAAGAAGGGCACAGTGACTCCGCGGCCCCCTGCACCCAGGTCACCGTCGGTCGGAAACAGAAGGCTTTTGCCTCCCATCTCACAGCCAGGGCGGCACTCGACGTCAAGGTCTGCGCCAAGATCGCCGCATCACCACGCGCCACATCCACCTCGGGCAGCAGGGAGGGCGCAACGAGGCTTCGGGAACCAGAACCACGTTCCTCAGGATGATATAGGGATTGGATTTGGCCTTCCACTGGACCCAAAACGTGAACAGGAGCTGTACCGCAGCTTTGAGGCCGAGTTCCTGGCCAACACGCAGCCGGGCAAAGTTCCTCAAACTAAAGACATTGCCGCACTTCCTGTCTCGCAGCATGGCTATAGGACATTCGGTGATCCTAATGTGACAGATTCAGCCTATTCATCCTCCAACTCCTCCAACTCCTCCCTGTACGTCGGAGGAAAAGCTGGACCCCTGCCGGACCTACGTGACACAAAACGGACCGGCGGAGCTCGAAACTGTGCTCTTGAGGACCCACCCACTTTGTTGCACAACCAGACCCGATCCTGTCTTCCAAACGGAGGGCTCCGAAAGCTTCCCGCCATCTCCAGTTCAACTGAGGACGAAGATCCTTTGATCCCATCCAGGCACCTCTCGTCTAACCACATAAACGGGGGCCACATGGGGTTTCCGAATTCTGTAGCACCTATGGAGCAGCAGGAGCATCTAGACTGGCCTGGCTTGGAAGGCGACGTTCCTCTAGAGAATCAGAACCCAGAAATGCCCTACGACCAGGCCGTCACCAACACTAACGGAAACACCGAGCCGCCTTTGCCCTACTCGTTTCCTTCGCCTCCCCCTCCAGAGGACTGCTCCTACAACGACTCGTCCAGCGAGAGCTCCTCCATGTGTCTAAGCCTGAGCGAGCCCCTCTCCGACGGTTCCTGCACCCCTCCACCCACCCTCGCCAACGGAGAGGCAGACTGCACCGTGGTCCTCCGAGCCAAAAGAGGGCAGAAGAAGGCGGAAAGGGTGCCTTCCATCTACAAACTCAAACTGCGCCCGAGGATACGACCCCGTACGGACAACAGGCCGGAGAACAGTCCGTCTCGCATCCCGACGCCGCTCAGCTACAGAGAGATGCAGCAGCAAAAGCAGAACGCGGGAAATCTGACGCCGCCGCAGACGCCGCGCTCTCGCAAAACTCTGCACCAGGCTTTCAGCGACGTCATTCGCCAGCAGAAGAGGTCGGCCAGCGTCGGGTCCCGACAGTGCTCCTACTCTCCAGAGTCTAATATCGATACAGATGCCTGGATGTAGCATAGCAAAGGAAAGAGGGTAGCCCTGTCGATTTGGGTAACGAGGGTGTTGTTGAGGAAAGCAGGGCATTGTGGATGACCAACTTTGATCCGCTTTCAGTCCTGACCTTGCGTTCACCACCTATCAGCGCTGTATGGGTCACTCTGGGTGCGAGGAAGGGTTCCACCAGTCCACCCACCCAGTCCACTCACATTAATTAAGTGAAACTCCTTTCAGACATTGATTGACTGGAGGACGGATTCAAACCCATGTCCCCAGGACCAATGTTACTGTGTGCCACCCTATCATGCCATACAATTCCTATTCCGTGACTTAACAGCGCTAATTACTCCATCGGGACTCTGGCCTCCACCTTGCTATATTGTTAGCTTTGCAAGCTGCATCCTGTTTGGGTGACTAAAAGGCGCTGGACGGGTTCTGCTCCGACTGTGCTGGTGGGTGAAAGAAAGCCGTGTTTTCTAAACACGCCCCTAGGTGACACCTAGGCTCGCCGCCGGTATGACCGCAGGGTTTGCCCGACGCTGTGCATTTTTGGATCTCAGGGAAAGACTAAAATTGCATCTATGAAAGACAATCAAGAGCAAGAACAGTCTCTAAACTGTGACCGTGAGGGAGTGGTGGCTCGAGCAGGACGATGCTAAATCTCTCATTATAAATCTGAGCCCGGGACCATTTCGGACTACTGGACTCCCAAAACGTCCAAAAAATGGATCTGTAAAATAATATCACCAAAGAATAAACTGGGGGGTTTCCTTGACCGGTGACTCGTCACTGTGGTCACTGTGTGGGTGGAGCTCTGATAAACCCACGCCACACCGAGAGAAGGAAGCTAGAATGGTGACGAAAGAGCCAATAACAATGCACAATGTGTCTGAAGGGCGAGAGCAGATGCATCATCAGGATCACGCTCACCTCGCTGCGTAACGGCCGTCTCATGGAAGTGAGAAATCGGCTGAAACTCGTGTTTCCTGATTCGAGGAGTCTCTGCATCGTGAGTCAGTCTGTCTGATTTCGTCTGATTGCTGCTCGATTGTTGCTTGGTGAATGAGGTGTCGATAATGTCTGACTTCCTTCTGCGACCTGTTACTACAGTCAGTCTGACAAAGTGGGACGCACTCACGCGTTCGAGTTTTGCTTTATTTTACAGACTGGACCTACACGATCACGATCAAGGCTTTTAAATCGTATTTTAGATGATTAAGACTTTGTTTTTAAGACGTGTTTTATTTGGGGTTGATATCTCATGACTAAATATGTTCTCCAGAATCATCACCATACATCACTGCTTGTTTAAACTGTGTGAGATAGAGAGGAATGTTCATGTCCCTAAATAGAAAGGGTTTAGACCTGTCAATCAAGTGAGTTTTAACTTATTTACCAACATTCTAGGTGCATATTCTTGGTACTTCGGAAAATGGACTGCTGGAATAGAGGTATAACTGGCTCTTTTGTACTGGAGGCCTAATTGTATTTGACGTTAATGCATTTGCTCACTTTTGGCCCATTGTGGCCCAGCCGACACTGTTCTAACCCCTGTTCTAGAGACCTGTAGTCTGGAAAATACACCGACCAGGCATAACATTATGATCACTGACAGGTGAAGTGAATAACACTGATTATCTCTTCATCATGGCATCATTTTATCCTCAAAGTTGATGTTAGAAGCAGGAAAAATGACCAGCGTGAGGATCTGAGCGAGTTTGACGAGGGCCAAATTGTGACGGCTAGACGACTGGGTCTGAGCATCTCCAAAACTGCAGCTCTTGTGGGGTGTTCCCGGTCCGCAGTGGTCAGTATCTATCAAAAGTAGTAAACCAGCGACAGGGTCATGGGCGGCCGAGGCTCACTGATGCACGCGGGGAGCGAAGGCTGGCCCGTGTGGTCCGATCCAACAGACGAGCCACTGTAGCTCAAACAGCTGAAGACGTTAATGCTGGTTCTGATAGAAAGGTGTCAAAATACACAGAGCATCACAGTTTGTTGTGTATGGGGCTGCAAAAAGGGGACCAACACAATATTAGGAAGGTGGTCATAATGTTATGCCTGATCGGTGTAGGGTTATGCTTGGCTTTTTGGAGCTAGCATACACTCACGTCTCACACCATTTGTCTTTTGTACACTGCAGGATGTGCATGCTGGACTCGGTCACTACAATCACACCACTTTTGCATTTTAAAAACATAAACATGTACTGTATATAACTACAATCTATTTATGTTCTCAGAGTAATTAATGTATATGTAATATACAGTGTATCACAAAAGTGAGTACACCCCTCACATTTCTGCAAATATTTTATTATATCTTTTCATGGGACAACACTATAGAAATAAAACTTGGATATAACTTAGAGTAGTCAGTGTACAGCTTGTATAGCAGTGTAGATTTACTGTCTTCTGAAAATAACTCAACACACAGCCATTAATGTCTAAATAGCTGCAACATAAGTGAGTACACCCCACAGTGAACATGTCCAAATTGTGCCCAAAGTGTCAATATTTTGTGTGACCACCATTATTATCCAGCACTGCCTTAACCCTCCTGGGCATGGAATTCACCAGAGCTGCACAGGTTGCTACTGGAATCCTCTTCCACTCCTCCATGATGACATCACGGAGCTGGTGGATGTTAGACACCTTGAACTCCTCCACCTTCCACTTGAGGATGCGCCACAGGTGCTCAATTGGGTTTAGTCCATCACCTTTACCTTCAGCTTCCTCAGCAAGGCAGTTGTCATCTTGGAGGTTGTGTTTGGGGTCGTTATCCTGTTGGAAAACTGCCATGAGGCCCAGTTTTCGAAGGGAGGGGATCATGCTCTGTTTCAGAATGTCACAGTACATGTTGGAATTCATGTTTCCCTCAATGAACTGCAGCTCCCCAGTGCCAGCAACACTCATGCAGCCCAAGACCATGATGCTACCACCACCATGCTTGACTGTAGGCAAGATACAGTTGTCTTGGTACTTCTCACCAGGGCGCCGCCACACATGCTGGACACCATCTGAGCCAAACAAGTTTATCTTGGTCTCGTCAGACCACAGGGCATTCCAGTAATCCATGTTCTTGGACTGCTTGTCTTCAGCGAACTGTTTGCGGGCTTTCTTGTGCGTCACCTTCCTTCTGGGATGACGACCATGCAGACCGAGTTGATGCAGTGTGCGGCGTATGGTCTGAGCACTGACAGGCTGACCTCCCACGTCTTCAACCTCTGCAGCAATGCTGGCAGCACTCATGTGTCTATTTTTTAAAGCCAACCTCTGGATATGACGCCGAACACGTGGACTCAACTTCTTTGGTCGACCCTGGCGAAGCCTGTTCCGAGTGGAACCTGTCCTGGAAAACCGCTGGATGACCTTGGCCACCATGCTGTAGCTCAGTTTCAGGGTGTTAGCAATCTTCTTATAGCCCAGGCCATCTTTGTGGAGATCAACAATTCTATTTCTCACATCCTCAGAGAGTTCTTTGCCATGAGGTGCCATGTTGAATATCCAGTGGCCAGTATGAGAGAATTGTACCCAAAACACCAAATTTAACAGCCCTGCTCCCCATTTACACCTGGGACCTTGACACATGACACCAGGGAGGGACAACGACACATTTGGGCACAATTTGGACATGTTCACTGTGGGGTGTACTCACTTATGTTGCCAGCTATTTAGACATTAATGGCTGTGTGTTGAGTTATTTTCAGAAGACAGTAAATCTACACTGCTATACAAGCTGTACACTGACTACTCTAAGTTATATCCAAGTTTCATGTCTATAGTGTTGTCCCATGAAAAGATATAATGAAATATTTGCAGAAATGTGAGGGGTGTACTCACTTTTGTGATACACTGTATGTGCATACGTTTATCGTCGAGCTGGTGTCGTGTGCAATCTGATTTGAGTGTTTTGAGATTGTTGTACTGTGTATAATCCGTGCTGTCGGGTTGGGACGTTCTTAGCTATGCAATCAGCAGTGAGAAACGCTGCCGTGAGAACTCCTTCTGCCTTAAAAAGGTGAGTGTGTGTATGTGGAAGCGATCGAATGGTGTGTGTTCGGCCGTGGTGGATTCACATTAAGACCCTCCACCCATTTAATCTTTTTAATCCTTTTAATATGTCTGCATATCAAAGCTTAACACTACAGTAAGATTTTTGGCTCTGTGTGAACTCAAACTCCATAGAATGAACCAATCATCTGACTTTACACATTGCAAATGTTAATAAAACACTATAGTACCACAACTCAGCAACAGTATGGCTCATTAGTGATGGATGACAATGTAAACACATGCCGTTACCACAATCCAGCCCATCATTGAGGCTGTGTGGCGCCACCTAGTGGCTCAATCAGTCACTACAAATAAATGCTTTCGTTAAAGTGCATGGATCAACTCGCATGCACACCAGTGCATCTTATTTTAATTTATTATTATTATTATTATTATTATTATTGTTGTTGTTGTTATTTAGAACAGGGGTTCTTAAGTTGGGCTCCATGGACCCCTGGGGGTCTGTGAAGGTCACATCAAAAGTTTAAATTAAAAATACAAAATGTAAGTATACTGTAAGGAGACACTTTGCAAAGAATGTCAGACACCCATCACCATAAAACATCCGGAATACATTCCCAAAGTACAACACTCACGCACTCACTTTCTTAACCGCTTATCTAATTAGGGTCACAGGGGGTGCTGGAGCCTATCCCAGCTTTTCAATGGGCGCAAGGCACACAGTAACACCCTGGATGGGGCACAAACACACATACACACACATTCACCTACAGGGCAATTCAGTGTCTCCAATCAACCTCACTTGGACGACTGTGGGAGGAAACCGGAGAACCCGGAGTAAACCCACACAGACACGGGGAGAACATGCAAACTCCACACAGAAAGGACCCGGACCGGACCGCCCCGCCTGGGGATCGAACCCAGGACCTTCTTGCTGTGAGGCGACAGTGCTACCCACTTAGCCACCGTGCCGCCCTACTGGACTAGTAATCGAATGGTCGCTGGGTCAAGCCCCACCACTGCCAGGTTGCCACTGTTGGGCCCTTGAGCAAGGCCCTTAATTCTCAATTGCTAAGGTAATATGCTGTCTCAGTACTGTAAGTCAGTTCGGATAAAAGCGTCTGCTAAATGTCAAAATACTCGGATATTTAAGACAGAAAGCGCATATATAGTACAAGACCAAAAATACAAGCTCAAAAACACTGATTCCTGTCGTGAACATCACAAATGTGAAAACATGGTGTTATAAAATCAAACTCACAACATTTAAGTTTATTGTTTTATATCTTTCCTGTTCCCTACTCTGCATGATTCACCCTATATTGCCTCTCGTAATGAGTAAGAGGGGGTGTAAAGCTTTTACCAGATTCTCGAAGGGGTTCATTACCCAACAAATACCACTGATTTAGAACGAGTGCAGGACTCCTTGTTAGACTAACACTACTCTGGATGGATGCGTGTGACTGATCGAGGGATGAGTTGTTTGAGATATGTTGAAATATGTTCAGTTGAGGGAACTTATTTGAATAAAGGAAGTAAGTCAGTGATTGTGGGTAAATGCTACGTGTGTAATGAATGAAACTAGTAATAATTCTAGTTGAATGTCGGGGTTGATGGCTGCATCGTACAATACGTTTGGTGCTGGTATAAACAAATAGGATTTACTTGGATGATTTTGTGTCAGTGGTTTTCGTTGGTTTGGACTAGTAATCAAAAGGTCGCTGTCAGGTTGCCACTGTTGGGCCCTTGAGCAAGGCCCTTAACCCTCAATTGCTTAGACAATATACTGTCACAGTACTGTAAGTCACTTGGGATAAAAACGTCTGCTAAATGCTGAAAATGTAAATGTCATCCATTAGAGCCGTAATCAGAAATGATAAATGTACACTACACCACCGAAAGTATGTGGACACCTCAACTTATCACTAAACTCAATTGGGCTTTCATGATAGAAAATGAAAAGTTTCTGATTAAAGCTTAATGGATAAGAATGATTTTTAATAAATGTGTTTTTTTTTTTTTTTTTTTTTTTTGCCAAAAGGACTGCAAAGCAACCGTGATCTGTGTCTCCTAATAGAAAAGCAGTCATGTACAGAATGTTCTTCTCAGTTCTTACTCAGTATTACAGGGTCTCCCGGGCTGATGCGCTTTCACCCTCACACACACTGCATAGTACAGTATTTTACACCCTTATTTAAACACACCAGTGTCTCTTCTCCTCAGGTGTTCGTTTTGGTACATCATTCTGTTTGGTTTATTATATTGAAAGCTTTATTTTGCCTAATTGTTGATAGCTTTTATAAAATGTGCAGTCATTTTGAATGCCGAATACAAACATGCATGGCTTGAGTACATTTTTATTTCTGCTACAGACAGGCGGTTTGGTTTTTGCAGTGATGTGATTGTGTATCTGCTTATCAACATTTGAATGTGTGTTTTAAAAAAGGGTCCTGAACGTCTGTATGGACTAAAGTAAATCTTCAGTATGTATCCTTTCTGATTTTAAGAATGAGACTTGCTGATGAATGTGTAATGGTGGTGTTTCTCAGTGTAAAGCAATACTGTACAGCAGAATTTTACTGCTCTGTAAAAACAAAAAAACAATCGCTGTTGATTCACTTCTTGTAATAAAACAGATGTTTTCCCTGATCGTGTGTATTGAGCTTTGCTTTGTGCCTATGATTTGACAAATCATTTAGTAATTAATTTATTTATTTGGATTTAATGTCATGTTTTACACTTTGGTTACATTCATGACAGAAACGGTAGTTGTTTGTCAGTTCACAAGTTTAATATCAAACACAGTCATGACAAGTTTGTATCTCTGATTCACCTCACTTGCACGTCTTTGGACTGTAGGAGGAAACCGCAGCTCCCAGAAGAAACCCTCATAGACATGAGGGGAACATGCAGGGGTACTCCAGACAAGAAGAACCCGGACCGCCCACCTGGGGATCGAACACAGGACCTTCTTGCCGTGAGGCGGCAGTGCTACACACCGAGCCACCTTGCCACCCTCATTTAGTAATTCATTTAGACGTATTAACTGGTTTACCCTGATCACTGCTACCTGGGTCAAGCCGGACCTAAAAATGGGGAGGGAAAGCCTTTGGACAACACACACTTACGCATTCACTAATTAACTCTCACATAGGCATATTTTAAAGCAGCCAGTTAATTCCCTGCATGTTTCTGGTGGAAGAGGAAACCTGGTGTACCAGAGGATATACATGGATGTGGGGAGAACATACCAAACCCTGCATATATCACACTATATGACCAAAAAAACATAGGCACCTGACCATGAGCTTGTTGGATGTCACATTCTAAAACCATGGACATTAATCTGAAGTTGAACACCCCTTATGTACCCTCATTTTGTAGCTGTAGCTACCGTTACTCTGCTGTGAAGTCTTTGAAGTGTATTCTTATTCAGTTAAAGAGCAGTGTTGAGGTCAGGCTCTGACATTATAAAAAGGACTGTCTAATAATTGATGTATTGATTGATATTGATCCTAACACTTAGATAGACTAATCAATATTAATAGTGCCAAATGGTATTCACAGAAGCAGGATGGTGCCTCAACCACCTTCTACTCCTATTAGCAATAAACACCCAAACTCAATTAGGAACAGTGTCTATATACTTTTGGCCATATATCGTATCCTTTTCAGAGTGGAGAAGGGTAGCAGATATAAACAGAATTTAATACAGGCAGTAATCAGAGCCTAGATTTGAACCAAGGACCTTGAAGTTGTAAAGCACGTATTTTCCAGCTGTGCCAACTGTACATCACAATTCTGCTTACTGCATTTACACACCAAACAACCATCAGCCAGCAGAGAAGAGGGTGTAATTATACTGTCTGCAAACATAAGATCCCTGTGTAGAGTTCTTATTAGCATTTAGCATAGGATTTAGTTAAGCCTTTTGTTTAGAGAGTTAACTTTTAGCCTTCAGAATTACAGTAACATAGCATATACACCGACTAGGCATAACATTATGATCACTGACAGGTAAAGTGAATAACACTGATTATCTCTTCATCACAGCACCTGTTAGTGGGATATATTAGGCAGCAAAAGAACATTTAATCCTCAAAGTTAATTCAATTCAATTCATTTAAACTTTATTGTCATTATACAATACAGGGTTGTACAGTATAACGAAACACTGTCAGGCTACATCTCAAGTGCAGACAAGGAAAGACAACAGTGCAAAGACAATAGGGGAGAGGGGATGGGGGAGGTTTAAAAAAAATGTGCATACATAAGGTGCTTAGACAAGGTGCATAGACAAAGACAAGGTGCATAGGTGCAGACAGATCTGAGTTAAAGTCCAGTTAAAGTGCAAGTGCAACATGCAATGTGTTAGAAGCAGGAGAATTGGACCAGCGTAAGGATTTGAGCGAGGGCCAAATTGTGATGGCTAGGCAACTGCATCAGAGCATCTCCAAAACTGCAGCTCTTGTGGGGTGTTCCCAATCTGCAGTGGTCAGTAACTATCAAAAGTGGTCCAAGGAAGGAATAGTGGTAAAACGACGACAGGGTCATGGGCGGCCAAGGCTCATCGATGCACGTGGGGAGCGAAGGGGGACCAACACAATATTAGGAAGGTCATAATGTTATGCCTGATCGGTGTAGCTTATGGTTTTGGTTTTCATATTTGCTTTTTTGTTGGTTCGATTATTATAGACTATTATATGGTGCTGGTTTATTTATTTATTTGTATAAATTTCTTTAGCATTTTGCTTTAGCATTGACTAAACCCATTGTTTAGTGTGTCTTCTCGTTACAGAAGTAAGTCTGTGATTGTGTGTAAATGCTACGTGTGTGATATAAATGAATGAAACATTAACTGTAGTTCAGTACTGCTGTTGTATTGTATAATTTTGTATAATTTTTGGTTTTAGCTGCTTGGGTTGTAATCTGTTAAAGCTGTAATTAAAGCTGTTATCAGGAATGCCCCAGGTGGCCTAAAGTATTTGGACAGGATCAGACAGGAGAGAAGAGGATGTAATTAAACTGTCTGTAAACAGAAGAATGAACACAGCATTGTGAGATTTAACAGAATTAATCTGGTGTTCAGTGTGGGAGGAAATTCAGCTCACGGTTCGTCACTGTGTCTCTAATAAATCCCTCGTTATTGAGTTACTGGTGGAAACACAATCAGAATCTGATCCTGAGAACGTAAACAGTATAAACATGTCGTCTTTACACCGTTCCACTATAAATATTTATGTTTTGCAGCATGGGTCCTGGGAACCTGGGTTTGATCCTCTGGTCTGTGAGAAATTGTGCATGTTTTCCCTCATGTCTGTATGGTAATCTAAATCCATTCACTCATCCTCTCACTCACACCAAGGAGCCGTTTAGAGCAACCACCTTGTGAATATTATTGGTGGGTGAAAGGAAATCAGAGTATCTGGATGAAACATGCAAAACGTCTCACAGGCACTGACCTGAGGTGCACATTGAACTCATGTTGCTGCGCCACCAACCAGTGTTTATTATATTTATTATATTATTAGTAGTCATATTTAATTAACTTTTGTTAATATACAGAATTTGTTTATTTGTTTGAGTTTTTTCTTTCTGCTGCCAATTTAAGGGGTTGGCACAGCAGATCATTCTAGTTCACATACCTGATTTGCCACAGGATTTACACAGGGTGTCCTTTCCGGACACAACCCTCCTTTTTAAATAAGGAATTAAGTAAGGAATCCCACGCAGTCACATGGAGAACATGCAAACTCCAAACAACAAGGACCTGGGCCACCCCATCTGAATAGAATAAAATAGAATGCCTTTATATGTCATTGCACAGTGCACAATGACATTTTTGAGCATCTCCTTGACGGTATATATGTATATACAGTATATACACATGTATTTACAATAAACATATACACATCTAGATACAAAAACACACGTGTGGTTTCAAAGAACTTTAAAGAAAAAAAGAAGAAGGTTATCGTACAGTCCCTATAAATTGCACATTATTTTCTAGAATGTAAAGTTTGATAGTTTAGTGTTTTTATAGTGGAGGGGTAAAAGCTTTTCAGGAGTCTGGAAGTGCGGGCCTTGATCTGGGGATCAAATCCCCGACCTTCTTGCTGTGAGGCGACAGTGCTACCCACCCAGTCCACCAGACTGGATTCATCCACCATGCCTTCATGGACCTCACATTGTGTATAGTAGCATAATCATTCTGGAACATCATTTTATTTTTCATATTTATTTTGATTTTACCTGTTAGCAATGGGTGTGGACAATAGAATAACAATGTAAAATAACAAAAAACGATGCAAAAAAACCCCAAGTGTACAAATATCTGTTCAGATACAAAAACATACACAAACACAATAAAGACCTTCAGGTACTGTATTTTACATATATTGGATAGCTGTAGCAAGTCAACACCACAAGTGAGGTTGCATGAATGGATGAGTGAATGAATAAATAAACAAAATTCTTCAGAAGTCAGTATTTAGGAGGGATGTCCACATACTTTTGGCAATGCAGTGACACTCCAATGGTGGCGTGGACTAGTGTTCTACCCTACTATGTAGTATGTTAGTGTTCTGAAAGGCTGAATCATATGACGGTAGTGTTACAGTGGGAGGGAACAGAGAAGGCCGTGTACACACTAAACTCCGGGTAAGAGCTGCTGGGTGAGTTTTCTCTCTTTATTGAGTTTAATTCGGTGTGTTTTTGTAAATGTAACCTCTCAAAACTGTTTTTCTAATCTGTGTGTTGACCTGGAGGGCCAAACCGGCTGGATTAAAGGCTTAAGTATCTCTTAATCACCTGCTAAAGAAGGTCATGTCTGTCGCTTTAGCATTGGGTTAGGGCTGTTGGTTCAGTCTCAAACAACTACATGCGCACTTCATATGTGCGCTATGTTCAATTCTAAAATGACTGTTGTTTACGGCCTATGTAGTGCACTTCGCGGTATGTACCCAGCCGGTTGAGATTCGGCCTGCATTTAGTCGTTAAGGTAGTGCTCAGAACGGCTTCATTCATCTAGAAAAGGAACAGAAATGGAATGGGCTAGTCAGTTATGCGTGAGTAGATCCACATCATATTGCTATTTGTGGTAATTATTTATCTGGATGGTAGACCTGTCGTGTTTTGCTTTTGAATTGTGTGTCACAAAGAATCGAGCTAGCGAATTAGCTAGCCTGTTAGCTTCTTAAGTTTACTTAGCTCAGTTTGCGCCGAGTACATAGCGTACTTGCGTACTAAGTAGTACTAGCGTCATTAGGATGTGTACTAATTTCACGTACTAGGTAGTGCGGTAGTATGCGTTCTGGCACACATCATTAGAAACGAATCAGCTGTCAATAAAATGCAGGAGTGTACAGTAGTTCGATTTTAATGCAGCACACATCACTAAAAATAATATTTCTTTCTATATAACAGTTATTCAATGTTAGGAAAGTTTATACAGCGTTGTTTTTTATTAATTTGGATGTTGAGGTGCATTATTTAACATATTATACATGGACAAAACAATGTAAACACTCAGACATCATGTGTGGTTTGTATTACTACACTTTTCTCCATTTTATAATATTTATTAGGTATTTTTTTTCCAACTAACACACTTAAACATAAACATAAAGTCAGTCCAAATTATTAAAACCCTTAAGGTGAGCTTAAAATGACTATCTGAAATGTCTATCTCATAATCTTGAAGGAATTAAGGTGATACTAATTGTGAACTGTATTAAGGGTAGATGTGTTATTTAAGACTTGTTTCTTTATAGTCTGTAACATTCAGCCTAATTAATAAAAGATTCATCCAAAGTATTGATGATGTTCCTGTCAGGTTCAGACTAGGGATGCAAAATATCCACATCCTTCCACATGGAGTCAAAACAAGAGAAAACAAACAGCTTCCATTTATTATTTAATCAGGGCAGTTGTAGCCTAGTGGTTAATGTTCTGGACTAGTAATCAGAAGGTTTCCACTGTTGGGCCCTTGCGCAAGGCCCTTAACCCTCACTTGCTTAGATTGTATACTGTCACATCTGTAATTCGCTTTGGATAAAAGCGTCTGCTAAATGCCGAAAATGTAAATGTAATCAGAATCAGCTTTATTCGCCAAGTATGTTTACATACACCAGGAATTTGTTTCCAGCAGTTGTTAGCGTTCTATAATATACAAACAGTACAATATAGAGACAAAACTATATGTAGACATTAGGGATGTAATGATACACTCTTTACTCTTTAAAACAAATCCAACATTAAATAAATAAATGATTAATGCAAATAAGGAAAGTATCCTCACACAAATAAATTTGGCTGAAAAATCCCCCTACCTGGCAACTTTGTGAAGTTCCGCCAACCAGGCGAGGTGAATAGCGCCAGCGCCCTCTGCTGTTTAGAGTGAATATCGATTCATCTTAAATGAATAATCGATTCGAATCGTGGCACATGTGCACCGATTTTTAACTGTCTTGTGGTGCATCGTTACATCCCTAGTAGACAATGTACTAATTTGCATTTATACAGAAAATAGTCAAATTAAAATGAGATGACAGTATTATACAGTATGTATAAAGTGCAGTGTGGAATGTAAACAACAGTTCAGTTTTAGTTATAAGTTTGATGGCATTTGGGAAAAACTGTTACTGTGCCTGTTTGGCACGGGCAAGCCATAGCCTAGTGGTTAAGGTACTGGACTAGTAGTTAAAAGGTCACTGGTTCAAGCCCCACCACTGCCAGGTTGCTGCTGTTGGGCCCCTGAGCAAGGCCCTTAACCCTCAATTGCTCAGACTGTATAGTCGCTTTGAATAAAGGCGTCTGCTAAATGCTGAAAATGTAAACGTTCGATTTTGTGTTTAGGGCTCTGTAGCGCTTGCCAGAGGGCAGGAGGTTAAAAAGTTTGTATCCAGGGTCTGATAATTTTTTCTGCCCGGTTCCTGGTTCTTGTTGGGGTGGGCAAAGGAGCACAGATAATTTTCTCAGCTCTTTCCACAACTCTTTGCAATCCTGTTTTGTGGCTGAACCAAACCCTACTGTGATAGATGTGCACAGGACAGATTCAATGGTTTGCTTCAACAGCTCCTGTGGCAGACCATGCTTCCTCAGTTGACGCAGAAAGTACATCCTTTGCTGGGCCATTTAATGTGTAGTTGTTTTGATGTTCATTATTTTAATAATTTAAATGCATAAAGAAGTTTCCCGATTTGGATTAAAATCTCTAAACGCGCCTGTAAGCTGAGCTGGCGCATGCATACTGAGGGTGGGTCGGGTTGCCTTCGAAATGGGCATTTTCTTCAATTTTTTCTTATTGAAATCAAGCGTCAGCTGTTGGAAATGAATTTAAATGACACTCAAAAAAAAAAAAATTAAGTTCTGTATGAAAATCCTACTGATTTAAACCTTTTTTTATTAAACATGAATGATCTCATCTGGTATAAAGTGGTTACAATGAGATTAAACTCAACAAGGGAAATAAAAGACTTGAGCAGAACTTTGCAGTGGAATGCTGGGAACTCCTATTTGTTCCTAAATTTCTTACCCGTTTTGTAAGACCTCTGACCTTTAAGGGTGAAGATTATTGTGTGGATGTGGATAACAGGAAACGTAGAAACTGCTGTGTGCTGCAGACTTTGAGCCAGAGGTTGAGATGAGGCGGGAGGAGTGCTGGTTGAGGATGGAGTTCTGTGATAATGCAGCTGAGTAAGGAATAAATGATCCCAAAGTGTGTTCGTCTAACTCTAAGTGATTGGCAGAGTTAACGTTCATTACCGTGGGATGGAGATAAGGCTTCCTTTAGTTTCCATGAATGTGCACTTCTGGAGTTTCCTGTCTCCGCTGTATTGTCTTTTTCTTACATTCACTCTTTGTTAGCTGCGTATGAAGAACTTTTCGTTTCTCTTGTGTAAATTCGCTTCATGCTTCTTTCTTTTGTGCAGGACAACAGAGGAATAGGATCCAAGATGACGGACTCAAAATATTTCACCACAACCAAGAAAGGTGGGTTCTTATGGGCCTCTGGTTTTATCAGATTGTGATTACTAACCACAATATCAGCACTGCTATGCACATTAACCTCAAATGTATTAAATAGTAATAAATTTAGTGCCTGTTCGGGTGCTTTACACACACCACAGATCCACCAACATCATCTACACAACACACAGTTGACCGTGTTTGAGGGAGGGGAGGTCGGGCTGGGTCTCTTCCTGTTGCAATTGCTATATACGATCCCTGGGATTGGTCCAGCCTTCTCTATGAGTTGGGGTCAGGGGTGCATGTCACATGGAGCATAGTGTGGCACATGGTACTCCTATGTGTGGGAACCCAATACAGGCGGAGGGGGCACGTGAATTACAACGGGGAATTGATAATGACCTGATTAGGAGAAAAAATCGAGTTAATGGTCAGGAGTTAATGGTCATGTATTTTTGGCTGTATAGTGTTTACGTAAGCAGTGTTTAGCTCGGCTTTGGTAACGTAAACGATTCTTTGCTGCATGTGTGTCAGAGTTTTTAGTGCAGTGTCGCCAGGATTATATGAGAAGACTTTCTGGATGAGACTGTTCGCACTTGTCTGATGAACTAGAACCCCAGTTTTATATTTATATTTACACATGGGCGTCAAACTGAGTCTCAGTGCTACATCACTTGAGAGGGAACCGTGTGTTCCGGCTGTCCGAGAGTTGGCCAGTGTCACGGCTGGGTATTCCAGACTGGACATAGGGACGCCCCTTCCTCCCGCCCCGCCTCCAGAATAAAAAAGTAAAAAAAAAATTAAAAAAAGACACGCCAAAAAACTGTATTTCAAGCCTTAATTCTTTTAATTTTCTTTTAAGCAGAAATGAGCTTCGGGGGTAAGTTAAAACCCCAAGAAAAATAACAAACAAAATATTTCTAACTGGTATTAGAAACTAATCTACCAAATAAAACAAAAATAAAAGACAATGTTTCCCTCTCTATACCATAACCAGGAGAAAACATGAAAACAAAACAGCAGGGCCTTACCCCCTTACTCTGCTTTAGGCTTGATGATCTAAATATATATATAAATTACATAAATAACTAATCTTTCAATTACACAAAAAAAATACACAGCATAACAACTTTGGCGTTTTGTCTGGTTGGCGGCACAGGAGGGAAAAGATGCCCTCTCGCTCAGGCGCAACAAAGAGTTTTTATAGTGGCTCTTGTTTGTCACTCCACCAATCACCTGGAGCCACGTCACAACATCAGGTGGATCTTCTCATCCCTAAATGGCAGGCCATCTGCATTAGCACAGAAGAGGTGGAAAGAGAAAAAGAGTGACAATACACAATACAATTTTTTTTCTTTGTCCGTAATAGCCAGCAAATCCAGAAGTCGTTAAATAATCGTGCTAAAGCTCGTACAAGTGCCTGATATCATTGGATTGTTAGAATGGTGCTTTAAATTAGGTGAACACTCAGAAATGGCTCTTTGGATGAGACTTCAGCTTTGTTTGGTTGATGAGATCAGTCTGTGGATGAATGCAGAGGAATCAGATCTCACAGAATCTCAAACCTGCCCGGTGGTGTTATACTCAGCACCCCTCTCCCTACCATACTCAACTTCAAATATTTAAACTCGGCCACTTTTACCACCCCAACTTCTTGCAACTTTACCTTTCCATCGCCCTTCATAGTGCTTAAAAAAGTGTGATGTAAAACTGAAGATGTAGATATATAATAACATGATTTATTCTAACCTTTCTCATTATAATAAACCCAGCACAGAAAGCAGTGCAATGTGTTTGTGCATCAAACAAAGCAAGTACGCCACAGTTTTGATCAATACGATTTGAGAAATACAGTGTGCACGTAGTGTTTTATGGTTTAAGTATATTAACAACCATCCTTTTTTAACACTAAGATTTCAAACTCGCATTTTTACCCACTGCTAATGTTCACTACCTGCTGCCTGTCTGATGGACAGCTAAAAATCTCAGGCTGCTCAGACACAATGTCAAATCCCTGGGGCTTTCAGACCTTTGATGATATCACAGCCTTAAGATCAGAAGATCTGTTAATGATTACGTTTCTGTGTGGATGTTTTGCAGGAGAGATCTTCGAGCTGAAGGCAGAGCTGAACAGCGACAAGAAGGAGAAGAAGAAGGAGGCGGTGAAGAAGGTCATCGCCTCCATGACGGTTGGGAAAGACGTCAGGTGGGCGGACATCCTATTGGGTGTTTTGTTTTCCACTAAACGGATCATTTTGGCTTGCGGCTGCTCCTGTCCACAATTCTTTACACCAGTTACATTTACATTTATATTTTCAGCATTTAGCGGACGCTCTTATCCAGAGTGACGTACAGAAGAGCTTCCATAGTGAACATTACCTTACTCTAGCTTAAGTAGACAACAGTCCAAGAACTCATATCAGCTGAAACCCTGTTAGAACCAAAGTTTTTTGTAGAAATGAATAAGAACGTTAGTAAGTAAGTACGTATACCCAGCTCACCAATAAACTATATGAAATACACCCAGACGTTAATGCCAAGCCAAGAATTCACCAGGGACGACGCATAGACCAGGTCATATACATGAGGTGCCGAATCGGCCACTCCAGAATAACCCACCAACACCTGATAAAAGGAGAAAAAACCCCAACTTGTGACACCTGCCAAACACCTATATCAATAAAACACATCTTGATAGAATGCCCAAAATACACTAAAGAAAGAGAACAAGCACACATGCCGGAAACTATCAAAGAGACTCTCACACAAGACAACACAAGAAGACTTTTAACCTACCTTGCAACCATAAAAATAAAAATAAACATATAATATGGACCAAAATATGAAGACACATACATAATACCTGTTACTGCCATTAAATGACACCAATGTGTTAAACATGGCGTTAAAACTTAAATAAATGCCGCTCAGGTGGCGCAGCGGTAAAAAGAAACGCGCTGCAACCAGGGCTGGATTCTGAGAAGCGTGGTATCGAATCCAGCCTTGCTTTACCGGTTCGAAGCAGAGTGGCTATATGAGCAACGATTGGCCGGTCGCTCATGTGGGGGGTGGGACAAAGAACCGGATGTGGGTCTCTCTCTGTCAGAATGCGATCGCGTTCTCTGCCGGCTGATTGGAGGCGCTTGCACAGGGATGGGAGAGGGTGCCCTTAGGGTGTGTCTCTCCGCATGCAACGCTAGGTGGCGCCAAACTCGTCGATGTGTGGGTGGCAAAGATGCATCTGGCTGCTGCTCGTGTTTCGGAGGGGATACGGGTTAGCTTCGATCACCTCCGTCAGGGCAGGGTTCGGCATAGACAGAGAGGAAGCACGATGCTAATTGAACAATTGGATGCGCTAAAAGGGGAGAAAAAGGGGTAAAAATTTAAAAAAGTAAAATAAATAAATAAAAAAAAAACTTAAAAAAGTAAGTACGTACGTACATTTCAGCTTAAGTGTTTAGTAAAGAGGTGATGAAGGTTTATAATCGTTTTTTAAAGACAGCGAGGGACTCAGATGTTCGGACAGACAGAGGAAGTTCGTTCCACCACTTGGGTGCAAGTGCAGAGAAAAGCCTTGATGCTCGTCTTCCTCGAGTCCTGGGTGGAGGATCAAGTCGAGCGAGACAAGTGGCTCTGAGGTCGCGTGGTACAGAGCGGGGTTTGATTAGACCTTGGAGGTAGCTGAATGCGGGCAGCTACAGGAAGCCAGTGAAGAGAACGCTGCGATGGGGTGATGTGACGGTGTTTATGCCCTGTATGATGCACCCACAGGCGCGCCTCCTAATGACTAGGCTGTTCGGCCACCTCCACTCAGACACTGCCAATCATGTCTGTATAGCAACTGACTGGACTAGATTCAAACCCTGCACCATTGAGATCTGAACCCTGGATGTTTTGCCACTGCTCCACCCAAGCACTCGTTTTTCTACTGAACAAAAATTATGTTCGGAGAGCTATGCTAGGCTCCATGTGGAACAACACCCCCCCCCCCCCCCCCCACTCACACACTTAAGGCCACTGTGCCACCTGAGTGCTCGTTATTTTAAATTACATTTTCGGCATTTAGCGGACGCCTTTATCCAAAGCGACTTACATTACAGTGACAGTATACAGTCTGAACAATTGAGGGTTAAGGGCCTTGCTCAAGGACCCAACAGCAGCAACCTGGCAGTGTTGAGGCTTGAACAAACAATCTTCTGATTACTAGTCCAGTACCTTAACCACTAGACTACGGCTATTAAGGCAGCAGAGGTAAAACTTTCTGCCTCATCTGCAGCTTCAAGCTTGTTCAACCTAGGGCTGTGTCCTAATCCACAGTACTGCTCACCATCGGTTTTCTCACCCCGTGCAGTGCACTGTTTCCTGACGTGGTGAACTGCATGCAGACTGACAACCTGGAACTGAAGAAGCTGGTCTACCTGTACCTGATGAACTATGCCAAGAGCCAGCCGGACATGGCCATCATGGCCGTCAACACCTTTGTCAAGGTATGAATGAATTAGCTTGAGTAACAGGGAGCTTTGTGAGTTACTCAGGAGTCACTCAGGTGACATGATCATGACTAGAGATGCATGAGTACCGATACTGGTGTCGGGTATTAGCCCGATACCGCGCTCATTAACTCGTACTCGTACTCGCAAACGAGGCTCCGATACTAAACATCCGATACCGTGTGCCTAGTGCACGTTGCTGCGTTATGCCTAGTTCACACTACACGATTTTTACCAGCTCGGCGATCAAAACTCGGCTCTCGATCGCTAAGCGTGAACTATCCAACAACTCGATCCGACCGGCTCGCCGACCGCTCGAGTTTACTAGCACGTCAGATATCTGATCTGAGATGTGCGACTGGGAATGAGTGACATGTCGAACAGCCAATGAGAACGCAGGATACGGTGTGAGGGGAAACGCAGGAGAGGAGTGTAAACAGGTGGGACAGGGGGATAATATAGTTTATATCAGAATACATCAGCACACACACACACGTTTTACAGTATTTCTGACCTGATCGTTCTCTACAAAACATAACAAAACACCAACATTGCAAAAATATTTATTAACCTCCAACTCACTACAGAACGATCCGTGCTGCTCGTGTTGCCAAATCCACTCAGATTCATTTATTTTTCCTCCTTGATTTCATCACGTCAGCGCACAAACACTTTGATCACTCGCTACTTGTTGACGTGCATTTTTGGACGTGGTATCATTAAACTTCTCGTCACTTCTCACGTGTGTTTTTGTTTAATAAAAAAAACGGTATTCTAAATAGGTATCGGTATCTGTATCGGTATCTTTATCGGTATCTGTATCGGTATCGGTATCGGCAAGTACAAAAATACATGTACTTGTACTCGGTTGGGAAAAAATGGTATCGATGCATCCCTAATCATGACAAAGCATCGCTGATCCCAGTGCAGCTTTTTTCACAGTTTTTGCTTTGTGTTTCTCAGGACTGTGAGGACCCCAACCCCTTGATCCGGGCGCTGGCCGTGCGCACCATGGGCTGCATCCGTGTGGATAAAATCACAGAGTACCTGTGTGAGCCTCTGCGCAAGTGCCTGAAGGACGAGGATCCCTACGTGAGAAAGACGGCCGCCGTGTGTGTGGCCAAGCTCCACGACATCAACGCTCAGCTAGTGGAGGACCAGGGCTTTCTGGACACCCTGAAGGACCTGATCTCCGACTCCAATCCCATGGTGAGTGTGGTGCTGTTGCTTCGGGATGCAGTTAAAGCAACTCTGCGGAGTAGGAAAGAAAAGAGAACACGTGAATTAAGGCTGGATGCAACTTCAGCTTTGTTTGGTTGATGAGATCCGTCTGTGGATGAGCGCAGTGGAATCAGATCTCACAGCATCTCCGATTACTTTAGTAAACAGCTAAACAGAATACCAAACCCACCTGGTGGCCTTATCCTCAGCAGCCTTCTACCTACCACCACACTCGACCCCAAGTATTTAAACTCGTTCCCTTTCACCACCGCAACTCCTTGCAATTTCACCTTCCACTGCCCTCCACGTTGCTGAATGTGGAAACAAAGTATAATGTAAAACACAATTTTACAAGCATAATTCAGGGGCACCCAGGTGGCGCAGCGGGATATTCCGCTAGCACACCAGCGCTGAGATTCTGAACTGGTTCGAATCTCGGTTCTGCTACCGGTCGGCTGGGCGCCATCTAGCGGGCATAATTGGCAGTGCCTGCTAGGGCGGGATGACCGGAATATGTAGGCGGGGTCTTCAAACGCTGTGTAAGGACTCTGATTAGCAGATAGGGAGGCGCCTGTGCAGAATGCATGGGTAAAAAAGGGCTGCGTGTGGGTCGGAGGAGGCGTGAGCAACAATATAACCTCCTCGACTGCAATCAGGGATCCACCAGCAGTGGAAGATAAATTGACTACGCTAACATTGGGAGAAAATGCATAAAAAAATAGAAAAAAAAAAGCATAATTCAAATATATGCAGAATACTGTAAATGTAATATATAATCACATGATTTTATTCTAAGCTTTTTCACTTGTAATATATAATATAATACTACTTATAATACAATAAAATACTTATAATATATATAATATGTAATAAAAATACTTATAATATAATGAACCCAGCACAAAAAGCAGTGCAATGTGCATCGAACAAAGCAAGTATGCCAGTTTTGCAGATTTTTTTTAGAAGTGTAGTCACGCTTCATGACTTAAGTATAGTAACCCCATACGAGTGTTGTAAACACATCCCTGAGGAACTGATTTGAAAATGCAGGGTGACATTTGAAAGTATGTAAATTAAGACCATTGAAATTAGTTCCTGTAGTCGTCTGAACACCAGCGGAACGTTGGCTGCAATCACAGCCTCAGGAAATCGGATTACTTTAGTACTAAGGTCTAAGAAGTGTTCTTATAATTAGACCATAATGATACTCTGGTAATTCACTTTTATTTTAAATATCTATTTGATTAATTCTTTCCCTTATCACCCGGTCTAGTCATATCAAACTGAATCTGACTGATGAGGGCCGTAGACTGCCACCAACCACTTTTTTTTTACCTCTTAGAGGCGGGGTCTTACAAACCGCAGTATTGTTCACAGAGAGTCACGCATCCTCAATTAACCCACACTCTTTGTTGGCTTTTCAACAGGCCAGACTCGCCCACATATAGACGCAGCCATTTGTGTGTCTGTGTGGTCACACGGTTGCTCAATGGCCTCAGAAGCACAGCTGTAATTCGAACACTGATCTCAGAAATCGTGGGCCACCGCATTAGACCGCTGTGCCACTGGAGTGCCCTTAAGGTTCCTATCCTCTTTTATATTCCAATCTAGCCCATCTAGTCTGTTTCCAATTCCCGATTGCGATTCAAGAAGAGCCAGATCACCACTATGACACATGTCCAATCTGGGCCACTTCTTATCACCTGCCGGTGTTGGGTTCCCACACAGAGCTGTATCGCGTACAGAGAGCCACCCTAAGCCCATTTGCGCAGGTGGATCAGTCCCAGAACGAGAACCCGTCTGACCTTGCCTCCCTCAAACACGACCAGATCAGATCAATGGCTCGGCTGAGTTTCTGCTTAAAGAACTGTGCTAGTGTGTTAAATTGCTGCGCCGTCCAAGCAACCCCAGCAACTTACCTTTTTAAAAGCTCCAGTTACACCAGCCTCGCTGTGCCCCTGGTGTGTAATTTCATGCTACTGTGCATCAGACTTTATAGACTGACTCCGTCACACTAACAGTGGTTTTAAAGTGGATCGTGTGGCCACAGAAACAGATCGTTTTGGCAGCGGTCTCTTACTTTGTTCTCCAGAGTTGTATACACGTGTTAATATAGATCACTTAGTACTAACACCGTTTGGCATGTGTATCAGTATGAAAAATCTACTTGTTGCTAGCTGGAAGGCTTTTTATTCTTGTTTAAAACAATTTTAAAGAAAAAACCAATCCTTAACTTATCTTTACATAACTCTTCTGCGTCTAAGATAGGATTGGTCCATCTGTACAGCATGTAAAGGATCTCCACACTGATTCTGAAGTATGTTTATTGGATTGTGACATAGGGCTGGGCGATTTTGCAAAAAAAAAAAAAATCTCGATTATTTTAAGATTATACCCGATTGTCGATTACGATTTCGATTTTTTTTGTTCTTGTATAATGCAATTAAAATAAGACTCATGTGTTTTTTGCATTGTAATTAAAGGCTGCAGAAGTGCAAAAATAGTAACAGCACCACCTATAATTATCCTTGTAAGGGACTCAAACTTTATAACAATAACGATATCACAATAATTAACAATAATTAAAACAAAACAGATCTAAATTATCTATATCCTTATCTATCTATATCTAAGAATAGCTCACAAACAACTTTTATTTTAAATAATGTTCAGCAGAACCACCTTACATTAGGAAAAAAACTACAAAAAGTTCTTTACAGGTTTCTTAAAAGGAACACGAGCCTGTACTGTACTGTGCTGTTTCCACCACTGAGTGAGTCTGTATCAGTATCTACACTGGGGGGGGGCATCAAGTGATCACTCAGCTCAGCTTTGATTTTGTCCTCTTGTGATTTGGGGGGTGGATACAACATTTTAAACATGTAAGGATGTGTAATGTGTCATTTTAGTCCCATAAAACCTTCAAACTGTATTAACCACTATTATGTGTCGTAGAATGATTCGATTCTATTGAACGGCCCTTTAAGCCAAAATAAAGGAACCGATTCGCGCATTTGGGAGTCGTTACATACAAACGGCTCTTTAAAAGGAACCGAGAAAAAAGATCCGACTCCCTATCGCAGAATTCACTGCAGCAGTTTCCCAGACGCGATTTCTTTACTCTGTAACGGATGTGATTTTAAAATGTAGCGAATTGCAATTCTTAGTACAAAACTTAAGTAAAAGTAAAATTACAGGCTGTAAAATCTACTTTAAAAAGTACAAGTACACAAAAAAAACGACTCAATTACAGTAGCGCGAGTAAATGTAATTCGTTACTTTCCAGCCAATCCTGATCGCGCTCATCGGCTCCGTATTTTGATTCAGTTCAGCGGTGTTCGATTCAGTGAATCTTAATTAAACTCTTCTGTTTGTGTCTCGTTTTGCCGATCGTGTTTGCGCTTCTTATTACTGAATCTAACCGTTACCGTGTATAATCCTTGTTGTCTTCCGTTTACTGTTTTGGTTTTCGCTGGTTTCGCTGGTTTTGGACCTTTTTATATTAAACTTTCCCTGATTTATATTCCGCGGGCGTCTGCTCAGTTTCTGCTTCGTGACATGTTGGTATTTTAATTAAAATATAAAGTATGTAAACAATCGCGATTGTCACATTCTAACATCGGGTGAAAACGTTCATGCGAATTAACCGAATTAATCGTGAAAATCGCCCAGCCCTATTGTGACATTGATGCGTGACATTATAGTATATAATATAGTCCAGGTGGGTTTTTACATACGTTTTTGGATCAATTTAATATTTTAGAAGCCACCTTTGGATTCTTATCTGTCCTTTGTCTCCAGCATTTGCTGATTTTTAGTAAAAGCCACTCTTTCATCTACTTGTGCAATGTTTCCTGTGTCACTGGCTGCCACACAATCGGAAAGCATGATCGATCCATTCTCTTCACATCTCTCAATCTTTCTCTTTGTCACTTTCTCTCTCTCAGGTGGTAGCGAATGCTGTAGCTGCTCTCTCCGAGATCTCCGAGTCCCATCCCAACAGCAACCTGTTGGATCTGAACCCTCAGACCATCAACAAGCTGCTGACGGCCCTGAACGAGTGCACAGAGTGGGGTCAGATCTTCATCCTGGACTGCCTGGCCAACTACACACCTCGTGATGACAGAGAGTCCCAGAGGTCAGATATCAGTGTTCTGTATGTTCACTAGTCGAGCAGTGATTCCTCATCGCTGCTGCGATTATGACCCCTGCTGGCCGGTCAAGGCGCCTGCAGAAAGCGTGGTTGATCACGGACAGCAGTGTGTGGCGTTCTGTATGCAAAACTGCGATCTGTGTGACCTCACTGCAGTTAGATTGGACTAGATTGGGTAAAAATGGGGGAAATAGAAATACAAATGTATGTCTGCTCTTTCTAACTGCATCTTTCATCTCTTATCATCTCATCTGGTTGTTTTTTTGCTGCGGTTCTCTGCAGTATCTGTGAGCGGGTCACTCCGAGACTGTCCCACGCTAACTCGGCCGTAGTGCTGTCAGCCGTGAAGGTGCTCATGAAGTTTATGGAGATGCTTCCTAAAGATGTGGACTACTACGGGACCCTGCTGAAGAAGCTAGCCCCTCCGCTGGTCACTCTGCTTTCGGCCGAGCCCGAGCTTCAGTATGTCGCTCTGAGGAACATAAACCTCATTGTGCAGAAACGGTGCGTAAAAAAGTGACCTGAGGGGAAAATCTGAACCACCTTAAATTTAGGCAGAAGTGATTTGTTAGGATTTAGAGTTTGATGTTCCACGTGTGCTCAAATGAAAATGTTCTCTATTTTTCTATCCTTTTTTCCAGACCTGAGATCCTAAAGCATGAGATGAAGGTCTTTTTTGTAAAATACAACGACCCGATCTACGTCAAGCTAGAGAAACTGGACATCATGATCCGACTGGCCTCTCAGGCCAACATTGCACAGGTAATCACAGACCATAAAAAGGAGGATGTATGGTCACCCTAAATTATATCTACACTGATCAGCCATAACATTAAAACCACCTCACTGTCCATTTTATCAGCTCCACTTACCATATAGAAGCACTTTCTAGTTCTACAATTACTGACTGTAGTCCATCTGTTTCTCTGCATGCTTTATCCCTTTTTTTACCCTGTTCTTCAATGGTCAGGACCCCCACAGGACCCCCACAGAGCAGGTATTATTTAGGTGGTGGATCATTCTCAGCACTGCAGTGACACTGACATGGTGGTGGTGTGTTAGTGTGTGTTGTGCTGGTATGAGTGGATCAGACACAGCAGCGCTGCTGGAGTTTTTAAAGCACCTCACTGTCACTGCTGGACTGAGAATAGTCCACTAACCAAAAACATCCAGCCAACAGCGCCCCGTGGGCAGCGTCCTGTGACCACTGATGAGGGTCTAGAAGATGACCGACTCAAACAGCAGCAATAGATGAGCGATCGTCTCTGACTTCACATCTACAAGGTGGACCGACTAGGTAGGAGCGTGTAATAGAGTGGACAGTGAGTGGACACGGTATTTAAAAACACAACACACACTAATGTCAGTGTCACTGCAGTGCTGAGAATGATCCACCACCTAAATAATACCTGCTCTGTGGGGGTCCTGACCATTGAAGAACAGCATGAAAGCAGGTTTAAAAAAAGTATGTAGAGAAGCAGATGGACTACAGTCAGTAATTGTAGAACTACAAAGTGCTTCTATATGGTAAGTGGAGCTGATAAAATGGACAGTGAGTGTAGAAACAAGGAGGTGGTTTTAATGTTGTGGCTGATCTGTGTATCTATCCATCTTGCTGGCTGTCATTTTCCTCTTTTACCTTCAGATCCTCCATGGTGTAAGTTACTCATGTAGTTCATTTGCTGATTGAGTTCAGATCTGTAAATATAGATGACTGACAGAAGGAATGATACCACAAACAGTCCAGTCTGGACCTTTTCGGACATGAATAAAGGGCGGTTGTTTTGTCCCTGGTGTTCCAGGTTTTGGCTGAACTGAAGGAATACGCCACCGAGGTGGACGTGGATTTTGTCCGCAAGGCCGTCCGTGCTATCGGCCGCTGCGCCATCAAAGTGGAGGTAAGTACTCCGTCACGAAATGAACAGACTCTTTTTCTTTTTAATTACGGCGCCAGCGTCTGTGAATGCACTAATATCTGTTAACCGCATGTGAATAACCTTATCAGGAATGAGCTCGTGGTAAATTTGCCTCGTGTTCACATTTGTAAATGGCAATTAAAGAGGAAGCACTTAAATTATCAGCGACCAAGAAGCATGAAATTGATAAATTAGTAATTAAAACAAGGCTTCGTTTAAGATCTTTCATTATGATGTCTGCAATTCAATTCGCTTCTAGTGTGAAGAGTGCTGCTGTTAAGTGGCACAAGAACGGGCATGTTGGAATACATAAATTTTTTTTAATTTCGGCTGCTCTCATATTTAGGGGTTGCTACAGCAGATCATTCTGGTCCGCTTACCTCAGGGCTCCTCAAACTTTTTAACCGAAGGGCCAGATTACTGTTCTTCAGTGTTTCGGGGGGCCGGACCGCGGGTGAAATAGTAAACACACCCAAAAAAGCTATTTACTATGTATACTGGATGTATCGTCTGGGCTTTGTATAATTGTAGTTCATAATGATAATGCAGAAACTTTATTTATTTTAATAATTTCCATTATCCTACCTCATACAGTGTTTCCTTAAAAAAATCAGTGTGAACTGTGAGCCTGCTTTTGCCTGACGAGAGTAAGCGTCAGGTTCCATATTTGTTACTGCCAGTCATAATAGCTAATAAATGTTGATCAGTGAGTCTGGATCTGGTTGGAGATTTAAGGTGTTTCAACTTCGAAAAAGTCTGCTTACGGATATAGGTGCTCCCGAAAACGGTAGTTACTTTGAGTGCATGTGGTATTGAGATCGGGGAGCAATGGAAAGAGAAGCATAAAAATTAAACAATGTGCTTGAGTTTTGATTTTGGATGCATAAATGCGTTGATCTCCGGGAGCAGGACGTTAAAACATTTCAAAACTCGCTCTGGATCTCAGTAAAGCACATCTTCAGCTCAGACAAGAATTCCTGAAACTGCCTGTAGTTAAGAGCATTAGCTTTAATGAAATTAACGCAGGACACGAGGATTTTCATAACGAAATCCCACAGTGGCTGCGGTCACTCATGTCTCTATTGATGCGCCAATCACTCCCCTCATGCTTGGAGCGCCACCCGTTGGATCGCTGCCGTATAATCTACTGAGACTCCTTTGTTATTTTTTTCCCCGTTATAATACTGTGAGTTCGAAGATGAACAGGGGCCAGACAACATGTATTGCTGCTGTGGTTAAAGGGGCCGGTCAAATTAAAGCATCGGGCCGTAGTTTGATGACCCCTGGCTTACCTGATTTGGCACAGTGTTTTATGCTGGATGGCCTTGCTGATGAAACCCTCCTTATTTTATTTGGACTTGAGACCGGCACTTAGAGCGCACTGACAAGTAGTGTGCTAGTGCAGGTTTTTCTAAAATGGGTAAAAAAAAATGGGTTGCAGGTGGCGCGTTGGTAAAATACGCTAGCATACCAGGTCTGGGATTTCGAATACAACATATCTAATCTCAGCTCCGCCATCCGGCTGGGCTGGACAGCTACATGGACAACGATTGGATGTCGGTCATCCAGGGAGGGAGCCGGATAGGGACGATTGATGGCATCTGTACAGAGTAGAGGAATAATGCGATCAGGGTGCACATAGATGATCCGCGTATGAACTCGCCTCGTGCAGGTAAAACGATGCAGTCGGCTACTGCTCACATTTCGGAGGGGGCGTAGAAATTGGACGCACTAAAAATCGGGAGAAAAAAAGGAGAAAATGCATTAATTCAAACATGAATGAATTAATTCAAATATTATTCAAATGAATAATAATTGAATACTATTTTAACAGGCACAAACACAAAATAAACTTGTACACAAATGCCTCTTTGTGGAGGCCTTATGTTACATCTTGTAAATCACAGTGTGACCAGATTGCCACCGTTTTTATTTATTAAGCATGTTTTGTGTTTTGTTTTGATGCATTGTTTGTGTTGCCTGGGTCAGGGTAAAAATTATGGACAGCATGTGAGTTTGAAAAAACCCTGGGCTAGTGTATGTTACCACTGCTCCACCTAAGCGCCCCTTATGAATGAATACTTCTGCAGATAAAATAGCTATCTGATTGCTTGAAGGGTCAAGTAAACACAAGGATGCTGCCTCAGTCCATCTTAAAATTTCTGCCTGGTGGGGTCCGGGTACATGACAGAGGAGAGAGCTAGTGTGTAAATGTAGGTTAGAACTAGGCTGACTCTGGTCTGGTGGTGGGCGGGCTTGCGTATTAAGCCACCGCGTCCCACTGGGGGACAGTGCGACACCTTTTTTAATATAACAGCACAGTCTGGAAATCAGTTTGGACTAAAATCGTACCTGTTATATTATTATTATTATTATTACATTATGTAGGGATGGTATTAGTGCAGATATGAGCCCTGTGTAAACGAGTTGAGGGTTGTGTTAGGGCTCAGAGGACATGGATGAAAACCTGACCCTAGGGCCGAATACTCCACACACATTATTTAATCTTTAATGGAAAAAAAAAAAACAGCCGAACTGATTGATTCAGATTTCCCCAAACTGAAGCTCCCTAAATGTGTTAACCTGATTACACGAATATCTGAAAATTAGTGCTGATTAAACATTGATTTCCACAGTGGGCATAACAGACAGAGACATCCGTAATCATTTCCTCTCTTCCTTTTCTCTCACCGTTTGTGCTTCAGCAATCAGCCGAGCGCTGTGTCAGCACCCTGCTGGATCTCATTCAGACCAAAGTGAACTATGTGGTGCAGGAGGCTATTGTGGTCATCAAGGACATCTTCCGCAAGTACCCCAACAAGTAGGTGCCTCTCCAGCGCCTCCGGTGCTTCTGGTTGTATAGGCATTCTTTTCTATTCAAGCTTTTGTTCTAAGTTTTGATTTCAGCGTTCTAACAGGGGGCGTGTGTCAGGCACGCCCTGTTGGGGGTCTGTAACCTTGGAGGAGATACAACTGAGTAATTGGATATGACTAGATTGGAAGAAAAAGGGAAAATGCATAAACAGAATAAATAAAAAACTATGATAATTTACTTCACATTCTCTAAGGCAAATAATGATCTTAGGGCAGTTGTAGCTCAGATCACCACCACCATGTTGCCACTGTTGGGTCCCTGAGCGCGGCCCTTAACCCTCAATATCTTGTGTGCAGTCAAAATTGTGAGTCGCTTTGAATAAAAGCGTCCGCTAAGTCCCAGAAATGAAAAATGTCACTTCAGAATATATTCCAGTAAATGGCTTTATCAGATTTATCGGGTCATATTGAAGAGTTTTGTAGTGCTTGTGCTAAGCTCTGTTAATGCTAATGCCCTGATACGTGCGGATTTCTGTCTGCAAACACTGAAAGCCTGCACGCTCGACCACTTTACTAAAAGTGATGAAAAAAAAACTCAACCTCACCGATCACATCGACGGGGCCCTGTGGATTAGTAGGCAATGGAAAAGCAGACCAGTTGGCGAGGGGGAAAATGGGGGAGCAGATTCCAGACCTCAAGATGCTATACAAGATGCTGTACAATTAGTGACTGCATACATACAAAGCAAATAGTAGTAAGGACCAAGTAATATACCCTAGATGTTGCATCAGCCATACCTGATTAACACATTCACACATGATAAAAAAAAGAGACGGGCCGAATTTTGCCAAATTCCCGTCACCATGAAATATATATTGACATAATGTCCTAAATACCTGAGATCCAATTGCCCGATTGCGTCATGCTTCCTCTCCACTAATGTCGACCCCTGCTCTGATTGAGGAGAACAAAGCTAACCCACCCCCCTCCGACACGTGGGCAGCAGCAGCCGTATGCATCTTTTCACCTGCACTAGGCGAGTGCTAATGCGGATCGGCCCTGTGTACGGAGAGACACACCCTGATCAATGCACTACTTCCCCGCCCGATGGCAGAGCTGAGATTCGATTTGATGTATTCGAGATCCCAGCTCCAGTGTGCTTGTGTGTGTTTTACCGCTGCGCCACCTAACCGCCCTGACCGAGGAGATCGAAGCTAACCCGCATCCCCTCCGAAACATGAGCAGCAGCCGGATGCATTTTTGCCACCTGCATGCGGAGAGACACACCCTAAGGGTACTCTTCCTCATCTCTTGTGCAGGCGCCTCTAATCAGCCGGCAGAGGTCGTAATCGCGTTCTGACAGAGAGAGACCCACATCCGGTTCTTTGTCCCGCCCCCCAACTGAGCAACCGGCCAATCGTTGCTCATACAGCCGCCCAGCCTCGAACCGGTGAAGCAGAGCTGGATTCGATACCACGCACTCAGAATCCAGCCCTGGTTGCAGCGTGTCTTTTTACCGCTGCGCCACCTGAGCGGCCTAAGCGGTAGATTTAACAGACTAACCCATCTTGGCATGAACTTTCATCAGTAAACATAAATAAATAATCTGTGAATGCTAATTGAAATTGTGTGTGTGTGTGTGTGTGTGTGTGCAGGTATGAGAGTGTGATTGCCACCCTTTGTGAGAACCTGGACTCTCTGGATGAACCAGAGGCACGGGCAGCCATGATCTGGATCGTGGGTGAATACGCAGAGAGGATCGATAACGCAGACGAGCTGCTGGAGAGCTTCATGGAGGGTTTCCATGATGAAAGCACGCAGGTAACGCTTCGCTGTTTTAAAAGCGCTGTGTCATATGACGCAGCATTTCAATACTCCGGCCCACCATTAAGACTCCAGGTCTCTTAAAATAGTCTGTAATTGCGTGCTATTAAGTGGCATGGAAGGTTTGGTGCACTGGAGACTAAATACAGATAGCTCACTCTCTCCAGAACGTTTGCACTAAGTGCTTGTGTGTGCTGAATTTGGAATGAAATGAAACAAAAACCTTGATGGAAAGCAGGTGGATTCTAATAAAGAGTCCTCAGAAATAATCAGTCCTGTGTTTCCAGCAGCTGAGACCGCTGCTCCTAGTAAATCTAAGAGATTCATGTCTCAAACACTCTTGTGACTCAGACCAGATTAGTTCGGACCTTTCGACGTATTTGTGCGTGTCCAGTCTCACACGGGAGATCCGGGAATCTTATTCCGACTGTAATTAGGTCTGAGAATCATGCGTCGGGCAAGGCGCTTCGGAGTCTCCGGTCGTGTCCCGATGGCCCTCTCTACTTTCCTAAATCCTGCTAGCTTCAGAGCGAGGACTGTTGTAATTAATGTGCTCGTGAGCGTGATATGAACCCACTCCTGTGCTCTGCTGGTTCAGGTGCAGCTGCAGCTCCTGACGGCAATCGTCAAGCTGTTCCTGAAGAAACCCACCGAGACCCAGGAGCTCGTCCAGCAAGTGCTCAGCCTCGCCACACAGGTGAGAGATCACACACACACACACACACATACACACAGTGATTGCAAAACAGAAGAGGTCGAATCCCTGGTGGCAGAACTGCACCGAAAATAATAGACTTCAATTATTTCTGATAGCGCTGTACAGCCGTAAACTCCAGTGGCCTCCGCAGAGCCCCAGTAAACAGCTTTGGAATGAACTGGGATTTCAATTGAGACTTTTTTGACCAACATCATTGCCCAGTCATACAAATGCTCTTTTGAGCAAATAGGCACAAATTCCCACAGACATGCTTGTCTTGTGAGGAGCCTGACTGTTGTTATAGCTGAAAAGATCACATAGAGGTCATTCAATTTTAATACCATTTGACAGTTTTAACCTACCTATAAAATATAAAATGGACCAAAATATAAAGACGATGAAATAAACAGCCCTTTTTTGCCATTAAATGACGCATATGTGGCCGCTCAGGTGGCGTAGCGGTAAGAACACACGCCGCAACCAGAGCTGGGATCTCGAATACATCGTATCGAATCTCGGCTCTGCCTGCCGGCTGAGGCTGAGCGGCCACATGAACAACGATTTGCCTGTTGTTCACATAGGGGCGGGACTAAGCCGGATAGGGGTCTCTCTCTCTGTCAGACTGGTGCAATTATGACCTCTGCTGGCTGATTAGAGGCGCCTACACAGAGATGAGGAAAGAGTGCTCTCACGGTGTGTCTCTCCGTACACAACGTTAGGTGGCACAACACTCGTCAGTGTGTGGGTGATAAGATGCATACGGCTTAATGCCCACGTGTCGGACGGGGGCGTGGGTTAGCTTCGTTTTCCTCGGTCAGAGCGGGGATCGGCATAGGCGGAGAGGAAGCATGACGCAATCGGGCGATTGGACGTGCTAAAGGGGGAGAAAATGCATTAAAAAAAAAAATGACATGTATGTGTTAATAATCCTATTCTAGTCCCACAGTGAGGAAATAATACCATTTGTTTTTTTAAATTGGATATCGAACAAGCTCATGGTCAGGTGTCTAAATACTTTTGGCCATATAGTATAAGTAGCTTTTTAAAGTTCAGTTCTAATAGGCCGAACTAATCCGACGAACACAGAGAGAATAAACGAAGCGTTTCTGTCCCAGGAAGCGTTTGTTAAAACCTCGGAGTGTAAATGTGCAATACGCACAGCACTTAACACAAGTCCGTCACACCAGAGGAAACAATTTAACACGCTCGAGAAGATTAAGGCCACACGTGTGTTTTCCAGCTAAATAAAAGGCTTTTCAATTACCCCACCAGTCAAGTCAAATTTATTTGTCAAGCTTTATACATCAAACGTTGTCTTAACCCTTTAATGGTCTGCTGTATTTAAATAATCTTGTTTGGGTCGTATCTACTGTGTTTTTTTTAGAAAACAGCCTTTCTCTGATCCGCCATAACATTAAAACCACCTCCTTGTTTCTACACTCCCTGTCCATTTTATCAGCTCCACTTACCATACAGAAGCACTTTGTAGTTCTACAATTACTGACTGTAGTCCGTCTGTTTATCTACATACTTTTTTACCCTGTCCTTCACAGAGCAGGTATTATTTAGGTGGTGGATCATTCTCAGCACTGCAGTGACACTGACATGGTGGTGGTGTGTTAGTGTGTGTTGTGCTGGTATGAGTGGATAAATACTGAGTCCACTCACTGTCCACTCTATTAGACGCTCCTACCTAGTCGGTCCACCTTGTAGATGTAAAGTCAGAGACGATCGCTCATCTATTGCTGCTGTTTGAGTCGGTCATCTTCTAGACCTTCATCAGTGGGCACAGGACGCTGCCCACGGGGCGCTGTTGGCTGGATATTTTTGGTTGGTGGACTATTCTCAGTCCAGCAGTGACAGTGAGGTGTGCTGTGTCTGATCCACTCATACCAGCACAACACACACTAACACACCACCACCATGTCAGTGTCACTGCAGTGCTGAGAATCATCCACCATCTAAATAATACCTGCTCTGTGGTGGTCCTGTGGGGGTCCTGACCATTAAAGAACAGGGTGAAAGCAGGTTTAAAAAAAGTATGTAGAGAAACAGATGGACTACAGTCAGTAATTGTAGAACTACAAAGTGCTTCTATATGGTAAGTGGAGCTGATAAAATGGACAGTGAGTGTAGAAACAAGAAGGTGGTTTTAATGTTATGGCTGATCAGTGTATGTATGCACTAGTAATTTTTTAAACATTATGTTCTTGGTGAGACACTTAAGGTAATATGTATTGTGGCAATATAAAAGTTCTAAATATTACAAAGTATGGTTTATAAATACAGCCCTACATCCAGCCCAACATGTAGGAGTTGGATCTTAAGGGCTTTACTGCAGACTTACCCACAGCGTGTCCTTTGAGGCATTATTAATTTTACGACTCGGTGCCACCGGAACTTCTCAGTGCTGCCAGGATCTTGCTACTGTAATAAAACCTTCTCCTATAAGACAGAACTCGGGAGAGGACTGCGCTGGCCCCGTTTGGCCGGTTTTATTACTACGTCGCCTGTTTCAATAATGCACGATTTGAAATGGTTACAAATTCAACCATGTGATGAACAGAACCGTCCCGTCCTCTCCGACCTTGTTTTGTCCTATCCACTTTCTTAAGGACGTGAAGATGTTCTGACTTTTCATGTGGGCTTAACTCGTAGGTCTTTAAAAGCTCGTTACCAGAACCGTTTGGCCAAAAGTGTCACTTTTAAAATGTTTTTCTACCCTAAATCCCTAGCCAACATGACAAGATTGTGCCGGTTCCTCCTCTACAACATTTCTCTCCATGGAAGCCACTCAGATTCTGGTCCAGTCACTTGTAATCATATGGCTGGACTACTGCAACTCCCTCCTGGCAGGTGCTCGCCTGGTTTTTAACCAACTTAAACACTGCCACATCACCCCACTGCTGTGTTCTTTTCACCGGCTTCCTGTAGCTGCACGCATTCAGATTAAAACACTGATGCTCGCCTACAAAGCAAAAAATGGACCAGCCCCAAGTTACCTTCGAGGTCTAATCAAACCCCGCTCTGTACCACGCAACCTCCGAGCTGTTTGTCTCGCTCGACTTGATCCTCCACCCAGGACTCGAGGAAGACGAGCATCAAGGATCTTCTCTGTACTTGCACCCAAGTGATAAAACGAACTTATAACAGGGTTTCAGCAGATTTGTGTTCTTGGACTGTTGTCTACTTAAACTAGAGTTTGTGCTCTTATACGGAGCTGTGGTTTGATCCCAGGTCACCAGGACCTTTATTGCGTGCTGCACCGACACTGCTAATCATTTAAATCCAAATGGTTGCACCTCTACTCGGTCTCCTTCATCATTCCCCCTCCTGTTTTTCTAGGATTCTGATAATCCGGACCTGCGAGACCGTGGCTACATCTACTGGCGCCTTCTGTCCACCGACCCCGTGGCCGCCAAGGAGGTGGTTCTGGCTGAGAAGCCTCTGATTTCGGAGGAGACTGACCTGATCGAGCCCACACTGCTGGACGAGCTCATCTGCCACATCGGGACACTGGCCTCTGTCTACCACAAACCGCCCAGCGCCTTCGTGGAGGGTAGCCGTGGGGTGCAGCACAAACGCCTCCCCGCCCGCGCCGGCTCGTGAGTCCCGCAAACTCCCTAATGCACACATTTTAAAGGAAATGTCTATCAGAAAACAATTGTAGACTTGTATGTTTGGTATATCTAGTTTTGCAGTTAGCAGTCTCATTTATTTACCAGGTTGAGAGTTTATGGTTACCAGTTTACATGCTCTTCATTATAAACAGGATTTTTGACTTTTATCTCCCAGTTTAGTCATTATTAATTCATATTTGGCCTCCCTTTCCTCCTCTGCATCTTTCTCCAGATAGAACTCCTCTGCAGATACCCAAACCATATCAATCTCTCCCCTGTCTTTGTCAAAACATAATAAACTCCTGTTTAAACCTTGCCCATCCTCTTAACTCCTAACGAATATTGCAGCAGCTTCATCCTCACCACCAAGGCATACAACACAGCAGGCCTCACTACTGTCATGTAGACTTTCCCCTTTTTTAATTCTGGCACCTCCGTATCGACCCTATGTCATTTCTGCTGCACATCTTACCACTGTCATAATTCTTAGTTAGAGCTAAGACCCTACCTAATTCACGTCCATGAAGATCGTGTCATGGACCGTGAAATGAGCCAACTTTAGGTTTGTGTTTAGCGATTTAACATTTTTCATTCGTGTAGCGTTCAAGTGCCTCACGTTTACTGGTTAATTTGGACGATGAGGCGGTCCTAGCAAAATGTCCAAGGTCGAAATGTAAAGCGGATAAAAACACGATGTGGATAACTGTCCAAACTAACAACCAGTTCTGTGGATGCAGAGGAGCGGGGGGGTCAAAACACGAACAAGTACTTTTGTATTTGCGATCGTCGCTGGATGTTCTAGGTTTACATTCAACCGTCAAGGTAGCTGTGCTGTGTATTGTACCTTCCATTTATTCTGTCATTCAATTTATGAGTCCAACCAAGTCTGTGAAATTAAGCAAATTTCCCCATACATTTAGTTGGGCCTTAATTATGAATAAAAAATATTAATCTTATAGCGTTTGCTCAAATCGAAAAAACTCAAACATCAAACATGTTTATCTCCCTCGCGTCCTCTTAAGCTTTCTTCCTTTCTCTTTCTCTTTCAGTGGTGAAAGCAGTGAAAGTCCAGACGTTGGCCAGGCAGTGCCAGCCACTGATGCCACCCCCTCAGTCATACCATCCCAGGGTGATCTCCTAGGTGATCTGCTCAACCTGGACCTCGCTCCACCCGCCGCTACCGTGCCACCCTCGATGCAGATGGGAGCGGTGGACCTGCTGGGTGGAGGCCTGGACAGCCTGGTACGTCTAAACAAGCTCCTCTATTCACCCTACTCACCTTAATCTAACCTACAGTTGTTTCAGGTGTGATCGTCAGTGCTAAAGCAGTCCGGTCGGTCAGCTTGCCCTGTTCTTCAGGCGGCTACAGTGCTTACTGGCAGCGGTGCTGATGTCCTGGCTGGTGTTCCGCACAAATAGGACCTGCTGTGCCAAGGAATTACGAGAAAGAGTTTGGCCAGACATCAAATCTGACACTGAACTGTAAATCTAACAAGTAACAGTGTTCATTAATGCAGACCTACACTATATGGTCAAAAGTGTTGGGACACCACTTATTATTATTATGTGTTCATGTGTTTCAGCCCTGACAGTTATAACAGGTGTAATAAATCTATTATATAAAGGAAATTACATGCTTTCCACAGTTTAGGGTAGGCGCTTTCTTGTTCCAGTAGGACTGCACCCCTGAAACAGCTGGTGTTATTGACGCCTCTTTCTTCTCTCCTGTATTTTGGTTTGACGTGTGTTCCTCTTCTGCTTTCTTCTCTTCGTCTCTTTGCTCCGCCGGCAGATGGGAGATGAATCTGAAACGGTAATCAACCACAGAGAATAGGCAACACACACAAACACGTTCGAGAATTACGTTTCATTAAGCTAGGAGAAGAATAGTGGTTCGCTCTGTTGTAGATTCTCAGTGAGGTTATGGAGTCAAAGGATGCTGCTGTCCCTGTGGGGCTGATACACTTCTGCTGTTGTGTTTGTGTGCAGATGTGTAGCGGTAATACAGAGGGTTTTTCATTTCAGCAGCAGGATGGAAAAATAAATACTTTTATTAAATATTTTTAATGCTGTGATGCTATTTTAAATCCTCAACTATGTACACGGGTGCTTGAGTGGTTCGCTGGTAAATCTTGCTAGCCCACTACTGCTGTAATTGACCAGACAGACAGGAATCGACCATACACACATGATTGGCTATGTTTGGGTGAGAGGATGGTCGAGGTCTTGTGTTGGATTGGCATCCTGTCCGGGAACTGTTACTGGGAAACTAGACCTGCAGTGACCCTAACCAGGATAAAGAGGTGGTCAAGCCTGAAAATGAAGTGAAATGAAAAGGAATATGCACACTTGGTGTATATATAGAGTGTATAAGTGGAGCTGTAAGTTGCTTCCTGCTCCGTAATGCATTTATTTGTTTGTTTGAATATTTTTTTGGGTTCTTAGAAATGAATGTCGATCCAAGCCGACTCTCACACTGCAGGATTTAGTGCTCAAGTCAGGTTTCCTACTCAGATAGGATTGTTTACGATACTAACTCTTGGGTACTTGGTGCCATCCATGATCTCTTGGTACAAATGTTATGTATTAGAAACACAGAACAGGCGTATTTGATCTTTCCTCAGTGTAGACTGTCTAAGACTAACATTTATTCTGTCCAAGACTTCTAATTTCACTCATTCTGTCTCTTCGGCGTCACTGTATCTGTTTTCGGCTGTCAGTCGAGCACCCACTACAGGTCGGAGGCGCAGTCTCCACAGCCGTACTCTGAGTATAGTGAGCGAGAGGTCTGTTGATGTAGTTTAGTCAATCAATCTAGACCCAGATTCCCACACGTGTCTAGCTGTAACCTTACTGCTCTAGACTGAGTTAGACTGTTTACTGATGCCTTTACATGCTATTAGTTTTGTATCTGTAGTGTTTGTATGGTCCTGGTGGTGGTTTATGTTAGTTGTAGTTACCCTACATGGTTGTGCACCTGATAATATTGTTGTGTAGTTGTAAACCCTGCTGCTCTTTCCTCTTTTCTACTGGTTCCATTTGTTCTAGTGAGGCTGTATTATTTTTACAGCTCTTTTCTCCTGGAAAATGTTCCTTTCTGAACGTGTCTCTTATTTTCTTACATCAGGATACCTTCAGTGTGGATCTGGTCACAATCCTAAATAAAATGTTTGCACAATCTAACCAGACTGTAATGTGATCATAACACAGATGATAATACGTTTTTTAATCATTTGCTATTGCGCATGTAATAGATATGATTGCAATCAACAGCATATTACAAATCATATTAAGTGGAAATGGAAATGTATAGCAAACTATACATTCTTCCTGTATTTCCACCCTTTATTGCCGAATTTAGTCATTTCCAGTTCCCGATTTTTGAATCCGCTGCCTCCTGCACAACCCCTGTTCATGATCAAGAAAAGCCGGATAGCCGCTCAGGTGGCGCAGCGGTAAAACACTCTAGCACACCAGAGCTGATATTTTGAACTTGTTGGTTCGAATCTCAGCTCTGCAATCCGGCTGGTGTGTGCGGCTACATGAATAACGATTGGCCGTTGTTTATACAAGGTAGGAGCCGGATAGGGACCTCATAACTGATGAAATTACGGCCTCCATTGTACTCTGATCAGGGTGTGGCTCTCCGTACACAAAGCTGATCCGCATATGAACTCGCCTCGTGCCCCCTCTGACGATTGTTCAGTCTGCGGCCACTTCTTATCACCCGTCATGCACTACGGGGTGGCACGGTGGCTCGGTGGGTAGCACTGTTGCCTCACATCAACAAGGTCCTGGGTTCGATTCCCAGGTGGAGCGGTCCGGGTCCTTTCTGTGTGGACTTTGCATGTTCTCCCTGTGTCTGCCTGGGTTTACTCCCACAGTCCAAAGACATCCAAGTGAGGTAAATTGGAGAAACAAAATCGTTGTAAGTGGACAAGCCACCCAGATTCCACCAAAAGTGTCTTGGTATCAGAAAATAATGGACTCAGTGGGAGGAAAGTCACTCCAGTCTGTGTCGTGTTTGTTGGCCACCTGTTCAGTGCGTCAGTTTTCCTTAAACTGAAATGAAGCGAACACTCTAACCTATTTGTTGTGTTTTCCTGCAGCTTGGAGACATCGGGGGCAGTCCTGCGGTGAGTCAGCTATATGATTTATTTAAACCAATACTTTTAACCTGCCTGATTCAGCTGTTCTTACCAAATAAGTGTAAGGAACGGAGAAAAACGGGTGCTTTAAAAGGAACTATACAGGAACGATGAAGTTCACTTTGAGATTTTAGCATTTTTAAAACACCCCTGGGCTGTTATATTGAGGATCTTTTGTAATCTATTTGAATAAACTAAATAATAATTTTATTAACATATTTAAAATGACAAAACATCATTAATTGTCTTCATTGATTCTTAGGGATATTTTGGCTACTGCTCATATCTGTGTTGACATGACGTAGTACACTATAAGGATAAAAGTATTTGGACACCTGACCATAGGCTTGTTGGACATCCCAATTCAAAAACAAATGATATGGCTCAGTGGGTAGCACTGTCGCCTCACAGCAAGAAGGTCCTGGGTTCAATCCGTGTGGAGATTGCATGTTCTCCCCGTGTCTGTGTGGATTTCCTCCGGAGGCTCCGGTTTCCTCCCACAGTCCAAAAACATGCAGTCAGGTTAATTAGAGATACAAAATTGTCCATGACTGTGATTGAAAATAAAAAAATTGTGAACTGATGAATCTTACATTTACGTTTTCGGCATTTAGCGGACGCTTTTATCCAAAGCGACTTGCGGTACTGTGACAGTATACAGTCTAAGCAATTGAGGGTAAGGGCCTTGCTCAAGGGCCCAACAGTGGCAACCTGGCAGTGGTTGGGGCTTGAACCAGCGACCTTTCAATTACTAGCCCAGTACCTTAACCACTAGGCTACAACTGCCCAACTGAATCTTGTGTAAGCAGTAACTACCTGTCCTGTAATTAACTTAACCAAAGTGTGTGAAACATGACATTAAAATCCTAATAAACAGCCACTCATTTGAGAGGGCTTCTAACAAGACTTTGAAGCATGTCTGTGGGAATTTGTGCCCATTCAGTCAAAGAGCATCTGTATGCCTTTGCATGTTGGTCAGGAAAGCTTCAATTGATGTTTTGGTTTATTCCAAAGCTGTTCAGTGAGGCTGAGGTCAGGGCTCTTCATGCTGGAACAGGATGGGGCCTTCCCTAAAGTTGGAAGCATAGAATTTTCTTTATATAATTGATTTATTACAGCTGTTCGCATCTGTTGTGGTTGAAACACATTATATTTCATAATTAGAGCGAGTGTGCTAATACTTTTCTCCACATGGTCGATGTACACTCTCTTTATCGCTTTAGTTGTAATGCATCATAAGGCAAATGTTTTTACCGCTTACGTCAGATTGAAGGTTAGAACCTCCAGTAGTAGAACACTGATGTAGAACAACATGCTTTCTGGACTTAATTTAGATTTCATGCATATTTTTAACTCTCTTGCTTTCACAGATGGGTGTCGGTCTGAATGCACCTCCGGCGGGCATGCCGGCAGGTCTTGGCACTGCCCCTGCTGTTGGAGGGGGTCTGAGTGACCTCTTTGATCTCGGCGGGGGTGTAGGGATGACCACAGGAGCCTATGTTCCACCCAAAGTGGTAAGACTGTTTGTCATAATTGAGCCCTGGTGTGAAATTAATTAGGAGAACGTTGGGCATGTGGGGCACAGTGAGCAGTACAACGTGTGAATATTACAGCTCTTTAATATCTGCATATACGTACATACACCATATGGCCAAAAGTATTTGGACGCCTGGCCATGATCTTGATGGACATCTCATTTAAAAAACAAAACATATTAAAAGAATAGAGGAGAAGAATAACAACAGCCACTCTTCTGAGAAGGCTTCTCACACGGCTTTGGAGTATGTCTGTGGGAATTTGTGCTCAGTCGAAAGCGCGTTTTACACCTGTTAGCAATTGTTATGCCTAAAACACATTAATTCAGTGATTAGAAGGGGTGTCCGAATACTTTTGTCCATGTAGTGTATTAAACCTTAAAAATTAAAATTCAGCTGGCATTCCCCAAGATGTTTGTCTCTGTGGCAGTTGTAGCCTAGTAGCTAAGGTACTGGACTTGTAATCAAAAGGTCACTGGTTCAAACCCCACCACTGCCAGGTTGGCACTGTTGGGCCCTTGAGCAAGGCTCTTAATCCTCGCTTGCTTAGACAATATATTGTCAATGTAAGTCGCTGTGGGTTGAAGTCATGCTGGAACAGAAAAGTTACTTCCCCAAACTGTTTCCACAGATTTAACAGCTTATTATTTTAATATTGTTGATTTTTTTACACCTCTAAGCAGTGACTGTGTCTGAACCGTACCCAGTAATTAGAGGGTCTGTCCACATTTCCACCATACGGCGCTTTATATTTAACACACTGTGCACGATACACCCTGGGACTCCCGGGCGAGGCTTCGTAATGACCCATCTGCGTCTTAATTTGCAGGTCTGGCTGCCGGCGATGAAGGCTAAGGGCTTGGAGATCTCGGGAACGTTCGCCAGACACGGCGGTGTCATTAACTTGGACCTGTCGCTGACCAACAAGGCCATGAGCGTCATGACTGACTTTGCGATCCAGTTCAATAAGAACAGGTGAGAGCAGGGCCGAGATGTTTGCTACTGCAGGAC